>NW_025999990.1:14311671-14415826 GCF_001458135.2 Marmota marmota marmota | reverse complement strand
CTGCAAATAGTGATAATTTAAGTTCTTCTTTTCCTATTTTGATGCCTTTAATTTCTTTCGTCTATCTAACTGCTCTGGCCAGTGTTTCGAGAACTATGTTGAACAGAAGTGGTGAGAGAGGGCATCCCTGTCTTGTTCCAGATTTTAGAGGGAATGCCTTCAATTTTTCTCCATTCAGAATGATGCTAGCCTGAGGCTTAGCATAGATTGCTTTTACAATATTGAGGTATTTTCCTGTTATCCCTAGTTTTTCTAGAGTTTTGAACATAAAGGGATGCTGTACTTTGTCGAATGATTTTTCCGCATCTATCGAGATGATCATATGGTTCTTATTTTTAAGTCTATTGATGTGGTGAATAACATTTATTGATTTCCATGTATTGAACCAGCCTTGCATCCCAGGGATGAATCCTACTTGATCATGGTGCACAATTTTTTTGATATGTTTTTGTATCCGATCCGCCAGAATTTTATTGAGGATTTTTGCGTCTAGGTTCATTAGAGATATTGGTCTGTAGTTTTCTTTCTTTGAAGTGTCTTTGTCTGGTTTAGGAATCAGGGTGATGTTGGCCTCGTAGAATGAATTTGGAAGTTCTCCCTCTTTTTCTATTTCCTGAAATAGCTTGAAAAGTATTGGTGTTAGTTCCTCTTTAAAGGTTTTGTAAAACTCTGCTGTATACCCATCCGGTCCTGGGCTTTTCTTAGTTGGTAGCCTTTTGATGGTTTCTTCTATTTCCTCAATTGATATTAGTCTGTTTAGGTTGTCTATTTCCTCCTGACTCAATCTGGGCAGATCATATGACTTAAGAAATTTATCGATGCCTTCACTATCTTCTAATTTATTAGAGTATAAGGATTCAAAATAATTTCTGATTATCTTCTGTATTTCTGAATTGTCTGTTGTGATATTGCCTTTTTCATCCCATATGCTAGTAATTTGAGCTCTCAGGTGCTGACTCCTTTTATTGAGGAGAAGCTATTCAAATGAGGCAAGGAGTCAGGTTTCAGGGGGCTGAGTCTAGCTTCATGATGTCCACTATTAGCAGGTTGACTGACATCTAGGAAGGCCACACCCAAGGGCACAGTAAGATAAGGGGACACACAAAAGATGTTTCCATGGAACATTCTATCCCAAACAGGGCAAGGGGTAATAGTACAAAGAAACAGGCGAGCATAGCTCCACCCGTGGGCGCAATTACCCCTTGTAGGAAGACATGCCTGGCAGGAAGACACCATCCCTCAAACCCAAGAAGAGCGGGGTATCTAGCGGCATGGCTGCTGCCTGAGGCCTCAATCACCCAGCTGGGGAGTGACTCAGTCTTGTGCAAGGTTGGCCTCCCACAATCAAGTAGTAAGAAAGTCCAACATCTTTTGAACTTTTCAAATAGAAGCAGCGTAGAATGGAGTTGAGTAACCGGTACACAGAATCTATCAAACGTGTTTGCATATATTTATAGTATGTGTGTATATATACAAAGAAAGAACTGCATTTAAAAAGTATTTTTTAGTTGTAGGTGGACACAATACCTTTATTTATTTATTTTTATGTGGTGCTGAGGTTCAAACCTAGGGCCTTGCATGTGCTAGGTGAGTGGTCTAGCACTGAGCACAACCCCAATCTGAAATTACTGCATTTTTAAAAGTGTTTGTTTCATAATAGTAATTTTTGTTTGAAATCACAAATTCGTAATAAAATTGATTTTGCAGTTGATTTATCTAAACCACTTATTTGGATATATATCAAACAGCCATACTATGGCATTCCTGTTCAGTTTTCTGTTTTTTGATGTAATACCCTGGCGGTGAAAAGGAAGCATGTACTCCTGGGATCTGTACATGTTTACTGAAGTGTTCAGCTCTAATCTTGGTGTTCAACCAAATTCAGTTGTTTGGTTTTAGATGGCCAAATAATCAAGTACATATTTTAGCATCATGTGTGACATTCCATGAAACTGTACATGAAATTAAGTGATCATGTAAGTTGCCATCATAACTGCTGTTAATGATTTCAGTATTAACAAACTTCATGTTTAGATTTATTAATATCTGAATATCCATTTCCAAATGATAGCTAAGCATTATAGATATTATCTTATAAAAATCTCATATGAGTCAGGTGCAATGGTACACACATATAATCCCAGCGATTTGGGAGGCTGAGACAGGAGGATCAAAAGTTGGAGAGCAGCCTCAACAATTTAATGAGGCCCTAAGCAACTTAGTGGGACTCTGTCTCAAAAAATAAAAAGGACTGGGGATGGGGTTTAATGGTTAAGCACCTCTGGGTTCAATCTCCAGTACCAAAAAAAATCAATGAAATTAAATCTCCTGATCTTTCTGCTGTGATTTCATCAAAGTATAAAGTTGTAATTATTTTTCCAAAGAAAAAAATGTTGAACTAACAATTATAAAGTCAATTTTATTTACATTTATTAATTATTGAACAGGGAAAGATTAACAGTTAATATAAATACCAATAAAGTGTACTAGATCAGTTGTAATGAAGCAAATATCTATGAGTCACCAAAAAAAGTATGATTTTGTAGCATTATTTCAGTAATAGATTAACGGCTACAAAGGTTGGCACATGGAAATGCGGGGCTGCACAACAAGGACAGAAAATATGTGGTATTTAGGCTTTAGGGCACCAGGGAGTTGAGAATACTGTCAATAAAGGTTGGAATAGTGATGAGGAAACTTCTCTAAGAAGTTATGAAACATTTGGCAGAACAGCTGCCTTGTGGTTCCCTGGAAAACAAAACATACCTAATAACATTTGGCTTAGGCCTAGGCTCTCTCCAGGCAAAATGTACAGAGTGCCACCTGGTGGAATTTAGCTGCACAGAATAGAGAATTTATTTTTTTAAGCATACCAGTTCATAAGTACAAATTAAATAGCCAGGAAAGTAAAATTGTCATCTTTTCTCCACATTCTCAAATTAGCAAAAGTCTTAGAGACATGACAAGTCAAACATCAAATCAAGACTATGACTATCAGATATTTTGTTAAGCTTTCAGGAGTTACAGTTCTGCATAGGTCTGAGGTGGACAAAGCTTAAGGGTGTGGTCCTACAGAAGCCTTAACCGAAGGTAATAGCAAAAGTTCAGGAAAGCATGTTGATACCCATTACAGGTGTGGCTTTGCTGTGTGGTAGAGAAAGCTCAACAGTTTTAAAGGCAGCAGCATAGTTCAAAACATCATGTGCCTGTACTAAAAGATAGTTCAAGCTATAAAAATGTCTCTGGGCCCCAGGTTTTCTTTGGCTTAAGAAGCAGCCTGAGAAAGTTACTAAGATAACAATCACTTCTTAAAAAACAGATGAGGGTGATGGGAAAAGGAGAACATTTCAGTATAACCAAAAGCTATGAAGAATTGAATCAGAGCAGCTCTCAGTGCTGGGTTATCAGAACTGTTAGGAACCAGTGACTATGCAGTTCCCATTCTTTCCCATTTCCAAAGTATACTGGTTCCTTATTTATCATTGTAGATTGTGTGTGTGTGTGTGTGTGCACACTGAGGCGGGGGGTTTCACTGTCTATAGATCAAGAGGAACTGCATCTGAACCTGACATGGATTGTGAAAGCCTAGACTTGAAGATTGATATTCTAGGGTCTTAGGATTGAGTATGTTTTATATGTTGAAGGAATTGTGATTATAGGCCAGAGAGTGAAATATGGTAGATGAATTGCATTGATACTCTCAATTCTTCACTTCTCTTTGTATTTGTACCCTTTTACAAACATATGACTTTATAATTTTACTAAAAGAGTAAATTCTATTTCTTTGCTTATTGGAATGACTTTGCCATAGGACTTCAGACTTGAAACAGCACTTATTCTTTCCTCCCCTAGCTACTTCGTGAGAACACACCAGGCTATGCTACTGTGGAATGAGAATCTTGAAGCAGAGATAAGTCACCCCAACGGTTGTAGTACACACCACCCTTTCTCAGGCAATCCAGGAGCAGTTGCCAGGCATGTGAGGGAGCTCAGCTGGTCCCACATAAATCACTGACCCAAAGATTTAAGAGGTAAATAAGGTTATTATTCTGAGCCCAATATTTTGTGATTGTTATACATCATTATTATGGCCGTTGGTAGTCATATAATCATAAATTATCTTCATCATATGGAAAAGAGCATATGAAGAAAGTGTTAGTGAAAAACATTGTTTTGTTCTGACCAGTTAAATCCCAAAGCACCTCTTTCAAAGCAAGGATAAAATTTAAGAATTGAATTTATTATATTATCATAATGATTTATTGCAAACTGCCAGTTTCAGTAGTTGCAGATCAAGAAGTTTCTGATTTGGCAAATCTATGAATCTTAAATCAAGGCTAATTCTAAAAATCATATGACTGAAAAAAAATCTTAAGATTTTATTTGTACAAATAAGTAAGATAATTGCATTTCTTGAACCTAAGTATTTTGTAGTACTGAAGATGTACAATATAGCATCTACAGATATATACAGTCTAGTATCTGAAAGTTCTGAGAAATTATTTTCCTTTACATTTTAATGTCAAAATTAAAAAAAAATTTGATAATGCACATTTATTTATTTATTTATATGCAGTGCTGAGAATGGAACTCAGTGCCTCACACATGCTAGGAAAGCACTCTACCACTGAGCCACCACCCCAGCCTTAATGTCAAAATTTAAAATGTAGCTGGGCGCAGTGGCACATGCCTGTAATCCCAGCTACTCAGGAGGCTGAGGCAAGAGGATCAAGAGTTCAAAGCAAGCCTCAGCAAAAGGAGGAACTAAGCAACTCAGTGAAACCCTGTCTATAAATAAAATGCAAAATAGGCTCAGTGGATGAGTTCAACCCCTGGTACCAAAAAACAAACAAACAAACAAAAAACCCAAATCTAAAACAACAACAAATTAAAATGTTGACTATTACTTTTTTTTTTTTTTTTTTGCACTGGGGATTAAACCAGGGGCACATCCCAGCCCCCCACTCCTTTTATTTATTTATTTATTTTTGGAGACAGGGTCTCACTAAGTTGCTGAGACTGGCTTTGAATTTGTGGTCCTCCTACCTCAGCCTCCTGAGTCACTGGGATAACAGGCATGCTCCACCATGCTTGGCTATTACATTAAAAAAAATAATAAATAGTTTTGGATGAAACCCTAGACTTACCCTTGTATTGTAGTTCATTCTATGATGATGATAATAGGAGCTGGCTTTAGCCAGGTCAAATACTGATTTTAAATACTTAGTTTTTTGGCAAAAATGTGCATTTGATTCAATGTGATTGCTTTTACTACTTTAAAATTATAAATTTGTACCACTGTAATTGGATCATTGGTCAAAATGTGAAAGACATTTCAGGTGAACTTCATTTTCATTGATAATAGATGTAATTTCTTATTTCAAAGGAATATGCAGCTGGCAGTTCATAACCATATGTATCCAAAAATTAAACCAAACTTGGATTAAGAATACTGGAAAAAAAAGTGTTAGTACTAGACAGAACAGGATTCTTTTCTTGCCATTATCCCCTAAGTAATGCAGTATAACAACTATTTACATAGTTTTATATTAGTTATATTGGTTATCACAAACTAGAGATGATTTAAAGTATATTGGAGGATGTGTATAAGCTGTATGCAAATACTATGCCATTTCATATAAGGAACTTGAATACATCTATGGATTAGAGGGAGGTTATCCTGAAACTACAGAGGATACCAAGGGATGACTATATATTATATTAAAATGTGTAGTTCAGTGATATGTGTGTTTATGGAGTTAGTGGTTAAAAAGGCTCACTTTCTTCTAAGAGTATAAATTGGAAGATAGTTAAAGTGGCATCTCAACAAACTAAGGCATATTCTAAATCAATATAATTATACCTTTAATTATATCTTCTAAAAATTTATTAGAAAAGGAAAAATAATACTCAGGGAAGAGAGAAGAACATTCAGAGTTGGGAACAGAAAGTAGAGATTTCCTTTAGTTCTAAACCATAGGAGCTTTCTTTATATTTCCCAACTCCAGGCATCTCCCCAACTATGTCTTCTCTCCCTTCCCAGGTTTCTGTACATCCTCTCACATAAAGTTGGCAGGAAGACAAACATCTGAGCCTAAAAGGCAATTATTGGCGTGTTAGATGTGACTTTACCATGGACAGATCTAATTATTCTTCATGGGAATGATATGTTATCTTCCTACACTTGAAGTTTGAAATTATTTTCTATAAAACATCAAACCTATTCAAGCCATAATTCCAAAAATATGTGTGCTTCTTTAGATTTATGATTTGAAATTTAATATTTACAAATAATGCAGACTTTATCCTGAAACTAAGTATCTCCTTAACAATCACTGCAATCCCCAGAATAAGATAAAAAAATCTTCCCTAGAGAAATTGCTTGTAAAATCAAAAAAGTATTAATGATGCAAACATATCAACTATGTAAATAAGAAGAGTTATATCAGGTAATTAAAATAGAAAATTTAAAAACCAATGCTATCAACTATGATATGTCTTTACAGTTGCATGACTCATTACTTTTTAGCTTAGATAGGTTTTTCTTTTTATTTACTTACATTTTTGAGATGGGGTCTCATTAGGTTCTCTAAGGCTGGTTTTGAATTTGTGGGCTTGAGTGATTTTCTTGCTTCAGCCTCCCAAGGAGCTGGGACTAGAGGTGTGAACCACCATGCCTGGCTGCTATTTTTTAAAAAATTTATTTTGAGATAATTATAGATTTATATGAAGTTGAAAAAAATAATATTACCTTTACCCAGTTTCCTCCAATGATAAAATTTTGGATAACTATAGTATAATATCACAACTAGGAAACTGATAACGATACCACTTTTATTCAGATTGCGTCAGTTTTACATGCATGAATCTCTGTGTATAATTTTATTGCATGTGTAGATTCGTGTGATCACCACCACAGTCAAAGCACGGACCAGGTTTATCACAAAGATCCTTCCTGCTGCCCTTTCAAAGCCATAACTACTTTCTTTCTGGCCCCCTTCCAACCCCAATAACTACTAATTTGGTTCTTCATTTCTAGTTATCATTTTGTTTTGAGAATGTTGTATTCATGGAAAAATATACTATTTAACCTTCTGAGATTGGCATTTTTTTATTCAGTATAATTCCCTTGAGACCATTAGAGTTGTATCAATAGTTTGTTCTTTTTGTTCATTAGTATTTCATGTATAGATTACTACAGTTTATTCACCTATTAAACGAATTGTGGATTGGTTCCAGATTAGGGTTGTTTAGAATAAAGCTACCATGAACATTTGTGCTCAGGTTTTTGTGTGAACATTTTCACTTCTGTGGGAAAGTGTGCAATAACTAGGCACATGTTTAGTTACATGAGACACTGCTAAACTTTTCCAGAGTGGCAGTGTCTTTTCTCATTCCTACCTGCAATATATGACTGATCCAGTTTTTTCACATCCTTGTCAACACTTGTTATCACTATTTTTAAAAGTCTTAGCCATTCTGATAATAATAATAATTGTTTTGACATCTCGTTTTGACTGTTATTTGTATTAACCAGTGGTCAATGATGTTGAACATCTTTTCATGAGCTCATTTTCCATCTGCATATCCTGCTCAGTGAAATGTCCATGGCGTTGGGTCTGTTTTCTAGTTGGATTGTTAATTAAAATGTGGAGTTTTAAAGCTCTCTCTCATTATCTAAATACATCATGTTTTGGATACACATCCTTGCAGATACTTTCAGTCTACACTTGTCTTTTCATCCTCTGTTTACAGCATCTTTCACACAGTATACATTTTAAATTTTATGATAAAAATTTCCTTTTATGAATCCTGCTTTTTTTGGTTCATGTTAAAGAACTCTGCTTAGATGTAGGTTACGAAGATGTTTTCCTAAAGGTTTTATGGTGTTATGCTTTGCATTTACATGTTCTGTTTTGAGTTAATTATTATGTATGGTGTAAGGACATGTCAAAGCCGCAGGATATGAGGTGCTCTAATGCCATTTGCTGAAAGGCTACCTGTACTCCATTGAATTGCCTTTGATCTTTTGTCAACATCCAATACGATTTAATACACTTAGGAGGATAGTGTATTTTTACCTATTCCAATGTTCTTTCCTTCACCATACTTACTAACAGTTTGTATGGTCTTAAATCTCTGATTTAATAGCAGAAAGGCCTTATTTCTTCTTTTGGAATGATGCATGACCATTATGATGTCCACGTCCTGATGGGGCTTTGTGTGTCTTTATTCCATCTTTTGCATTGAGGACGAAGCTTACCAAGTTAGAAGGCACGGTCTTTTCAATTATTGATGGGGACAGTTTTCCTCTCATTTCGGTTTGGACAAACATCACTAGTTTGGAATATGCTGGGTTTCTGTAAGCAAAGGAAGAGTTAAGATAAATAATTTATAGATTTATCTATTGAATTTGCCAGTTTATGGAAAGCAGGATTCTTGTCTTATTCACCATGGATTCCTTTCATAGTGCTTATGATAGGCTAGTTACTGAAAGAAGTGGCGGGAGTGGAGGGTGGGGTGGAGGGGGATGATAGAGTGATTTGTAGTCACATTCTTTTTTTTTTAAATATTGTTTTAGTTGTAGATGGACACAATACCTTTATTTTATGTGGTGCTGAGACTCAAACCCAGTGCCTTACATGTGCAAGGCGTGTACTCTACCACTGAGCCATAACCCCAGCCCCTGTAGTTACATTCTTATAAATAAAAATTTTACTTAAAAATATTAAGTACTTAGAAAATATATTAAAATCTTCAACAGAATATATATTAAAATCTTTAGCTTTAGGCATCTTTTCCTTTTTTTGATTTTATTGACTTTTAAAAATAATATGCATATAATTTAAGTTATAGGCATTTGTCAAATGTGTATATATATATATATATATATATATATATATATATATATATANACTCCTTTTATAGACTATCATTTAGGTTTTTTCTTACTTTTTCTACTATAAATAAAACTGCAACAAAACATCTTTGTGATGTATCCAGTCACACTTTTATTAGTACTTAGAATATCTGGGTTGATCATTTAACATTTGGATGTGCTATTTTCAAATTGCCCTCTAAGAAGACTAGTATTTATAATCGTTTGTTTTGTTTGTGGTGCTGGAAGTTGAACCCAGGGCCTTATACATATCAAGCAAGTGAATGATCACTGAGTTTACACCCCAGCCTTTTTCATTTTTATTTTGAGATAAGGTCTGCATAAATTGCTCAAGTTGACCTTGAACTTGCAACCTCCCGTTCTCAGGGTCCTGAGGAGCATGGGTTACAGGCATGAGTCACCATGTTAGGCAGAGCACTAGTATTTTATATTCAACCCTGAGATCTTCAAACTGGGGTATGAGAATTTGAACACTTTTTTTTTTTTTTTTGCACTTGAGATTGAACCGAAGGTCACATCAAATTTAGAATTTTGATTTTTAGTTTTTAGTTTAAGACAGGGTCTTGCTAAGTTGTTTAGGGCCTCACTAAATTGCTGAGGCTGGACTCAAACTTGTGATCCTCCTGCCTCAGTCTCCTGAGTTGCTGTGATTATAGGCATGTGCCACCACATCCAGCTTGAATACGTTTAAGGGAATAAAATTTCAAATTTTTAACTTAATTTGATCTCAGAATATGTCTTTGATGGAGATGTGGGCTTGTTTTTTCCCATGACCTGTTTAAAATAACTCTTTCCTTGCTTTACAGAACAAAGGCTTGTTTGTCATCCACATTGAAAAGTCCTGGATACTCCCCTAGTACTTTATTGTGGCATGTGCTAATGAAAAATTAATTTATTGGAAGTGAGTTGAGAAAGTGAATGACGAATGATTGGATAATAAATCTTTTTCTAATATCCTCATTAAAAATATTTTTGATAGGTATATGATTCATGATAAAGGATCCAGAAGGATTCCAAGGCATAGAATGTCATTTATATTCTTTTCATCTTAACTTATTTATTTATGTAAATAAAGTTTCTCATTTCTAAACCAGGCACAGTGGGGCATGCCTCTGAGACAGAAGAATCACAAGTTGGAGACCAGCCTGGACCTGCAAAGCCCTGTCTCAAAAAAAATTAAAAAAGGACTGGGAAAGTAGCTCTGTGGTAAAGTGCCCCTGGATTCAATCTCCAGTACCAGGGCAAGGGGTAGGCGAAAGGAGTTTCTTAATTTTTTATTTATAAAATAAGAATAGACTTGGTATTGAAAGTTGCCTCACTTATTAGTAATATCCATTTACAGTTAAACAAAATGAGGTAGCAGAAGTCTGTCTTAGTTTGAAACTGAGCTTTACTATTTTCTATGTGTAACCTTGAGAAAGTTAATCTCTGGGTTTCCACTTTATTTTCTATGAACTGGGCATAGGAATATGACCTATTTCTGTGGACACTTTGAGGATAGAAAAGAGTCAATGTGGGGCTGGGTTTGTGGCTCAGAGGTACAGCGTTCACCTAGCATGTGTAAAACAATGGGTTCAATCCTCAGCACCACATAAAAATAAAATAAAAGTATTGTGTTCACCTACAACTAAAAGACAAATATAAAAAAAGTGTCAATGTATGCAAATTGTTTATAACAATGCCTGGAAATAGTGCAAAGTTTTTCTAATAAAAAACTGTTTCCATAGAAGTTTACTTTATGCTTAGTAAGTGTATGACAAAAGTTATAATTTAGAATTTTGATTAATGTGTAATAATAACAACTTAAAAAAGAAGGCATTTAAAAAAAAACTTATGTATACTATGTTCACAGAAATAAAAACAAATTAAAAAACTTAAATCCATGTATTTTTGTAGAAAATTATGATAGGGTAATTAAAAAAGAATTCAAAGCCTAAAATCTATTCCATTAGGATGTGATTATGTGAGGGGAAGAATTTAATTTAAATTGAGGTTAAGGAGGACATAAAATTTCTGACTGCTATAGGTTGCATTTGTGATGGATAAGGGAATGGTAGGTTTCAAGTTGTTATGGTATTTAGAATCTGTAAGATACATTTTTAAGGGAGTTATACCCTTTTCATAAATTTAGTCCTATGAAGAAATTGAATGTGAACTTTAAAACATGCAAGGGGGAATACAGTTTTATACAATTCTTTTGGGCAATATGAAGACTGCTGCGCCAACCAATGTGTGAGTGTCCATTTTCTCAAACTCTTCTCTATTCAGAGCTTAGACTATTTTTACAATGCCTGAAATGGCTAGATTGCCAAGTACTTACTAGCAGTTTGTATGGCGCTCAAATCTCTATCTGAATTTACTATGGATTGATACACATAAGGAAGCATTTCCAGTATTTACTAGCAAGTAAGTTACTGCTGATGATATGTTTTACAAGTGACCTGCATGCCTTGTTCACAAATGTAGGCTGACCAAAATACTGGGCTTCATAGAAAGAGAAAGTAAAAAAAGAATCTTTTAAAAAAATCTTAATTTTTAAAAAAAAAAATCAGTATCTTTCCCTGAATCTGTGAATGAGACTGTATATATCCTACTCCAGCAGGATGGGAGGCAAAGTTCCCACCCAGAGCTTTGGCCCCATGGTTTCTGCAGTGGAAAGTTAAGAGTGACAGGGTGCAAGAAGGGTGCTTGCCTGTGAAGCACACTTTAGAATGTATAATTTCCCAAATAAAATCCCTGCTGATAACAGATTAACTCACTGATTTAAAGTAATACTTCTTTGTTTTGTTCTCTCCTGCTATGGGGAATAAAATCTGGGCCATACATTTAAAACAAATGAGTGGAAAGAGCACACATGATTTTTATTGTCATTTATACCAATGATCTTGTCAATTATTGTTAAAAAATAGTTTTTTAGTTCCCCAATTCAGTACAGGAAACACTGAGGATCATAGGTCTAACAATTCGTTTTATTTTAGCTTTTATTGTATAAATACAAAGTTTTACACCTTTTTTTTATGTGGCAATACCTTCTACTTAATAAGAAATCATTAGGCATAAATTAAAGCTTAAGGAATTTGTGAAATGATATATGTTGAAATAGAGTTCATGTTTTATATTATCTCTTAATCCCTAGGCTGGCCACCGGTCAGCAGTAACCTATCTCTGATTTCTCCAGCTTTTCCCTTATCTGAAGATAACTATTTGGATGTCTCATTGTATAGGTTGTCTGCTGGGGCAAGGCAGTCCATTTGAAAAAATTTCTTTAAGATAAAGCAATCATTGCTGGTAAATTTCAGGGGAATTTATTTCTAATTCACAAGACTCCCTAATAATTTATAGAAGTGAGTAATGGAGAAATGGAGAACATCAGGGAAAGTTTAACCACAGGGGAATGTTTGTATGTATTTGACTAATCCCAGAAACCTCAACTTATGTTTTACAGGAAATTGCCCATTCTGATCATACTTCAGATGAAAATAAGGTTTAGAAAAGTTGTTTTAGGCTGTTGGAATTTTTTTCAAATTTGTGTATGTGACTGCAATAGGAGCATAGGACTGTAGAGGAAGCAAATACTTAGACTTCAGATTAATCCTCACTGATGTTAGATCCAGGTTCCCACCCAGAAGTAAGCAATTTCAGAACCATTATAATTGTATTTAAAATTGTAAATTATAGAAAAAAAGTTATTTTAAAAATGGCACTTAGGGATAGTTTTTTTAAACAAATATTTTTTTTAGTTGTAGGTGAACACAATATCTTCATTTTATTATTTTTATGCGGTGCTGAGGATCAAACCCAGTACCTCACACGAGCTAGGTGAGCGCTCTACCACTAAGCTACAACCCCAGCCCCAACAATCCCCCACCCCCAACAGAATATGCTGGCACACGTTTCTACTGATGAACAGGAATACTGAACTAAATCACAAGTTGAACTAAAAAAAACTGCTAAAATATGTAAATGCAAGTAACACTTACTCTTTCAGAGGTGAACATACATAGCCACAAGGATGGTTATAACCTCGGACATAATTTGAAGATGGAGGATATTCTGGGAAATCCACACTTTTAGCTAAGAGATTAAAAAAATATTAAAATGAAACCTAATTCACAAAGATAAAAACTATTGCCAGAAGCATATTTTAGAAATATATAACACTTATTTTAATTTAGTTATCAATTATCAACATTAGCATTAATTTTATAGGTATATACATTTGCAATAGTATTTCTAAACATGCTGTTATCTTTTTGTTTTTAATTTTTAATTTTTTTAATTATAGATGAACAAAATATCTTTATTTTGTTTTTATTTTTATGTGGTGCTAAGGATTGAACCCAGCACCTTACATGTGGGAGGAAACTGCTCTCCCCACTGAGCCACAACCCCAGATCCCTGCTATTATATTTATTACTTTTAACAGTTTTTCTTGTATAAAAATTACTTCCTGAGATTTGAAGCAAAAGAAGAAATAGCAAAAAGACCATTAATGTCATGGTTTGAATTATTTTTTATTAATTAAAAAAAAATAAAATGTTTAAAGTGACTAGTTTAAAAATGCTCTCTTTCGCTAATTCCCTATAGCTAACTGCAAAGTATAAAGATCAGTAGAATTTGTTTTAGTAATTATACAGAAAAGTATCTAAATTGTATGTAAATGCAGACAGAGGTGATTTAATTTATGGCTATATATACTCTTTCTAAAATTTTTTTTAAAAAATATGTTTATTTGGGGACTGGGGTTTTGGGTCAGCGGTAGAGCGCTTGTCTAGCACGTGTGAGGCACTGGGTTCGATCCTCAGCACCACATAAAAATAAATAAAATAAAGGCATTGTGTCCAACTACAACTAAAAAAATTTTTTAAATATATGTTTATTCTACACAACTAAATCCTGTTCTTGTCAGAGGTGGTTAATTTTATTATGTGATTTGAACATAAGCAATCTGTTATATGGGAAATACAATCTGAAACAGGTTTAAAAGCCTATATGGTTGAATGAATTTTCCATTTTTGTATAATTATCTTAACAGAGACTATTACATTGGCCTAATGGTACTTCCAGAAGTAACAGTAAAATATTTTTCTCTATTTAAAATATGAAGATTATACTTGTATTTTGTTTTCAAAGAAATAAGTCTACAAACAGGCATGCATGTGTTTTTTATGAGGTACACAGTATGGTAGTCAGCACTTATTTTGGAAAATCAGACCAGAGGTTTTTATTTCTGGTTCAGCTGCTTATTAGTATGCAATTTAATTTCCTAACTGCTTAACTTCTGTGAACTTCAGTTTTGTCAATAATGAAAATGCATGCAAAATATTTAGCTCAAAGCAAGGTTCAGAGTAAGATAAATAAAACTAAGAAAATAACCCACAAGTATTCATCAAAAATTCATTCAATAGAAACTTCTTATAGCAAATTCAGTAGTGATTTCTGCACTAAATGACTGATTACCTTTAGTTGTTGGTTTTACCCTCTGTGCTTTTAAAAATTTCTATCTGATCACTAACAGATAGAAATGGTCTGATATCTAAATATAGAAAATAACAGATTCAGACAAGACAGCATTTTGTATTGTAGGTAATTGATACATTTTATGTTCTGTCATTTCAAAAATGAGACAAAAATATGTGAAGATGATGAACATCAGCTCTTAGTGGCCTGCTGCAAAACAGAACAAAATGGATTTGAGTGACAGCAATTAGTTAGACTGGGCAGAGTAACTGAAACTTTGTTGGGAAATGCTAATTAAACGTAATTGTCTCTATCCCCATAGTAGAGGAAACTATTCAGAAAAGAATAGTAAAATTAAATCAATTACAAAGAAAACCAGGGATCTTTGCCACTATTCTCCCAAAGTCTCTCCACCATAAGTTATTAATGTCTACCACAACTTGGTATGTTTTGAGTCAATAATGCAAGCAAGGAAATGGTTACACATTCACATTTTACAGAATGACATATTTGCAAAGGAGATGCTAAGCATATATCAAGGTCTTCAGTTTTTAAAAGAAATTAAAGCACATTTATGTAATGACCCATCTAGTGGAAATTTCTTCAATAGTTACTTCAATCATTTACTATATATGGCCATTCTAAGAAATTGAAGTATAAAATTATATATCCAAAAATTTAATTTTGCTTCTATGATTTAAAAAATGTATATCTTGAAGTTTTAGTCTATAGGCATCTCTATCTATTAAGTCCTACAGAGTTTATGCTGTAAAAGTCCAGGAGATGACATAATCATTGGCTATTATATACATGACACCTCCTAAGCTGGGTGAAATATATATTTATCTACTTGATGCATGTATGTATTTGTCCTACTGAGTAAATAAAAAATTAAAGGAAATAGCTGAAAATAAGAGTTTCTTCCTAACTGCAAATTAAAGGGAAAAGTTTTATTAATGACTCATTGTAATTCCAAGATGTGAGCAAAACATTTCAACTTACAACTGATAATGTTCATGTTCCCTTCACAGCGCTTGATGTATACTAAGTCGATAAAGTCTCGGGGGGAAATGGAGCCCATGGCAAAACTTTGTGTTATGGTATGACATATAAATGTGTCCTGCAACAAATCAAATCACAAAGATTGCAAACATTATTTAATATTTACCATCTGTATTGTTCCCCAAGGAACTATATTGCACACGTTGCATCTCTGTTTGGAAAAAGCAAGGCTTTGCAGTTTTCAGATCATTATCATCAAATCAGCTTGCATTTTCAGTGTTGAAGGGGCATGAGATCTACAATTATGAGTGTAGAAGATTCAGGGAGTACTTAAGATTGTCTACTCTTTTAATTTTTAGATGTAGAAATCTGGATTACTATGAGGTGTAACTAGCGGTTCTTACCAATTTTATTCTTGCCCTTTATAACCCATTCTCCTATTCATTGCCAGAACTATTAATCGTCATACTATTCTTGTCAAGTCCTAGCCATCATAATGCTTAATATCATCTGATATTATCTTTTTAATTGCTTACTTGCTTATTATGTCTCTTCTGAGGGAATGTAAGCTCTGTGAAAGAATGGACACTTTCTGTCTTGTATTCCCAATGCCTGAATAGTGGGTGCTCCAGTGTATTTGTGGAATGAATTCATTTGTTAAAAAAACATAAATATCTGTCTGGGGAGGAAGGGACTGGAATAAATCAGGATCCTTTTACAAAACAGATTCTTTTTTCATTATTATTACTATTATTAAATATTATTAAATAATAATAATAATAATAATAAGAAGAAGAAGAAGAAGAAGAATGTTTTCAAGCTTTTTTTTTTGGTACCAGGGATTGAACCCAGTGTCACTAAGCCATTGAGTCACATCTTCAGCCCTTTTCTCTTCTATTATTATTATTGTTATTATTTTATGGTGCTGGGATTGAACCCAGGGCCTTGTGCATGCAAGGCAAGCACTCTACCAACTGAGTATATCCCAAGCCCCCAAACAGATTCTTAAGAGGGAAAAAACAAACAGTAACATAAATGGAGAATAAATTTTAATATATCACAGTAAGAATTGTTTTTCATTTTGGGTGCTTACTTTTATAGCAGTTTTAATGAGTGAGATCTGTCGTGTGCTGCATGAATATTAAGAGTCCTCTACGTTGCTTGTCTCCCCTTGTTTCTACCTGTTTACCACGTATCATTCTTTCTCTGTCATCCCCTCTTGATCTTTTTCACTCTATTTTCACTTTCCTGATCTTTTCTTCCATCCCCTTTTAAAATACTCACCTCTCACGTTCACTCTTCCTCTCACCTGTCTTCAACTTTCTACTGTGATCACCTATGTTTTTCTGTTCTTTTTATTATCCCTCTTCATATCTATTTAACTAAGACAATGTATTTGAAAGTATTTCTAAACTGCAGCCTTTTATGTAATGATACTTCTTTACTTTATATTTTATCTTTAGTCCTCAGTGCCACATGCTGTTTGTTTGGAAGTCCTAATAGCAGATATCTGCATTGTTCCTGTTTTGTAATGTAATATAACTAAAATATGTCTTGATTTCCATGCAGGAATGCTTAATTTTTGTTTTCTATGTCATGGAGGTAAATCCCCGAGAGTTCAGATCCCTAATAACAAAAGGTACAAGAGACTTTGCCAGATTCAAAATGTGATATGTATTTACAAACAGAATGATGTTAATTGTAATTAAACTCTTGATTAATAAGGAGAAAAGTTTTAAGAATTTTATAAAAACTTTCACTCATTTGAATGTATAAATACTAAGTGTCTACATACATTGTTTCAGTAAACAAATCATTAAGATATAAAACTAAAGATGCATTGACACAGAAAAGTCTAGTATTAAAAAAATAAATTTCCGAATCAATCCTGTGTATCATATTGTATACTTTCAATGCTTTATCCCATGCAACCCTGTTTCCAGGTTGGTAGAGGAAATCAGATAGTTTAAATGTTGATTCTGGAATTATCCCTTCAACACGATATCTATAGTTAACAAAATAAAGAAAATTTAATACTTAAGTTTAAGCTGAAAATAAGCTGCTATCAAATTTGAAGACAGGCAAATTTAACGAATAAAAATCCTGAAGGTAATACACGTGGAGTATTACCTTATCTGAAATACTTGCAACTAAGATTTTGGATTTTTTAAAGATTTTGGAGTACCTGCATATACATAATAAGATATCTTGGGAGAAACCTAGTTGAAACACAGAATTCATTTACATTTCATATATACCTTATACACATAGCCCTGAAGGTGATTTGTCTGTGCGTGTATGTTACTGGGGATTAAACCTAAGGCGTCACACTTGCTAGTAAGTGCCCCACCACAAAGCTGCATCCCCCGCCCTTTTTATTTTATTTTGCCATAAGGCCTCACTAAGTTGCCTAGGCTGGCTTTGAACTTGGAGCCTCCTGTCTCAGTCTTCCAAGTCACTAGGATCACAGGTGCTGAATATAATGTAACACAATATTTTAAATAATTTTGTGAATGAACAAAGCTTCATGGTATGAAGTTACCCACTCATGGTATCATGTTTTGTGCTTATGAAGTTTTACATTTGGAATATCTCAGGTTTCAGCCTTGAATTACAGATTTTCAACTTGTGTCAGCAATTTAGTACACTAATATCCAACTGGAAGTAGCAATGCTTATTTAAACGTGTACTGCAATAATTGAATTTCCAAGTTAATTTTTCTACTAATTTTGTTTGCAATATTTTAATGATCATCTTTTTTAAAGGGTTGTTTTTATTTATAGTTTTCTGAAGTCTTTCCACTAACATTTACCTGCTGTTTTTATCATAAGCCAATGATCATTGATGAGAAATTTGTGTGGTTTGTACCTCATGGCTCTGATTTTTATTTATTTATTAATTTTGGTACTGGGGATTGAACCCAGGGGCCCACTGAATCACTGAGCCACACATCCCCAGCCCTTTTTTAATATTTTATTTAGAGACAGGGCCTTGGTGAGTTGCTGAAGCTGGCTTTGAACTCAGGATCCTTCTGCTTCTGCGTCACAAGCCATTGGGATCACAGGCAGGCGCCATTGCATCTGGAGCCCTGACATTTAAGAACATAATATGGTCTAGAGCAGGGTCAGTAGGCTCTTCAGTAGAAGTCTGGATGATAAATAATGAGCTTTGCAGGTCACATTCAACTCTGCTAGTGTAGAGGTAAAGCATCCATAGATAACATAATGAATGGATATGGCTGTGCTCTAATTAAGCTTCATAGATTTTGAGTTTTGAATTTCATTAATTTTCACATGTAAGGAAACATTCTTGTTTTGATTTTGTTTCATCCATGTGAAAAATATAAAAGTCATTCTTAGTTTTAAGGCTGTGCAGAAATAGGCAGCAGTCCAGATGTATTCTACTTGCAGTTGTTTGTCAACCACTGGCCTAAAGGAACTAATACTGTTCCAAGAGTAAATTCCAGCTTACCATCAACAACATGGGAAAATAAACCTTCGTGTATGTTTGGCTGTATACCAATGAAATTAAGACAGTGTGAGAAAACTGAATTCAAGCTCAATATTAACATAAGATTGACAGATGAAAATAAAGTCAGAACAGTGTGGGTCACTCTTTCTCCCTTTGTCTTTCTTTTCAAAGCAAGGGAATAAGTTTAAGAAAAATCAAACTTCTAAACTTTTGAAATTTGAATTTCTTCAGGAAGTGAGGTAAAAAATAATACTATTACTATAGAAAATAGTTGTTATATTTGTAAAACATTATTACTCTGAGCCTTTGCTTTTATACTTTGGTAAGCAAGGAATTCATTAGACTACTTCTCTGTATGTGAATTTTTCTCTAAAATTTTAGTTGAAGCCAGGCTTGGTGGCATAGGCCTGAAATCCCAGAGAATTAGATGCTGAGGCAGAAGGATTGCAAGTTTAAGGCCATTGGGAAATTTAGTGAGACTCTGTCTTAAAAGAAAAGAAAAAAGCCAGGCATGGTAGCATATGCCTGTAATCCCAGTGGCTGGGGAGGGTAAGGCAGGAAGACCACAAGTTCAAAACCAACCTCAGCAATTTGGCAAGAGTGTAAGCAATTTAATAAGACCATGTCTTAAAATAAAAATTAAAAAAGTGCTGGGGATGGGACAACACAGTGGTTAAGTGCCCCTGGGTTTAATCCCTAGTACCAAAAAATAAAAAAATAAATAAAAAGGCTGGGGGATGAAGTTCACAGGTAGAGTTCCCCTAGGTTCAATCCCCATAAAATAAACTAAAATAAAAATTTAATTTAAAATTGTTGGTTTCTAATTTTTTCTGTGAGCTATTCTCAAATTCCTTCATGTAAATGTTCCTTCCTTCAGATCAACAAAGTTTTTTTATTTTTGAAAAAATATGAATTAATGTTAAGTAGGTGTCTTACTTTAAGACTTCTTTAAATCTTAAGAGTGAATCTCCAAGAAGAGACTGTATGGAGTGTTTTGAAAATTTATTTGACCCTGCAAATCATTTTTCCCCTGTAGTGCATTTTGACAGTTTACATTTCTCCCAGACTCTAGTTTGGCAAACCATATTGGACAATAGTATATATCTCATAGGTATATAATGTTTATGTCTGGTTACTCATTCTAAATTCAAATGTATGTTTCTTACTTTGATTATTTGCAGTTCTTTTAAACTGTGAAGATGTGAAGCAATGGAAAAATGTAAGCTCCCCTTGATTGGTGGTAGTCTCACTTTCTTGCTCTCCTCTGGGTAATGTAAACTTTCAAATGAGGCATACCAACCTGGCCAACATGCCCAACTTGATTTTCTTTGTTAGCACCTAAATATATGCCATAACTAATAAAAATATAATATATATATATATATATATATATATAGATAGATATATAGATACTGTCTCTTATACNTATATATATATATATATATATATATATATATATCTCAACAAGTATAAACTGCACCAGTCATACTCTTTCTGGACATAACCATAGAAAATTTAGAAGAATCAGTGGGCTGTGATTGAAAAACATGCATGCAAAATTAAGTTTCATGTACTTTTTATTAATTTTAGTTTTGAAATATAATTAAAGAAGGGTTTGACAAATCCACTGTGCAGTAAGCAGTCTCTAAAACCTCCCCAATAAACCCCACCTCCTGATATTGACACCCTGAGTAATCCCCTCCATTTTGAGTCAGGACTGTATGTGGTAATTCACTTAATATTGCAAATGTGATGGGATGTAACTTCTAAGATTAGGTTGTGGATTAGGTTGGCTTTTATCTTGTTTGCTCTATTTCTTGCTCTCTCCTAGATCCCTCACTCTGAGGTAAGTAACCTGTCATGTATTTTTTTTTTAAGTTGTTGATGGATATTTATTTATTTATATGTGGTGCTGAGAATCAAACCCAGTGTCTCACACATGCTAGGCATGTGCTGTATCACTGAGCCACAGCCATAGCCCAACCTGTCATGTCTTAATAGTTCTATGGAGAGGCCCACAGATCAAATAACAAAGAAGGTTCTAGCCAAGAACCATCAAGGAACTGAGGCCCTCAGTCTAACAAGCCCACAAGGAACTGAATTTGTGATACTATGTGAATGAGCTTGAAAATAGACCTTCCCTTAACTGAACCTTCAAGTGAGCCCTAGGCCCCAGCTGACATCTTAGGGACACTTTTGAGAAACTGTCTGATATAGAGGAATCAGGCTAAGCTGTGCCTGGAAAAATGTCTAAGATACTAAATTATAGTGTAATTTGTGCATCAATATATAACTGGTACACAATGCACATAAATTCCATTCAAAATGTGAGTACAAAAAGTTCTAATTGTTTAGTTTTGCAACAGTTAAATATCTCTGATAAAAAATTTCAATAAACTTTGAAACAGAGAGTTTGAAACAGCCTAAGGGAGGCTATTTGACAGGATCTTTGCATTATATACAGTACCTTGCTTAAATAAATACTCCAGACATATTTGTAGACTAAATGAACAACTTTCAAGGTTTCTTTGATGCATAGGTTTCTGCCTACATTGGTTTTGTCTGAAAGGTAATAAAAAGTCACATGATCCAAAAATTTATTTCCTTGGAGGGCCTAGACTTGACTGTACTCATTCTTTGCATCATTTGGCACTTCTATAAGTGCCACTTTAGTCACTAATTATTTAGATAACAGGAAAGCAGTATTTTTCTCATAACTGTTAAAAATGAATGGGAAAAATCATACCAGCTTTGTCCAATAGTAGAAAATTAGATGTACAAGATACATTTTAGTAAGCAGTTCAAAGGAGTGGATTCTAAATGAAAAGGAATTGAATAAAATTTGGTCTTCTCAACAATACATGATGATCTGAAGAAACTGATGTGATATCATAAGCAATAAGTGAATAACTCTAAAGAAGTTAGAAAACATCAGCACAATTTCCCTTAATGTGCTTGCATATGAAGAAGTAGGATCCTCAAATATTTCCTTAAAAGCAACCTCTAGAAAAAATTGCATGTATCGGCAAGAGAAATAAAATGAGGAAGAAAACTACTTTTTATGGTTCATTTAAAAGGAAAGGTGAAGAGTTTAGAAGACCATAAAATACTACTGCTAGCTAAAAAATACCAATGTGCTTTTATAAGTAATTATTTCTTGAAGTGCAAATTTCCTATATTCATGAATTATTCACTAGAAGGGATTTTTTTTTTTTTTTTTTGGTGGTACTAGGAATTGAACATAGGGCCTTGTACATGCCAGGCAAGTGCTTGACCACTGAGCTACACACCCAGTTCAAAAGGATTTATTTATGTTTCTGTGTGATTATCTTCAGGTGTAAAGATAAAGGATGAGATGGTATGTAATTGGTTTATTATATTAATACTACATTTCAGCCTATTGACTAAATAATGTTTCTTGATTATTATCATATAATGTTGTAGTTAATGAAGCAGAATTAAGTTCCAGATAAAATAATGCCATTGAATTTAAAAAAATGAATGCAAATAGGAACATGTACTCACAGATTTCCGAGGAATTTTCTAGATGCCTTACTGGAAACAGTTATCTTTTTCTCAAAGGGGAATAAAAATCCAGAAATAAATTGTCAATTATAGAAAAAATACATTTTTCTGCTTCATAAAAGAAAAATATTTAAAAAAATGTTTTTATAGTAAATTCTCAAAAAAAAAATTCTTGAAATATATTTAACTTTTCTTACTGAAATTTTAACCACTTTCCAGCCGGATGTATCTTGATTGTAACTTAAAACTTCTTGAGCAGTTTGTTGGGCAATTGCCTTATAGTCCATCTATCTGTAAAGTTTTAGAAACAAATGATTGATAAGAACATAATCATATGAAAACTTTGTTTTCTCTTGTTAAGACAGGATTCCACCAAGTTGCTCAGGTTGGTCTTCAACTTATGGGTTCAAGAGATCCTCCTTCCTCACCTCCCAAGTAGCGGGACTACAGGTGTGTATACCTAGCTCACATACAAACTTTTAAAATGCTACATTCTGGGAGCTGGGGTTGTGGCTCAGAGGTAGAGCGCTCGCCTAGCATGCGTGAGGCACTAGGTTCAATCCTCAGCACCACATAAAAATAAATAAAGATATGTGTCCGCCTCTGCCTAAATAAAAAAACAATTTTAAAAATGCTGCATTCCATTTTAATATAATTTCTATAATACCTGTCATCTAGCAATGCAACATAATTACTTGTTGATTGCATGCATGGGTAAATCCCTTTCTCTTTTATAATCTTTCAAGTGAGAAACTGTGGTAATAGTAGGAAAAGCCAAACTTTTGCAAACACACAAACCTGAATTAAATCTTGTTTCTGCCACTTATTTTGTAAAGCATATTACTTAATATTTGTTTTTTAAATTTTCCTCTTGGTGTAAAATTGAGATAATACCTATTCTGTAGAATTAGCATAAGGATTAGATGAGATACTGCATTTAAATATTGTATTTCAGTGTCTGTTATATAAGAGTCATTCAATAAATCATTATTATTTCTAACACTGTTGTTCATGTGCTCTTGGGAACTGACTTTTTAAAAATGAGTGGCAGTGACACTACATGATCTGATCCTTTGTTTCCTGTTCACTTAGCTACAAACATACTGACCTCCTGGCTGTTCCTTAAATATAACCAAGCAACTTTGTACCTCAGGGTCTTTGTACTTGCTATTCCCTCTGCTTGGAAAACTCTTCTCCAATGTGTTTACATGATTGATGTGGTTTGATTGGTGTCTTTCTTTAAATGCCACTTCCTCAGAAAGGATCAGATTTAAATCTATTCAATTTAAACACATTTACTGAACTGCTACTTGAACTTAGGTACTGCAATGGACTGAATGCTT
This sequence comes from Marmota marmota marmota, assembly GCF_001458135.2. NCBI lineage: Eukaryota > Metazoa > Chordata > Mammalia > Rodentia > Sciuridae > Marmota > Marmota marmota. The sequence continues at coordinate 14,392,126 of NW_025999990.1, read as the reverse complement.
TTGTCTCCCTAGAAATTCACATGTCAAAATCCCAACCTCCAATACGATGTTATTAGGAGATGGGACCTTTGGAAGGTAATTATTAGTCATGAGGACAGAGACCTCATGAATGAGACTATAGTGTCCAAATAAGAAATCGCAGAGTTCATTTGCCTTTTCTGCCATGTGAGGACAAAGCCAGAAAGTGACAGCCGAAAGGTGGCAATATGCAACACGGAAGAGGGCTTTCACAAGAAACCAATATGATGGCAGCCTGATCTCAGGCTTCCAGCCTCCAAAATTGTGAGGAACAAATTCATTTACTGTTTATGAGCCACCCAGTTTATAGTAATCTTGAAGCAACTTAAAGGAACAGCGGTAGGAATAGCAAAGAAGTTGAGTAACATAATGTTGTTCCTGTGAATTGAGTTCAGAAAGCTGTAGACTCACTGGCCCTTCTGCCCATCAAACCAGTTTTCAATTAGGGAAAGCTGACAGGTATGGTGCAAAGAATCAAAAACAGCTGGACTCAAATGCTAACCTTACCACTTATCAGAAGCTGTATTTTTGAATAAGTTGCTTAATTTTAACTTAAATTTCCACATTTATAAGTTGGGATAATAATACTTATCCCATGGAGTCTACAAGGATTAAGTGCATTAACGTACGTAGAAGTGCCTCAAACAATGAGGGCCTTGTGATAATTGACCAAAAAAGTTAGTGTCTTTTCTTAAAATGGACACACTTAACATCATCATTAATTTTTTTTCAAAACGCTGCCTCCTTGAGCACATTAATAAACCATCTTAAGAGTTTAATTATCATGTTAAACCTCTTCAAAAACTCCTTATGTTGGATCATAAATTTATTTCTTGTTTAGTTCTCCAGCAAGGCACAACAGGTAGATACCTTTTTTTTTTTTTAATATTAGAAAAGCTTTACTAAACCATTATAACCTCCTCTTTACTTCTAGTAGATCCTTGTTTCTTTACCTTTCCTAACAAATCTAGTCCAGAATTTTAGCAGTCATTGAGACTCTTCTCCAAATCCTCATAGAAACCTCCATATCTGTTAACCTGGAAGGAAACAAAGTGAAAGAGAATTACTTTGATCCATGAATTAGGTCAATATATTTGATAATTTCCTTCAAATATTCTCAGTGTCCTTCATTTGTACTTTGTGTGTTTGTTAGGAAATTTTGCTCTATATGACCCAAGATAGAAGAAAAAGTTAGTACAAGACACTTTAAAGATACTGTTTATGAAGAGCCTTTAGAAACTTAAAAAAAAAAAAACAGATTATAAAATATTTAGTAGAATGTAGATTTTTTTTTTCTGAATAGATTTTAATTAAAATTATGAAAGTAACTGTGGCATAAACTTTTTTTCTCCCCTAACTCATCACCAATGAAATCTCCTCTTTAAGCCCAGTTTGGTCATTTGTCCTAATTTTAAACAAGTCCTAATTTTTTAAGCTCATGCCATTAATTGTCCTTGGCTGATCCCTGACCTGGGCTTTTCCTAACATATAATCATTTTCTAACAGCGACTTACTTGACATTGATTGATCTAAAAATTTCAGATTATCACTAGCTATAAACTCCTGCAGAGACTGTCTTATTGTTTTCTTATCAATAACTCTGATCAGTAACAATTTAATTTCAATTAAATTCAGTTTAGTTGAACCACTAAACTGAATTTTATAGCTTCTGGACTTTTATTTGCTAAAAGAAATGGGAAGGCAAAGTTTAGCAGGTGAGAGAGGCTAAGGCCTCGGGATGCCTCAGCCTGGGGAAAGTAGAAACAGCCAACAAGACTTCAGTGGTATTACCTGGTGACATACTGGATGAGCTGGAAAGCGTTCAGATGGAGTATTAGACAAGGACGTCTTCACCCACAGGGTCAGTGGAAAATAAACATAAACCAATATTGAGATGGCATCTTTTTCTGACACACCAGTTGGATGAACTGGATTCTTGGCGCCTCACATCCTGTCCCAGCCGTGGAGGTAGGTTCACACATGCTGGTTTTGGGTCTTTACATCTGTTTGTATGAACGCCCTGTTTCTGGGCTGCCTGACTGGGCCCCCAATCCGTGGTGGTCACTGCCATTCTTCCCTGGGAATCAAGGTCCCCAAGGGGTTTGTTAAATCCCATCCCAGGCCCAGCTGCCTTCTGCAATCCTGCATCTGCTCTGGGTACCAGGAGCTGGCTGCGAGCCCAGGAGGGCCGGCTCCGCGAGGGACCGGCGACTAAGGAGCGCGGGAAACAGGTGGCGGGGAAGCTGCCTGCTCGGGACGCCTCAGCCTGGGAGGGCCTTCTCGGGAAGCCGGAGGCCGAGCTCACGTGCAAAGACCAGGACGAGGGGCCTGCCTCTCAGCGACAGGAACCCAGGCTGCTATCGCCCCCCAGTCCCCTCCCCACCGTTCGCCTCCTACAGCCCCGCGCCAGGGTCGGCCTGTGGGCTGCGCAGAGTGGCTGAAAAACGGCGGCGACTGNTGGGTGAGTTAGGCGGGAAAGAAGGGCGTCTTTTCGAGCGGCGCCCCATCCTCGGACCGCTCGAGGGAAAGGCTAACGGACGGGCGCCCGCAGGGACGGGGAAGAGGCCTCGGGAGGGGGGGCGCGCGTGGGGACGTGGAGGAACGCTAGCGGGCGGGGCCGGTGGGAGAGGGGCCCGGGCTTGCGCTTTCTGGGTGGTCGCCCCGGAAGGCCCGCCGCGGCGCCCTGCATTAAAGGTTTCGGAGTGAAAAGCCACTGAAGCCGGGGGCCGGGGTGTTGGAGAAATCGCGCGGAAAGTTGAGACCCGTCGCGCTCCGAATGCGCGGATGCCGGCCCCGGAGGTGGCGCCAGCTGCCGGGGCTTTGCACGGGACGTCTTCCTGCTGCAGAGTAGAGCAGCGTTCGCCTCCGTAGCTTAGGAACTGGGAGCCGCTTCTTGGCTTCTTAACACGGAACATTCTCTGTTTTGCATCAGGTTTTTTTTTTTTTTTGCTCTTAAGCTCTTAAATTTTGACGTTCCCTTGAGCATGATGGATTTGCTTTGGGATATTCGAACTGAAGTGATTATGGAGGAAATGGTAAGACGCTCGGGCTTTGCTTAAAGTGCGTCAGATTCGAAATGATCCCGCGGTTGACGTGGGGAGAAGGGGGTGGGGATCTGGATAGTTGAGGTTTGTTGCTCATTGGTGGAAGCAGCGTGGCGGATGCAGAGGAATTTATTCAAAGACCCTACCTACTTTTTCATAGGTCTGAAAACTTTCCATAAAATAGAAATTAAATTGTGGATTCTCTTGTCGTCACGCTTGTGAATTAAAATGACATGGTGAATGTCATCACCCACTTATGAAGAACCATAACCCAATTAGTTAAGGTTTTGTAAAATAAAATCGTAACCTGTTATATGTTCAGATAAGGCGGGGGGACTGTCAGTTAAACTTAGGGAAGTAAATTTTCTTGTGCATTTAAGCCATTCTGTGGAGATCTCCCTATATCATGACATTTCAAGGATATGGAAGAGGCTAAATAGTCGTTTTCTTATGTTCTGTTGTCCGAACACTGTCAGAATTCTGGAAAGGCATGCTCTGAGGCTGTGGACAGGAGGTGTTATTACCATCTCTTTGATTAAAACTTTCTATAATTTAAAGGCAAATTTGACAGTTGCTAAGGTTACATTAAAAAGCTATTGTGACTTAAATATTTCCAAAATTATAGCCAAAAAACAAACATACTGACTATAACATCATAGCATGTTAAGTGTTAGACATTAATTCTTCTTTTTTATTATAGAAAATTCTTTACTTCTCAACAAATATCATATCATGTTCTGAGTTTTAGTGCCTGTTCATTCTGTTTTTTCTTGGGTTTTTAAATATAGTTCCTATTATTCCTGTAATAAGTTGTTTTAGTAATAAAAAACCCCATCAAGATGAATACATTAAGTTAATTTCACATGATCTAAACTTATTTTGAAAGATGAGCTGAATCTGGTCAACATAAAAATTGAAAATAGGATGGTATTAAAAAAATGTTATTTTAGCTGGGCATGGTGGTGCACACCTCTAATCCCAGCTACTGTGGAAGCTGAGGTAAGACAGTATTGCAAGCTTGAAGGCATTCTGGGTAAATTAGGGAGACCCCCTCTCTCCAAAAAAAAAAAAAAAAAAAAGGCTGAATGGTGTGGCTCAATGGTAGTGTGCTTGTCTAGTGTGCAAGTGTGCATGAGTTTGATCCCCAGTTCTGTCAAAAAAAAGGTTATTTTAGGAAAAGTTCAGATTGTTAGCTCATTCTGAAGTAAGACTTAAAGTTTATTTATATTTTGTGTTCGTTAGTCTTTTTTTGGGAGAATGACTGAAGTTTCATCTTGGCATTTACAATTTTGAAAGTGGATGTTTTTCTTTTTGCTTCCAATGGCTAATGACTTTAAAAATGTATTGGAAGTTGGTAGGTACAGTTGTATGTGTCTGTAGTCTCCTCTATTCAGAAGACTGAGACAGGAAGACCTCTTGGGCTCAAGAATTCAAGGCCAGCCTGGGCAACAAATTTCTTTTTTCCTTTTCATTGAGTACCTACTATTTGCAGTGAATGGTTGTAAGCTTATGATTTATTGTATATAAGGGAATGTTAGGTTTGTGATGTCATAGAATATGTCACCATTAGCAAACAGACTTTCATCAGTGGTTTTTAGGACTTTAAATGTGAGTATTCTTTCATTGATACTTCTCATGTATATTCTCAGACAACTTTTGTATACATACTTCCAGGCACATAGTAGCTGCTTAATAAGTGTTTTCTACATCATTGATGAAAGAATTTGTAAAATACTAGGAAACCTACAATGCCTGAAAAGGAGTTTCTATTATAAATAACTGATTTTATTTCTTTTTTTTTAAATTTTTAATATTTATTTTTTAATATTTGGCGGACACAACATCTTTGTCTGTATGTGGTGCTGAGGATCGAACCCGGGCCGCACGCATGCCAGGCGAGCGCGCTACCGCTTGAGCCACATCCCCACCCTGATTTTATTTCTTAAAGAAAAATTTTAAGTTAGTGTATTTAGTAATTTTCTCTGTATATCATCATTATTCCTTTTAATTGGTGCCTTAACTATTTGTTTTCATGTTACAGTTGTCTTTAAGGAAAATGGATAAAAGTAACCCATGTTGAGGAAGCCATGGCAAAATCAAACACAAAGCACAGAGTTTGTTCTCAGGAATCTTCAGTCTCTTCCCTTCTGGCAAGCTGCAATCTGAATGGTGGTAATTCTTCCAACTCTAATGGCCCTTTTCACTATAAGGATAAACTGTACAGTTCTGCTTCTCAGGCTCTGCAGGCCTACATTGATGATTTTGATTTAAGCCAAATATACTCTGATACAAGCACTGGAAAAATTAGCAGTGATAAGAGATCTGCGAATGTGCCTCAATTCTCCAAATATATTTATAAACCAAACAATGGTATGCTTTTATTTGTTTTCTTTGTCTAATAATTTGAAGCATTTCAGAGATTGACTGTAGTCTTATAAAGTTAAACTTTTTTTTTGTTATGTCAGAATAAAAATAACCTATAGTAAAAAAAAATCTGAATAGTTTTGTGAAATGCTTGCATAATTCTCTGGTTCTCAGAAATTTTCAGCTTAAAAATTCCTCTTTGACCTTGCAAGGGAAGTTGATGAGTCTAAGAGCAGGTAGCTCCTAACTTAAGTCATTTTACTATCTTGTAATGGATAGAGTACTAATGTGCTTTTTGGCTTTCATTAACTAGCTTAATGACCTTAAAGTGCACCCTTTCTAAGTTTATACTTGCTCAATTTCAATTGATAAGATAGATCTGATTAGTCTTTCTGATCTATATCTTATGGAACAGTAATGTTCAAAAGATAAAGAGTTTTCTTGATAAAACTTCCACGAAGACAAGTTCATATAATGCAGTTGCTGATAAACCAGTTAGCACTTTATTGAGCACTTACAGAATAGGCCTAGAATAGAAAAAGTTTGCATTAAATTCTTAGTTATGAACAATATTTTTCAGAAGAATAGAGTTAGAACACCTGTCTTCTGTGTTGTAACCATGCCTTTGCAGGGTAAGAGAGAACAAAAATTAATTTTTCCACCTAGTTGAACCGCATATTTTTCTATGTTACAGCCAATATTGAATGAACCATGTTGATTTGATTGTATTAATTCATTGGGTATGTCTAGATGAAGAAAATTGAAGAAATCCTAAAGTAAAAAACATGGGGAAATTTAGGTGATTGGAGAGAAATGTATAGAAATTAAACATTGAAGAGATGTGAGAAAGCAAGCATGTTCTGTTTTCTTAACCTGTATCTTTTATACATTCAATTAAAACTTTAGTGAGGATAATGAGGTGACAAAAACAATTCTCAGTTCCTTAATTCTTGTTTACTGTTGAATGTTACTAAGTATAGATGATAAAGGAAGATAAATTGAACTATGTTTTATTTTTCAGCTTTTGAAAATCTTGATCACAAAAAGCACTCAAACTCCTTATCATATAGAAGAGAGATTGTTAGTGACATAGATTCCATTAGCCTAACAACTGATGATCTGTTAAGACTTCCAGCAGATGGATTATTTTCTTTCACTGATGTTGGACCAGTAAAACTATGCAAGAAAAACAAGAAATGCACTGGAAGACTGGGTTCCTCGGCCATTAAAAAGCATCTGAATTTTCAAGATTCCTGCACTTCCATGGGCAAGGATAACTTAGTTACACGTGTTGTAGACACAAATATAAATGGAAAGCAATGTAGTAAACTAAAAAGCCCAAAACTTATGAATAGGACCAATAAATGTATTTTTGAATCGTCTTTATCTTTTCCCAAGAAATCATCATTGAAAGAGAGTTCACAACACAGTCTTGAAAAGAATTATCCAAGATGGCTCACTAGCCAGAAATCTGACCTCAATGTTTCAGGGATAAGTAGTTTACCTGATTTCAAATACCCAGTCTGGCTCCACAATCAAGACTTGCTACCTGATGCAAGTAGTCAAAAGGTTTATAAAGTATTTAAAGAAGACCATTCTTCCCCTAGACATAGTTATCAGGCACAAAGAACTTCTCGGCTTACAAATAAGTTAGATTGTTGTGAATATTCTTTTGAGCCCTCAAATTTTTCAAATTACTTGAGTGATGATAAAGGATTAGTTAATGAATACAGATGTGATTCTGAACATAGCCAATGTCAGTATGAGAATCCACTTCTCTCAGGACAATCCAAAAAGCCATTCAGTGGTAATATTTTGTTTTTAGTTTTTTTTGATTTTTTTAAACAAAAGGAAGTACTGAAAATTTGGACTAATATCTAGGATCTTTTATGTTTTATTTTTGCTGTAATGATATATGTCTTTAGAATGCTTTTAACCTTAATTTAATGTAGATTCTTTAGGTTTATTTTTTTTCTCCCCTTTTTTCTTTGCTTGAAGTGTTAACATATGGTATAATTTGCTATTAATGTCTTAATTATCTTAAATTTTGTTACCTTTGTGAGATTTTTAGTGCTTTCCATTTGTTTTTGAAGAATTAATATAATATTTTTAAATTAGGTGACAAAATTGAACTGCTTATCCTGAAGGCCAAGAAAAATCTGGATCAGTGTACTGAAGAATTACCAAAGTCTGTGGAAAAGGATGACAGTCCTTGTTCATTAGATAAACTTGAAGCTGAAAGATCATGGGAAAATATTCCTGTTACTTTGTAAGTGACAATGGAAAAGCTGTTGAGTTTCCCAAATGAAAAATGCTGTGTGAACATCAGATTTATTTTTTAAATAACTTAATGGTAATTAATAATAACTTTGTAATTCTGTAGAATGCATCCTTCAGTGTTGGTTACTTTAAATTGCAGTGTTCATTGTTACCACAAGATGGTGTAATGTTTCATGCCCATAGGTACATTATGTAATTTCTATCTTTGTTACATATTCATTTTGTTTCACTGTTAAATATTGGTATATGTCATTATGAGGGATTAGAACCAAAAACGGTTAATTTGCAAATGGAGAATTGTTAGGCAATTCTTGTTCCTTTTTTCAATTTTAAGCTCCACCCCTCCCCATGTTCACTAAATATATATCCTTATATTTAGTTATTCATTCCTTTTCATTTATATTTTACATTATCTTTTAGTTACCATTTTCCTTAAATGATGAGCATTTTCTTATATGGTCTATCATTTAGGTTTTTGTAGTTTCTAAAATTGTTTTCATTTGTTGTTTTTAATTTTTCTATCATATAGTTTCTCAGAATAATTCTAAAAATGTTTACCTAGCCACCTGAGAGTGTGAATGTGGAGTTAGAATTTGGAAAGTAGGAAAGTTTTTATTGTTAGTGATGTTATTACATTTGGACTTACCAGCAATGCATTATTGGTGACATATCATGCCTTAGGCTCTTATAAATTATTATTGTTGTTGTTGTTATCATTAGTTTCTGTACCAGGAATTGAACCCAGGGGCACTTAATCACTGAGTTTCATCCCTTGCCCTTTTTGTATTTTATTTAGAGAACAGGGTCTTGATAAGTTGCTTATGATCTCCATAAGTTGCTGAGGCTCGCTTTGAAATGGCAATCTTCCTGCCTCAGCCTCCTGAGCTCCTGGGATTACAGATATCTGCCACTGTTCCCAGCCTCTTCTAAATTATCTTTAGTTGTCTGGGCTTTCATTTTGTTAGAGTTTATTAATTCCTGGGTTTATTTTTGATTACTTCTAAATTAAATACCTAATTTTTGAATGTTGACACTGATTGTAATTCCAATTTGGATTCCCATCTTTGCCCTTTAGAGTTGGAGAAAAAAATAACTGCTCTGAAATTGTTATGAAGAGTCAATTGGGGACTGGGGTTGTGGCTCAGTGGTAGAGCGCTCGCCTCGAACATGTGAGACCCTGGGTTCAATCCTCAGCACCACATAAAAATAAATAAACAAAATAAAGATGTTGTGCCCATGTATAACTTTAAAAAAATTAAAAAAAAAAAAGAGTCAATTGGTTAGAGTGTTAAATTACTTTTAGTACAATTTGTGACTAAGGATGAACATTTTTATAAGTCGTAGTAGCGATGATGATCATCCAGAATATTTCATTTTCTTCTTTTAGCTTAATTTCTTGAATTTGGTTTGGCCTACCAATCTGCATACAGAGTAGTTCAGTTTTGAAGGATCAGTTAACATTTTGATGCTTATATTTGTAGATAAAACAAATCTGTTTCAGATTGACAAATTATTATCAACCTGACATTAGGCTGAAACACAATAGAACGTGAAGCAACTAAAGGTAGAATTCTAAAAGGAAGAATATAATCATAACAGTTAATTGTTTTTTAAACAACTTTTTATTATGAAAAATTTCAAACAAATACAAAGGTAGAGGAATAACATAATTAATTCTGCATTAATAATCACATCATCTTCAGTGATTGGGTGTGAAAATGTCTTTTTACAACAGTTGGTTGATGGATATATAAACTTTATTGGTAAACAATAAGGGAAAAGACTACTTAAAGTGAGGAAAAGCTTATGGTAAATTAGCAATTGAATATGCCAATAAAGAAGTGCTTTTTATAAAGAAATAATATTAGCACGTGACATTTAAATTATATAAAAAGATTCTCAGACCTCTGAGTTCTTGAGAGTTACATTCTTTTTAGTGGTATATGAGTAACAAATGGAATGAATAGAGTGCTGAGAGTGCTCTTTCCTCTATTACTTAATCATTAAGAAAGAAATGAGTATTTATAGTAAATGTACCAGCTTCATAGAGAGTTAACACTGTGATTTTTGCATTACCTTTAAGTAGTGACAAATGTGGAAACTGAAGTTCTGACAAATTACCTAAGATCATATTATGAAATGGGATTGGGATTGTGCTCAGGAATTTTAATTTCAAAAGTAATCCTTTTCCCAGTATAATCTATAATCTATCCACATGTAAAAACCAGTTCTGGAGGGGTGGTCTGTCCTATCACCTTGAAGTGGGAGAACATCTAACTGCCATTTCAGTAGAAATTTATGGAGTTGTGGGATTTTTTATTATCATTGGGTAAATAGCTTTAAAAATCTTTTTATTTGTTTGTGGTGCTGTGGATTGAACTCAGGGCCTTGCACATGCTAGACAGTGCTCTACTACTGAGCACACTGACCCCCAGTCCTAACAATGTTTAATTGGAAAAATGGACTGCTCAATTTTTTTGGCAGGGGTCGGGGTACCAGGGATTGAACTCAGGGGCACTCTTGAGCCACATCCCCAGCCCTATTTTGTATTTTTTATTTAGAGACAGGGTCTCACTGAGTTGTTTAGCACCTTGCAGTTGCTGAGGCTGGCTTTGAATTTATGATCCTCCTATCTCAGCCTCCGGAGCTGCTAGGATTACAGGTGTGCACCATTAGCACCCGGCTGTACTGCTCATTTTAAACAGTGAGTTTTTAATGACTGTTCTGTGGTTAAGGGCTTATTCATTTAGTTGAGGACTTGTATCTTCAGTTTCTTTTTAAAGTTTTTCTTCAAAGCTTGAAAGGTGAATCAGGAGGACGGGGGAGGGGGGGATTGGATTGGATTCTAGTATCAATTTAGGGAGAAGATAGAGGAATTACCATCCAACATTGATGTGAGTCATATTCATGATGGTTATTTCTTGGTGACCACTTGCATTTGAAAATCCTTAAAGTAATATATTGTATAATTTTTGGAATTTGGGAACTTAATTGCTGTTTTATATCTTTTCAATCCTGTTTAGCAAATCTCCTGTTCCTGTTAATTCTAATGATAGTACTCGACAAACTTCAAGTGAAAAGTATGCTAAAGAGGTTCTTGAAGACTTTTTAAACAATGATAATCAGGTGAGTGAAATTAAATCTTAACTTATTAAAAGAAGGGTTATGACTAATATATAGTTATTAATTTCTAAGTTCTTAGGTGTTTTACAACAAGAATAGCCCAGATTCTCAACACACATCCATAAAACCATAACTCCTTTCAGAATTATTGGTAATTTTATTTTAATATTCTAAAGTAGAAGGACCTGGGGTTGAATTCTGCAGATAGGCTAAATTATTATTATAATGTTTGTTTGTTTCTGGAAAACATGTAAATAGACCATTATACAGGAAATTTTATTTTCTCAGGTCAGTAGAATATTGAGGTTTGTGTTTCTAATATACATTTATAAATATTTTAAAATAGAAAATGACAGATCTACATTTTGAAGTAGAAACTAGCTGTTGTGTGAAGCATATCTTGAAACTACCTAGAGAAGGAGCCGGGAACCTAATTGGGAGGCTATTGCAGTCTTTTGGAATTGGAAGAGTAATGACTTTGATTAGAGTTGGCATGTTGGAGGTGGTCACAAATTGTTAGACTTGAGATATATTTTGAAGATAGTCCTGATAGGATGAATACAATATGATTGAGCCAAGCAATATAGGGGATTGGTGGTGGTGTTTATTTAAAGAAGGAGTACTGGTAGAAGAATAAGTTTGGGAGTTTGTTTTTTTTTTTTTTCAGATTAAGGTAGATGAGTATTAATACTAATCAATGATACCCTAGCCCCCTTGCCCACACATACACAACCTCACTACCAGGATCATTTTTGTTTTTTGAGGTTTGCTTTGTTTGAAATTTTAAATGTATAGAAAGTTGCAAAAATAATATAAAAATTTCTGTGTTCCCTTCTCCCAGAGTCCCATAATATTAACAACTTATATAACCATAGTACAATAATTAGCAGGTCATTGTCTTAGTTACAGAACTCTTCAGTGTGTAGCTTTCGCAAGTTTTACTCAGTGACCTATTCCAGGTTCCACTCTGGGATCCAACATTACATTTAGTTGTAGTGTTTCCTCAATTGACTTTATTCTGTTCAGCTCTTTAGTCTTTCCTTGACACACTTGAAAAGTACTCGTCAGTGTTTTTGTAGATAGTTTGTTTGTAGAAGTTTTCTCATGATAAGGAGGATGGGGTTGTGCATTTTTGGCAAGAATACCAATGAAGTAATATTGTGCCTTTTCAGTGCATTATTTTAGATGGTTGACAGTATGTATGTCATTGATAATAATATTGACATGTTAACAGTAAAATAATAGTAATATAACAGTGTAATATTCTGTTCATATTGATGGTGTTAAACTTGAGTGCTTGATTAAGGTGGTATTTATTAGCTTTAGTAAAGCTACCATTTCCCATTATAATTAGTATGTATCTTAGGGAAGGTACTTGGAGACTGCAAAGTTATATCCACTAATTTTAATATCATTGGTGAATCTTGTCTTCAACATGTATTAATTGAAATTCTTGTGTAATAATAGTTATGCCTTCTCCCCTATTTGTTTATGAAATTATTGACATCAGTAGGGACTCAGATTTTTTTTTTAATTCTAGTTTTATAATACAAAATTATTTATATTGTTCAAATTGTTACAGTTTAGGACCATAAGAGTTCCTTGCGCTTAGTTCCTGTGTCCTTTTGACATGCCCCCATTCTTTTTCGAGCTCTTCTCTGAGGAGCTGTGGTTGTTTTTATTAGAAAATGGTATTTAGAAACAAAGAGCTAGGCACTGGATGTGCTTATTGCTGTTGGATTGTTATTCATTCTAGACTCAGCAGGCTGATGGAAGCATGTTTATACCAAACCATATGTTATTACACATCTATGTTTCTATACCTGTATATGTGTATATAGATATATATAAAACCAGGAGTTCATACTGATACTTAAGATTTTCAGTTTAATTCTACAAGGTTTGGTTTAGCTTTTCCTTATTTTTATTTTTTATTTTTTTGGTACCAGGGATTGGACTCAAGGGCACTCAGCTACGGAGCCACATCCCCAGCCCTTTTTTAATTTTTTATTTTGAGATAGAGTCTCACTAGGTTACTTACTAAATTGCTGAGGCTAGTTTTGAACCTACAATCCTCTTGCCTACACTTCCTAAGTCACGGAAGGACTTAGGGTATACATCACCCATGCTTTCTTCCTTATTTCTAATTATTTTCTTCCCAACTAACTCCCTTTAGTGTGGTTGTATTTATTTATTATACTGTTGGTAATTTACTATTACATTTTGGGCTTCCCTCATGTTCCGTTTAATTTAAATTGTCTGTTTTTTGAATGTTTGAAACATTACTATGGTTCTGAGAGAGATAAACAAAAAGATGTACCCAGAGACATTGATTACTAGAGTCTTGTTTTGTTTTTGTTTTTTTTTTTGTTACTGGGGATTGATCCCAGAGGTGCTTGACCACTGAGCCACATCCTCAGTCCTTTTTTATATTTGATTTAGAGGCAGGGTCTTGCTGAGTTGCTTAAGGCCTCTCTAAGTTGCTAAGGCTGGTTTGTGATCCACCTGCCTCAACCTCTCAAGCCTCTGGAATTACCAGCATTCACCACTGTGCCCCACTTTGTTACCAGTTTTAATGACAAATCTCATATATGTATGTGTGTGTGTGTGTGTGTGTGTATACATGTATATATATATATATGTATATATATCACAATACCAACATTTATTAAGCCCAACTGAATCATTATACTCTGCTTCTTTTTCTTCTTAAAATTTTAAATTTATTTATATTTACAGCAAAAAATATATATACATTTGCCAGTTTAACCAAATCTTTTTTTGTGTGTCTGGTGCCAGATCCTTGTACATGTTTGGCAAATACTCTGTCCCTGAGCCAAATCCCCACCTGCTTTTTAAATTTCATTTGGAGACAGAATCTTGTTAAATTGCCGGGCCTGGCCTTGAATTTGTGATTCTCCTGCCTCAGCCTTCCTAGTATCAAGGATTATAGGCACAGCTGTACCACTGTGCTAACCTAGTTTAGCCCTTTTTAAGTGTACTACTGAGGCATTTAGTATTTGTACATAGTATAGCCATCACCATCATTCAAGTCCAGAACTTTTTTCATCTTCGCACATGGGAACTCTGCACCCATTAAACACTAACTCTTCATTTTCTCTCCCCCCACCCTCTGGTAAAAGCAACATTCTACTTTCTGTCACTGAATTTATTACTCTCAGAACCACATATATATGAAGTGTCATATAATATTTTTCCTATCATGACTGGCTTATTTCATTTGACTTAATGTCTTTAAGATTCATTCATGTTGGAGCATATGACAAAAATTTCCTTTGTTCCTTAGACTGAATAATATTCCTGTGCATGTGCCACATTTATCTATTCATCCACATATGGACACTGGGGTTCTTCAGCTTTTTGCTATTATGGATGCTGCTATGAATATGAGTATGCAGATATCTGCTTAAGTTCTTGCCTTTGCTTCTTTTGGATATATACCTAGAAGGCAAATTGCAGGATCATAGGGTAATTCTGTGTTTAGAATTTTGAGGAATTATTATGCTGTTTTTCATGGTGGATGTACCATTTATATTCCCATACTCTGTTTCTTATATCCTGTTCATCTAACTGTGGGAGGATCTTTAAAATCTTTTTAGTCATTCTGCTTTCCTTGAATGTCTTACATAAGTCAAACACTTCCTATTTAAGTGAAGTTTAAATATCATGTATACTTGCATAGCCAATGCTGAAATATGTTAAATTACAGATATCTTCAGAAATTTATTTGCTACTTTGTGTATAGCCTTTAGGACATAGCAACTCATTTAAAATATGAAAAAATATAGACTGTTAAGGCTTTTTAAAAGAAGTTTTAAAATATCCCTTACAAATTATCTTAAGAGAATCCTGTCCACCTTATTTGGCTAAGTGCTGTTGCCTTTTTTGGACACAGGTAAGGTCAGTGATAAATGAGATGTGATATTTAGGTAGTTCTTTCACCTGAAGAGGTGAAAGGTCAGTATTCTCTTTATGAAAACATACATGTAAGTTTGCAGAGAAAGCTATATTTGGAATTTTAGTCCTAACTCAGCTGATAACTAGTATCATTTACATATCTGAAACGAGCATGCTGGTTTCCCTGCTCTCTGAAGATCTTTTTCATCATAAAAAACTGTAATTTTAAGCCTATGAAATTAATTTGTTTAAATATAAACATTTACTATTCATTTTGAAAGAGTAGGGATTAGAAAGAATATGCCAAACTTAATCATATTATCTCCAAATAGCTTCATCTGGGGACTGGGTATGAGGAAGTGGTTAAGTTACAATTTTGATTTTTTAAAACACTTTAATGTACATTATTTAGATTTTTGTATTAATTTTATTTTGGGGGAAAATAACACAAAATAAAACTCTTATTAAATTCTCTCGCATTTGAATGGTCTACTCTTATCTGTTTTAACTGTAGAGCTCTACCCTTTCTGGAGGCAAACATCATGGTCCTGTTGAAGCTTTGAAACAAATGTTATTTAATCTTCAAGCAGTACAAGAAAGTTTTAATCAGAATAGAACTACAGATCCAAAAGAAGAGGTAAAAGTAAGCAAAAACTTGACTTATAAATTGAGATCTGGGCTGCTATTCTATAGGGGATGAATTTTCTTCATAAAGGTATAGTTTTTAAAGTCTGAATTCTAATTCTGCCACTTACTAGCAAGTAGAACATTTGTACATATCATTTCATCTCCTTAGTTTCAGTTTTAATATATTTTTTTAATTGACAAATAAACATTGTATATATTTTTGGTGTACAACATGATGCTTTAAAATATGTATACACTGTGGAATAGTTAAATTGAGTTAATTGACATATATTACCAACACTTAAAATATACTGCCAATAATTTTAAGTGTGTTGCATTATTATTAACTATAGTTACCATGTTGTACAGCTGCTCCCTTGAATGTATTTCTCCTAATTAAATTTTGTATTCTTTGACCAACACCTTCCTATCTACCAACTACCAGCCATTGGTAACCACCATTTTACTCTACTTCTGTTAGTTGGACTTTTTTGGATTCCACATATAAGTGAGATCATGTAGCATTTATCCTTTTGGACCTGAGGTTGTTGAGAAGTTGAAACAAATGATATAAAGTACTTAATATAGTGCTTTGCAACTGGTAAATACTCAATAAATGTTAGCTTTGTTTTGGTTGTCATTGTTTTGTTGTTATTAGTCAATAGAGTTTTATGAAATTCAGTTTTTAATTTTTTTTAGTTGTAGATGGACACAATACCTTTATTTTATTTTTTTAATATTTGTTTTTTAATTGTTGATGGATCTTTATTTTATTTATTTGTATATGGTGCTGAGAATCGAACCCAGTGCGTCATGCATCCTAGGCAGACTCACTACCATTGAGCCACAACCCCAACCCCAGTACCTTTATTTTATTTGTTTATTTTTGTGTGGTGCAGAGGATCGAATCCCATGTCTTTACCATTTCGTTACAACCCCAGCCCTAAAATTCAGTTTTTAATGAGTGGATCAGCTCTTGAGAACTACTACAACCTATTCATTTGAATTATATTTTAAAATTTTTCTCCCAACATTCTAATAATCATAACATTAACATACAGAGTGTAACCCTGCTTCTTTCCCTTCCCCTTTTAAGCATCATTGAGATACCACCTTATTCAGTGAAGTTGTAATTTGAGGCAAAGATTTAATTTTTAATGGATGTAGAATTTTTTCTTTTTTAATACTTGTTTAGGTATTGGTGGGCTTTATTTTGTTCATTTATTTGTATGCAGTACTGAGAATTGAACCCAGTGCCTCACACATGCTAGGCAAGTGCTTTACCACAGAACAACAACCCTAGCTCCTGGATGTATAATTTTTAATGTATAATTGAAAGATGAATCTAAGTGGTAGTTGTATTTTTAAAATAAAGGAAAAATAAAAACATTTAATGCTCTCTTAACTTGATGGTAAAATTAATTCTTGAAAATGGAGAAAATATATTTTTTATGTTTTTAATCATATTTTAATTGCATTTAATTTTGAAATTTAAAAAAAAATTTTTTTTTTTTTGTTTTGCTTTTTGGTGTTTAATAATAGATTTCAGAGGATGATTTCTCTAAATTACAATTGAAGGAAAGTATGATTCCTATTACTAGGTCTCTTCAAAAGTAAGTATTCTTTACTAATATAGATACAAATTCAACTTAATTGACAGTCCTTTGACCAAAATTAGGATGGAATTAAGTAGTTTCAAAAATAGATGCATAGTAGGCATATTTAAGCTTCTTAGAAAAACATTTTCTGTTAAATCTGTTATTTCCTGTTTAAAATGTTCTAAGGACCTAATGAGATATCCTTAGACACTTAAAATGTAACAGATATGAACAGCTCACTTTCTCTTTTAATTTCTGAGTAATAGCAATAATTTGAGATAGTATGTATGGATATCCTATAATAATAACTTGTGAAATGAATTTTTATAGTTTGTTTAGAATACATGTAATAGCAACAAATGTATCATTATTTGACATCTAAAATTATATACAAAGTATATATAAAGTATAATATTTGAATATAAAGATACATCTAAATTTCTTAGTTAAATTCTCTAATATAAAAGTGAAGAATATAAATCTTTTCTATGGTTATGATATTGACAAAAGAGAAAGCTCTTTATGAATTTGGTTGTGTGACCATGAAGTGTCCTCAGAAGATAGAATTACTGAGTTTAAGAAATAATAAGATAAAAAATTTTTCTCTTGTAACTTATTTCAAAACTTGACAATAAGTGAAGCTAACTAAATGTTTCCTACCTTTTTTATTTTCAAAATTTGCTTAGGATTCTGTTAAGTAAATAAGTAGTGGAAAAGTATAAACATAAGATGTGAACTTAGGACTCTAATTTAATTATATACATGTTTGGTAGAAATAATGCTTCTTTCTTTGTAGCTTGTCATTGTACTTGAATATGGTGTTTTATACTTAGTAGAAATCAGTGTATAATGACAGATTACATTTATTGAATATTTGAATGTTCTAAGTGCTATTGAGTGTAATTCATTCAATCCTTAAGACCCTTTGAGGAAAGTACTATTTTTGTCTTCATAATATAGATTACGTAATTGTTATAGAGTATTAATAAATAAACTTGCTCAAGGTTGCAAAGCTAGTAAGAAGTAGCATTGGGACTCAAACAGAGTAGGCAGTCTGGATTGAAAACCTATTTCTAACACTAATGGTAGTGTAAATTGTTCATGGAGAATAGGACCTTAGCTGATCATCTAGGATGAAGACATCATTCTGCTTTAGATTTTGAAGTGAATGATTTCAAGCTTTCCATTGCTGTTAAAAACATTGATATTGTACTTGTGTTGCAGACCTAAGTGTGTTTTCTGAGATAAAGTACGTATCTTAAGAGATCTTTTTCTTGGTTAAAAATAAACACTGGGCTGTAAGTCACCATAAAAACTGATACTGATCCATATGTGCTTTTAGAGTGTGCTACCTACAAAATTCTACTTTTAAGGAGAACAAAATTCATGTTTTGTTAGATTGCATTTAGTTGTTGATTTTGTTGGGATAACAGGAGCAATCTTAAATTTGAAAAGTTTTGTCAGTAAAGAATTTGAACTGTTAGGAAGTAAATTCAGATGTTCAAAAGTGTGTCAGTATACTTTTCATTGTTTTTAGTCTGTAAATTGACTTTTTAAGGGTAATTAAAAATTAATTCAATTCCAGAATTATGCTTTCTAGGTTGCAAAGTATTCTGGTTAGGTATATGGTCATCTTTTCCATGTTTTATGGTTAGGATAATATACACTATTCACTCATATTGGAGAAGTCATTGATTTTCCTCCCACTCAATAAAAATGTGTTTTATTCACAACTGTAACTGACCTTAAAAGTGCTGTCACTTGTTAAGTATGATACAAATGATATGTTATTCTTTCTTCTTAGGTTACTTGGCAGATTAACTTAAAAATTGAATGTCAAAAATACAATTTCTAAATAAATGTTTATTGAAGATTAGGAAATTATTTTAACCCTCAAATATTCAGATCTCAAAAGTTTTATAAGGAATAGTTTTCAGTAGTTTGATATTTATATTATTCTCTTGAGTTCATTTTTTCTACTAATTTTGAAGTTAATAAACAATGTAAATCACCCTTTCTTGCTGTCTTCATTGGCTATTCAGTCCTTAATGTTGGTTTATAATGTATTCTACACTTTTTAATGAAGGGCCTTGCACCACTTATCTCGCCTGAGAGACCTGGTTGATGATACCAGTGGGAAACAGTCACCGAAAATGTGAAGAAGAAAATAAAATTGTCACCAAAATAAATAGTCACCACAGAACAAATATGTATTTTTTTTCCTATTACTTAAGCTGACAAAGTAAATACAAGCCATGCACTATTCTGTCATTGATTCAAGTATATTTCTTGAAGGCTGACCTTGAAAATGTTCATAAATTTGTGACCTATCTTCATTTTGTGCCTAAATAGTAGAATGTGAACTGAAGGACCCACAATTTATGTTAAAGTGTTACTTGGTCTTTAGACCAGGAAATGTGTAATATTTAAACATGGATGATTTTAATTCTTGATGTTTTTATCTATGCTTAACCTTCTTCAGTATTCCCTTTTTAAAAAAAAAAAAATATATAGCATTCACTTTTAAGCAGCTTAAAGGAATACCAAAATTGTTATAGTTTATTTGGAAGTCTGTTACTTTTAAAATTTCAGAAATCAAATATCTCTAAGATATGTTGTATTTTTTTATGGTATCAGTTTAACAGTGGGTTATATAGAGCTAAAAGGAATTTTTTATTGTGACATCTAACAACTCATTCAACTAATGCTTTGATTCTATGTGAGATAATCTTTATAATACTTGACAGTTTACAAATCACTTTGCTGGAGACATTTGAACTTTATTAGATTATTTTCCAGATTTTAGTCTTAAGGTTAGGTATTAAAAACTGGACTTAGATTCCAGTTGCTTTATGAAATTTGAAACTAAACTTTTAAAGTGTGGAAATCAACTTGTGTATTTTAAAGATATTTTTTAAGAGTTGGGTTTTCTTTAAAGCCTCTATAGTCTTCAGAGTTTGACTCTAGCTAGAACTGAACATAGCTCTTTGATTTTTGTAATTTCTTCCAAGCAGGTGTTATAACTATTTATAATAAACAGGAAGCATTTTTATGAACAATTAAAAATTGTCATAAAGCATGACTAATATAACATATTGAACAGCCTAATGAAATTTAAGAATATCTGAATATATTTTCAAGTACTACATACTAACACTTTACCCAATGGCAGCATTTTTTTTTTTTTTAATATTTATTTTTAGTTTTCGGAGGACACAACATCTTTGTTTGTATGTGGTGCTGAGGATCGAACCCGGGCCGCACGCATGCCAGGCGAGCGTGCTACCGCTTGAGCCACATCCCCAGCCCCAATGGCAGCATTTTTGCTAAGTAGATTTACTGTCAGGTATTTCTAAGCACATAGTATCAAAGAATTTTTTCCCCAAAATATTGTTTGTATTTAGTACCTTTGTTACAGAACTGAAGTGTCAAACACGAAAGACTAAATCCTGTGGGTTACCTTCTGCCCGGGAGGTTTTTTTGTTTCGTTTTGTTTTGTTACTGGGGATTGAAACAGTTACCGAAAAATGTGAAGAGGAAAATAAAATTGTCACCACAATAAATAGTCACCACAGGACAAATATGTATTTTTTTCCTATTGCTTAAGCTGACAAAGTTAATACAAGCCATGTACTATTGTATTTTTGATTCAAGTATATTTTTTAAAAAACTAACCTTGAAAATGTTCATAAATTTTGAGGGGCACTCAACCACTGAGTCACATCCTCAGCCATTTTTTTTTTTTTTGTATTTTATTTAGAGACAGGGTCTCACTGAGTTGCTTACCACTTTGCTAAGCTGCTGAGGTTGGCTTTGAACTTACAATCTTCCTGCCTCAGCCTCCAGATCACCTGGGATTACAGGCGTGTGCCCCTGTGCTCAGCTATTTTTTTTTTTTTAACTTTATTGCTTTGAGTGGTTCAAGAGGCACTTACCAATAAAGTTATTTTGTTTACTTTGTGGAGATGTTTTTACCACCGACATTCTATTTTATGATTATGGTCTGTTGTGCAGCAAAGAGTTTGCATAACCAAATAGGGAATTACTTTGAAGATTATATTTGGCTAATTTTTTTTTTAAGAGAGAGAGAGAGAGAGAGAGAGAGAATTTTTTAATATTTCTTTTTAGTTTTTGGCGGACACAACATCTTTGTATGTGGTGCTGAGGATCGAACCCGGGCCGCACGCATGCCTGGCAAGCGCGCTACCACTTGAGCCACATCCCCAGCCCTATATTTATTTGGCTATTAAAAACGCAGATTTTCAGTGGGTAAACTTCAGGTGGATCTGGGTGGATCAAGTTCCAGGCCTTGTGATACCCTCCTTTAGACAAATTCTAAAGAAGGCAGAGATGATAAAGACATCAGGCAATGATTTCCAATTGCATGTTAGCTATATGTAGACCAACGTAATATATACCATAGCCATAATCTCTTTGGAGATTGTGCTATAATGACTTTGAATAGTGCCAGTTTGGATTGTGCTCCTATTTGCAAGAATGTAGTTCCAATAATGAACAAGATAATCCTATTCTAAAATTGTATGTTATAACTAATATTTTAAGAAACTTTATAATACCAGTGGAGAGCAGTATTTTCACTTTTGTGTTAAATATGGAAAAGTTTTATTCTTTTACCTACAAAAAGGAATTTATAGGCTAGGCATGGTGCCACATGTCTATAATCCCAGTGGCTTTGGGAGGCTGAAGCAAGAGGATTGCAAGTTCAAAGCCAGCCTCAGCAATTTAGCGAGGCCCTGAGCAACTTAGTGCTATCCTGTCTCAAAACAAAAAATTAAATAGGCTGCGGAAGTGGCTCAGTGTTAAAAGAACCCCTGGGTTCAATCCCTGGTACCCCCCCCCCCCCAAAAAAAAAGGAATTTATCAAAATCCATTCTTCTCAAAAGAAACATGTGACTTAACTAAAAAAATCTAAATAATAAATGTTCAGGAAATTCTGTACAGAAATGATTTAGTTACATGCTTAGTTAATATTTCAAGGTTTTTTGTTTGTTTTTGAAATTTTGGGAGGAAAGAGGGACCAGCAGTATGGAGACTGCTAAGTAGAGAATTAATTAAGACAGATAATGAGAACAATTATATTTAAAAAATTATATTGTGAATACAAAATTTTATCAATTCTTTCACTGTTTTAAGTATATTGAGAAATTGTTAAATAGAAAAAAATTAACAAATTTAGTAAGATATTTCAAAAATTTTAATTGAATATGAAAAATGTATTTTACAAAAGCCTAATCCCCCAAATTTTTTGAGATCAAGGGATAAAGATATAATCAATATAGGAAGAGTTTAAGACTGAAACATGTTGTCGTCATTATCAGCGTGAATTCTACTTTCAGTCTTTTCTGTGACAATTCTTTTCTCCTTCCTAGAGATTTCTGACAAAAATGAGGTTTATTTTTTGGACATATATCACTATAATTATGTTCTTTTTGAAATTTATAACTGTGCAGTGTTTTGGAATTTTGTATTTAATGGTTTATAATGCCTTGTTAAATTATATGTAGTTACAAAACAATGTCACCCAAAGATAAATCATGACAAGATTCCTTGTTTTTTCCTGTGGTTTGAATACACGGGATTGCTCTTACAGATGTGAATTTTTATTTGTTTTGTTTTGTTTCTGTTTCACCCTTTACTCCTGTATTTGAAAATCTATTTAGTTGAAGTACTGTCAGGAAATGAACTTGTCAAAAGGAAAGTAGCATGAAAAGAGAAAAAAGAAGCAAAGGCCAATAAAGTTGATAGTTTTTGAGCAAGTGAGAGTTCTTGAAATGTGCAAAACTGTATATGCTGTTCCATGTATAGATGTTTTATACTTGGTTATATGATATGTTGGATTGCATTGTCTGTTATGTAAGACTGGGTAAATCTAGGCCTCAACCTTGACTGGTTGTACAAGTTATATTGTTAGGTATTTTTTCCTGTGTTATTTCATATTATTCCTTCATTTTTGTTTTTTCATAATCCCATGTCTCTTGTGGGCAAAAAATCTTGGCTTTTTATTCTCCCTGTTTATTCTACATTGCCCTTATTCTAGACAGTAACACTTTTTCTCAGATTGAAACAACTTTATCAGTCATTTATTACATTCATTGGGACTGGTTTATTTGTTTTCTAATGCCTATTCCTACCTTAAACTTTTCTCCCTGCTCACTTTTATAGGGAAACTAGACTGAGTGGACTTAACATTGTATACCACTACTCTAACTTTGCTGATTTATTTCAACAATTTGCCTTAACACTATTGTTTTACTCAGAATCTTGCAAACTTTCTACATGTCTCCTCATCTTTGTGCATATTATTTCTCACACTTGAAAATACAGATTGGATATCCCTTTTTCAAAATGTGTGGGGCCAGGAGTGTTTCAGATTTGGCATTTTTCAGATTTTCAGAATGTTTGCATAGACTTTAGGTTGAGCATTCCTAATCCAAAATTCCAAAATATGAAATGCTACCAAATCTAAAAAATTTTGAGCATTATGTCAGTGGTAGGATTTTCAGATTAAAGGTATTCATCCAGTTTTCATTCTTTTTTTAAAGCTTACTTTTACATTTGTTTTTTAAAGCTGTCACCGAGGTTTACCTTTCCTTTTTCAGACATTCTAACCATCTTCCAAACTTGGGTAGGTTGCCTCTCACTCATTTAGCTTTTGTTTTCCTTGCTTTGATGTTTGGATAGTTCTCCTTATACTTCTTCAGGAGAGGATAAATCTCAAAAAATGTTAGCTGATTGATTGTGTTTTATTTCTTTGATGATAGTACAGCTTCTATTTCTTTACATAATCAGGAAAAAGTAAACTCTGTTGTGTATAAAGTAGTCTTAGGTATTCATTGATGATTCTAAATGTAGCTTTCCGTATAAATTATGAATTTAAGACAAAAGATACCGCATCCTTTACTTATATGATATTCTGCAAATCTTTTTATTTAAAAACATTTTGTCAGGCGTGGTGGTGCATGCCTGTAATCCCAGCGGCTCAGGAGGCTGGACAGGTAGATTGCGATTTCAAAGCTACCCTCAGCAATGGCAAGGCGCTAAGCAACTCAGTGAGACCCTGTCTCTAAATAAAATACAAAAAAAGGGCTGGGGATGTGGCTCAGTGGTTGAGTGCCCTTGAGTTCAATCCCTGATGCCAAAACAAAACAAAACAAAAAAACATTTTGATAACTATTTCTCTTATTATTATTAAAAACAATTTTAGCAAGTTAAGAGTAACAGATTTTCCACCAGCTCCCTGCTCCCACATACTCATAGCTTTCCCTCTTTTCATCATTTACTGCCAGAGTCATAGAGTTGGTGCCATTGATGAACCTGGCTTGTCATATCCTCACCCATTAGGGTTCACTCTTGGTACACATTCTGTGGATTTGGCAAAGATACAAATGGCATATGTCTATTATAGTACCATACATACAGAGTAGTATTTCATTGCCCTAAAAATCATCGTACTCTTATTATTCATTCCTCCCTCTCTCGATGCTATGTAAACACATTTTAAAATGAAGTAAATTATACATATTTTGGAGACTTATTTCTTCCTTTTTTGATGCTGCTGCTGCTGTTCATTAAATAGGATCAACAATTGTGTAAGTATTATGGATGTTATAAGCCTCTGACTTCTTGAGCCCTCAAACTTTAAGATTTTTAAAAGTGTTCAGTAGTTCACATTTCATGAAATCTGCCATCCATTTTATATGCCCAGAGCTAAATCTAGAAAAAATTTAGTGACTCTTTTAGTCCATCTTTATTGCTGTAATAAAATACTCAAAACTGGGTAAATCATGAAGGACAGAAATTTCTTACAGTTCAGGTGGGCTTGGAAGTTCACTATCAAGATGCTGGCAGGTTCTGCTGTCTCTCTATTGAGGGCTGCTTTATGCTTCCAAGTTGGTGCCTTGATGATGCATCCTGGGAAGCTGGGGAGGATTTCTGTCTTGGTGGTAGAAGGGATGTAAGTTGAAAGGAACCAAATTCCTTAAGCCCTTATATAAGGACATTAATACTAAACACCCGTCCAAAACTGTTGCATTGGGGATTGAGTTTTCAAAAACCTGGATTTGGGAGCACACGTTCAGACCCTAGCTTTGCATTGTGTTGCTTCTCTGACCCTGGCTTGGTGGTAACTGTCAATTTAAGTCCAATCTAGACACCAGCTACACTGTGGTTTTAAATAAGGGAAGTTTGTTTAGTGGTACTGGGATTGGACCCAGAACTTCCCACATAGTAGACAAGTGTTACCACGGAGCTGCGTCCTTAGTCCACAAGGGAGATTTAATATTAAAATATTTTAAACTAAGGGAATTTTGTGATACCCTAGAACTCAGGAAGAGAATCCAAGGAAAGACAAACTTGGAAGAGAATGGCCAGCTTCTGGGTTTAGAGTTTACTGTAGGAAGAATAGCTTAGCCTGTGGGATGGTAGAGGTTACTGGTTTGCACACACCACAGCTGAAGGGGTGCTGGAGTTGTCAGGAACCTTGGAGGGGGAGATGTCTGTTGGGAGTGTTGGGGACCGTGATCTCCTGGGCCAGGCTGTGAAGTCACTAGGGAGAATGGCAGGATCTTGGACTGTGGCTGAAGAGAGTGCTATCAGATGTTTTCACACACATTCCTCTTAGTGATGCTGCAGCGGCCAGAGAGCAACAGGAAAGCCCTTCAGGGTGACTTAGGAGCTGAGGGTCTATAAATTGGCAACTCAAGTTAATCGGGTTTTAGAAAGGTTTTGGTGGGAGGGAACATCAAAAAAGATGTCTCAGCTGACCACCTCTGTCCTGTGTTTTGCAACATACTGCAGAGCCTGTCCAAGAAATGCAGACATATAGGAAATTTCGGTAGCCATTTAAAAAACTGAAGAACAGTGAAAAGGTTTGAGCCATTATTTCCAAAACCCAATGAATATGATAACTTTCTAAAAACAGTTCATGAACTAAAAAATCAGGCACTATTATAAGTATTCTGGAGTTTTATGAATGTTACCCTCAAAATATCAGGGCTATAGAGCATTCATTGCTTTTCCTCAAGGTGGCTATAAGCTTTTATATAAATGTTTCTGGAAGTGGAAAATCCCCTGCAATTGGAATGCTTTGTTATTTTCTTGTTTCAATTAAGCCATGATGTGATTTTCTGTGTTTTTCATATACTGCTCTTAATTTTGCCTTTCAAAACCATCTCATATACATATTTCAGTCTTCCTAATATTAAAAACAACAAAAACAATGTTCCATCCTCAGGCTGAGTGTTTACAGTTTCTAAAATATTTCTTTGGACAAAATTTTGTTTCTTCATTTTCAAGTTTCTGGATATTTTCTAGCTTTCAGTGTTTTTCTTTTATTTTAAATGTGATACCCTATATCTAAGATGCATAGGGTTGATTGGGAGAACTCTGATTTCCTTACTAATTACTGTGCTGGATGTGTATGTGGGGGGAGGGGAAGGTAATGGGTGGGATGGATGAAGATGAGCAGGAAGGCATGATTATCATAAACTAATGGTGGAAATATATAAGTAGGTAAAGATACATTACAACCAGGTAAGTACTGCTTCAGAGAAATGAGGATGGAACAACTGATAATGAAGCACCGAAGATGGAACGACTCAGTGGCCTGAGAAAAATCAGGAAAGATTTCACTCAGTATAGGATACTTAAGTCGATCAAGATAAATGAACAAGTTTTCATCAGAGGAATTGGGTCAAGGTATATTTATAACATCCAGAAGGTAATACAAAGACCTGAGTGCTAAAACATTCTGATGCAGAATGTATTGAATCAGAAGGATATGTTGTGTGTTGTGGAAGAAGTATGGACTTTGGAATCAGATTTGTTTTTATCATCCTGATCTTTATTATTCTCTTTAATATTGTGGTCAAGTGATGTGACCTTGCCTGGGCCTGTTCACCTCCCCACTTTTTTTTCTTCCAATGGGGATCCAATTTAGGGACTCACACATGCTAGGAAGTTACCCTACTACTGAGCTATACTCCCACCCCACTCTCATTTTTGTACCTTTAAGATTCATTTTTAGGATTAGTTGAGAAAAGGTGTATGTGGCCCATATCTCACTAGCTGCTAATGCAGTCGTTTAGTTGAAGGAGGCACTAGGAGTAAGATAGGAGGCTGTTTCCTTGATCTGTATACCAGCAAGAATATTGCCTTCGCAGACACATCAGATGTAATGCAGCTCTTCTAAGTTTTTGGTGCTTTCCTATCATAGAGTAAAATTTGAAATTCCTACCAGATTTAAAAAGGCCTGTGTGGCATGCCACCACCTCCCTTTGTCTCCCAAACCCAAACTTTTCCCATTATTTCGTTTGCTCTGTGATTCTGCCACATGGTCTTTTTCTCAAGTATGTGCAAACATGCCTTGGCCTCCAGAACTTTGCACTGTCCTCCACCTGGACAGTCTATCCTCCAATACTCCATGACATGTGTGTTCAAGGATAGTTTTAGCAGAGGCCAGCCCTGATCACCAACCTCCCCTGATGCCATTGCTATTTGCCCTATTTCTCCTTTTCTTCACAATATTGAAGGTAGGGACTGGGTTTCATTCAGTGCTATATTCCCAATAGAATAGTGCCTAGCAGTAACAGTGCTTCATAAATGTTTGCTGAGTGAATGAATCTGAGATGGTGGCTTGGGCCCATCTGAAGCACTTGGTATAATCACATAAGAATCTTGGATTTTGTCCTCTATATAGGCTAAAAGGAAGGAGACCATTTTTTTTTATACAGCCTAGTATGAATATAATTTTTCATAGTCCCATCATTGATTTGTGCTTGCAGTAAGTAGAACTTTTCCTCAAAATCTAAAACCAACCATTTAACTTCTTTCCAGTAACCAGTTTTTTAAAGCCTGAATACCATGGCATCAATACTCTGTTAATTTCTTTAGATAGTACTGGAAATTAGAATGTAGACCTATTATTTTTGTTCAGATGTAGAGCTACTCTTAGGTTAAAAAGAAAAAAGCTGTTGGAAGAAAAACATGAGCGAAGTATAACAAATGTTCTCCAAGTTTCTGTAGTTATTTCTCTTTTTTGTGTGTGTTTACACATGTGCACATGCATGCACATGTATAGTTTTATGAGATTTTTTTTTTAGGAAGACTTAAAAATTTAACTGTTATCTCTGTTTCTCTTATTTGGTGGGATACTTAGGGCAAATTGAAGCTCTGACTCTAAATTTCTAGTATGGTTCCTAACTCACAGTTGTAAACATTAAAGGAGGAGATGCCTGTAAAGGGCTTGCTTAGTACAGTTCCTGGCATATGGTAAGTGCTCTTCAGTAGCTGTTGTCTGTAATCAGAGTCATGTCATCTTGTGTCAGAATTTCAACTGATTATAATTTCTTGTTACTACTCAGTCTATTTTGTAGGAACAAGGCATAGGCCTGTTAGAGCTGTTACTCCCACTCCCCCAGAGTGCATTTCACCATTCTGTAAGCCAGATTTATTTTTAGACTTAAGGCACTATGACTCTTGGGCCCCAGTTTCTTTCCCTTCCCTCTAGTATGCATCAGCCCCTGGATTCCTACTAGACCACCATGAACTTACATTGTGCCCGTCTCTACCCAGATATCATCACATGCTCAAGGTTTTGTTTGTGCCTTGGCATATGCTTTTGCCAGTGTAAAGGGGTGGCCTTGGAGAAAGTAGAAAAGAATAAATGTGTATCAGACATTGGCTTGTCCTAGAGAGCCAACAGTCCCATCCATATGATTAAAACAAGTTTAGTTGGAAGGCTGAACTAATGGCATAGTCTCTCCAACATCATTTCTAAGCCATCTAGAGAAGCTGTGGGGTAGGCAAAGGCAATGACAGAAAGGGTCAACATAAAATAGGTAGAATATGAAGTTTGACTATATCACTATTTTGAACTGACATAAACTGAATTGTAAAGCTGGGAGCCAGAGCCCTGCAACTCAGTTCTATTTGTGGAAAGTAGCATTCCCTAGGATCTGTTATTTCAGGTTTGAATGAGAAAGTTCAAACTCAGTTCTGACTGTGTTCTTGGGGCTTCCCTGGATATTAAGAGGATCTTGCTTGTCAAGAGTGAGCTAATACTTTCTACAGTTTTCTGTATTTGGGAGGTACATAGAAAGGGGACAAAGTAGGAATACTTTTGATTGTGGGAGACCAACCTCGCATGTAAATTGAGTTAACTCCCTCCCCTGCTGGGCAATGTGGCCTTAGGCACCCATGCTGCTAGACTGCTCCGCTCTTCTAGGGTTGGAGTGACTGTGTCTTGCTACAGCCCCATGGGTGAAGCTATGCTCACCTGTTCCTTTGTAATATAACCCCTTGCCCTGTTTAGGATAGAATCTTCCATGGAAGTGCCTTGTGTGTGTCCCCTTCTCTTACTGTGCCCTTGGGTGTGGCCTACCCAGGTGTCAGTCAACCTGCTGACAGTGGACATCATGAAGATAGACTCAGCCCCTTGAAACCTGACCCCTTGCCTCATTTGAATAGCTTCTCCTCAATAAAAGGGGTCAGCACGTGCGCGCTCTCTCTCTCTCTCTCTCTTCCGGCGGACCCTTAAGTTCAGAGGAGCCGTCACAGCGACCCCAAAGAAAAAGGTATTTGTATCTCTTGTGTGGTTATTTTGCGCAGCTCACTTAGCCCAGTTTACCTGGAGTGACCCCTGAGCCTTTAAGTCGCGAGAACAGAAACCCGGCACTTGATGTTGACAATATTGAAGTAAAGGTCAAATTAAACATCAATAAGAGATTTTCCAAAAGCTATTGACTTAGAAGTAGACAACTACTGGTTATTCTGGAACTAGATCATTAGCAATCTCCTATGAACAATTATCCCTATAATAAGGTAGGATCCAACCTGCTTGAAAGAGAAGCCAATAAATGATTAATGGATTATGATATCACACCTTTCTAAATGACAAGTTCCTGATTTGGGGAACAGGGAGAAGATATATGTACTGTATAGCAGGTGTAGGCAAACTATAGCTCACAGGCTGAATCTAGCCCACTGATGTTTTTTGTACAGCCTATCAGATAAGTGATTTTTAAATGGTTGAATAAAATTAAGAGAATACTTTGTGACACCAAAATTTTATGAAATTCAAGCTACAGTGTCCACAAATTTTATTGGAACTTAAAGTAATCATAGATTTTCTATGGATGAATCTGTACTACATTGGCAGCCCTGAGTAGTTCCAGCAGAGACCATTTTTGGTACTTTCTTGACTTTGCATCGCTGCTCGGCATACTACAGATTGCAGTGCTATGCTTACAAATTGACAGTGTGAGCTTGGTTGCTGATAAACTGTTGGATCCCCTTTTCCTCCAGTTATAAATGGCCATTGATGATCCTCAGTCCTTCCTGTTTGGGTTCAGTATCTGCTTTTCCCAGGATTACTCAGAACACTTCCCATTCCCTTCCCCATATTTAGTGTTGTGCCTACACAAAAATAAGTATATATAATTTATTAATCATTTATCATGAATAGAAAATTTTATTACATATTAATGTTTTGCTTATTGAACTATAGCATGTATTCTATGTACATTTTCATAGTACAATAAAATGTCTTTATCAACCTTCTATAATACTTTTTATCCTTAGAGTATCACTATGAACTTAAGACCTTTTATAGATTCAGTATATCCCAATTAACCACAGCATAACTATTATTTGAAGCTCAAATTATCACAGTCTGGTTTGTGGGAGCTCTTGAAATTCTCCTTTGTGTTGACATTCTTTTTCCTTTTTCCCCTAATTCTGGGAATTGAACCCAGGGCTTCATGCATGCCAGGCAATCACTCTACCATGAAGCCACCCTCCTGACCCTGTGTTGATATTCTTAAAAACATCATTGCTTTCTGGCAACAGGAGGAATAATAAGATGCTGTAGACTCTCCTGATATTTTCTTGCTCTATGACATAGACACCATCTTCTAGGAAGGCAGAAGTATAGCTACTACAGTTGGATTGTTGAGTGGTAACCACTGGAAAATGTTGAAATGAATTAATGTTGATATTTTTATATAGCACATCTTATATTCCTATAACATATACATTAAAAAATTTTTAAATTTTCTCCTATGTTAACAGTGCTCTAGAAGTGTAGGATAAGGGGAGACTAATGAGTGCTGACTGCATTGTTCACTAGTTGGTAGTAGCTTGGGGGAAGATATGCAGATGTACTGTATTGTAAAAATCATGTAAGAATGAATCATTCATTTAAACCTACTAAGTGCCAGGCCTAATACTAAGCTTTAATGATGATGTCTCCATTCTATGCAATCTGTAATTGGGAATTGGTAGCATTAACAATAGATAATTTTACAAATAGTTAAACAAGCACTTCAAAAGTAAGATAATAGGGTGTTCTGAGAACCTAATCTGGAGCAACTACCTTGCAGAAGTGTGTGTGTGTGTGTGTGTGTGTGTGTGTGTGTGTGTGTGTAAGGTTTTGGTAACCTTTGTGCAAGGTCCCGGTCGTGGTAGAATCTTTTGTGATAGTGTTTGTATCAGCCATATGTGCATGAGATTCTCTCCTTTATAACCTCCTGACTTTATTTTGTTGAGGTTTGATTCAGTGGCTCCATTTTCCTTCTGACAACTTTCATATTCCTATTTTGATCAAGATTCTTCTCCAAAGACATTGTTCACCAACTATCTTATAGTTAGGTTTTCTAAAAAATTGGTACATATGGATGATACAAAATGATAGGTTTAATTGTGGCATATTTTTTCGTAAATAAAAATATAATTTGATCAATTCCCTAATACCTGCCCTCTCTTCTTCTTTCCCCTTCCTGTATCCTACTGGTCTCCCTTCTAATTTCATAGAGTTCTTTTTTTATTTCCCCATTTTTTCCATATAGCTTTAACATATGAGAGAAAACACATGATACTTTTCTCTGAGTCTGATTTATTTTGCTTATAATTATGTTTCTAGTTGTCTCATTTTCCTGAAAATGATGATGTCATTCTTTATGATTGAATAAAAGTCTATTGTGAAAAAATTAGACAATAAGATAACAAATAACCCAATCAACAAATGGGCCAAGGACCTGAACAGACACTTCTCAGAGGAGGACATACAATCAATCAACAAGTACATGAAAAAATGCTCACCATCTCTAGCAGTCAGAGAAATGCAAATCAAAACCACCCTAAGATACCATCTCACTCCAGTAAGATTGGCAGCCATTATGAAGTCAAACAACAACAAGTGCTGGCGAGGATGTGGGGAAAAGGGTACTCTTGTACATTGCTGGTGGGACTGCAAATTGGTGCGGCCAATTTGGAAAGCAGTATGGAGATTCCTGGGAAAGCTGGGAATGGAACCACCATTTGACCCAGCTATTGCCCTTCTCGGACTATTCCCTGAAGACCTTAAAAGAGCGTACTACAGGGATACTGCCACATCGATGTTCATAGCAGCACAATTCACAATAGCTAGACTGTGGAACCAACCCAGATGCCCTTCAATAGATGAATGGATAAAAAAAATGTGGCATTTATACACCATGGAGTATTACGCAGCACTAAAAAATGACAAAATCATGGAATTTGCAGGGAAATGGATGGCACTAGAGCAGATTATGCTAAGTGAAGCTAGCCAATCCCTAAAAAACAAATGCCAAATGTCTTCTTTGATATAATAAGAGCAACTAAGAACAGAGCAGGGAGGAAGAGCATGAGGAAAAGATTAACTTTAAACAGAGACATGAGGTGGGAGGGAAAGGTAGAGAAAAGGGAAATTGCATGGAAATGGAAGGAGACCCTCATTGTTATACAAAATTACATATAAGAGGTTGTGAGGGGAATGGGAAAAAAACAAAGAGAGAAATGAATTACAGTAGATGGGGTAGAGAGAGAAGATGGGAGGGGACGGGGGATAGTAGAGGATAGGAAAGGTAGCAGAATACAACAGTTACTAATATGGCATTATGTAAAAATGTGGATGTGTAACTGATGTGATTCTGCAATCTGTATTTGGGGTAAAAATGGGAGTTCATAACCCATTTGAATCTAATGTATGAAATATGATATGTCAAGAGCTTTATAATGTTTTGAACAACCAATAAAAAAAGTCTATTGTGTGTATTCCACATTTTCTTTGTCCATCTGTTGATGGATACCTAGTCTGATTCCATAACTTAGCTATTGTGAATTGTGCTATGATAAATATGGGTATATGTGTATCTCTAAAATATTCTGACTTTAATTCTTCTGGATAAATACCAAGGAGTGGTATAGCTGGGTCATATGGTAGTTCTATATTTAGCTTTTTGCTGAACCTCCATCCTGATTTCCCTAGTGGCAATACTAATTTACATTCCCACCATCAGGGTATAAAAGCCCTCATCCAACTTCATTAGCATTTTTGTTATTTGTATTCTTTTTAAAAAAATTTTTTTAGTTGTAGATGGACACAATATCTTTATTTATTTATTTTTCTGTGGTGCTGCGGGTCTAACTCAGTGACTCACATATGCTAGGCAAGTGTTCTACCACTGAGCTACAATCCCAGCCCTGTTATTTGTATTCTTGATGATTGCCATTCTAACTGGTGTGAGATAGAATCTCAGTGTAGATTTGATTTGTATTTCTCTGGTGGCTAAAGATGTTTAACGTCTTTTTTTTTTTTTCATATAACTTTTGACCATTTATTCTTTGGGAAAGTGTTCAGTTCATTTACCCATTAATTTTAAGAATGATTTCTTTTTCTTCCAAAGATTTGTTAATTTACAAAAAGCAAAACCAAAACGAAAATTAAAAAAAAAACATTGACAGATTTCATTCATTGAGGTGAGAATCTACTTCTGTGGTGACTGGCAGCATAACGTCAGGGTTTGTCAGCAAATGTGCACTAACATTGTTCAAAACAAGTTCCCTCAAACTTGTATGACTGCATCAAAGATGCTGCATTCCTTACCCACAGGCTTACATTATGTGCTTGGGTCATTAGTGAGCAAGGCCTTGGAAAGGTACAGAGGTTTTGGGGGGCATATTTATTCCCTTGGTCAGCTGCTATGAAAGGAAAATTTTGTTCTTGAGGAAGAGATCATGTTTTGTTTTCTGATTTTCTTCTCAGCCTCTTAACACACTGTTTGACTGAACAAGAACTTTATATATATCAGTTGATCAATTTGTTTGCTATAATGGTATTCAGTGAAAGATTTCCATGGACCTATCCTTGTATTTAGTGATTTATTTGGTTGCTTCTTTCTTAGAACTGTGTGTAGTATTTACTTTGTTATTTAATTCTCAAGTCAGAGGTTTTGCTTTTGAATATGAAAAATTGTCAGGAGTGTGAAAAATCTAGATGGATATTTATTTTTCCTCCAAAGGGAAGACGACTAGACAACTACTATTCCCTTCCATTTTATGATGAGTTCAAGTTTTTTCTAAAACACTGTCTCTTGTATTCTTTGAATTTTTACCACAGCTTTCAGAAGTTGTTGGCAAGGGCTCATGCTTATGAAGTTACCTGTTTACCTGAAGAGTAAGAAAGACAGACACCAGAATATGTATTCTTTGCCTAAAGGCACACAGCTTACCACCAATAAAGCTGAGACAAGCACAGAACTCTCTTTTCTTTGTAATTTTACTAAACCACTGACAAGACAAATCTGACCACCTGATTACAGTAGCTTCCTGTGACATCATGCACTAATGCCCTCCCCTTAATTTTTTTCTCTCTCAAAGCACTTACCATTTCAAACACAGTGTGAGGGTTATCACTTTATTTCATCTAGCTACCCATCCATCCGTCTATCCGACTCTTCTACTCTAAGCTTCATGTGGGCAGAGAATTTTTGTCTGTTATGTCTACCAATAAAACCCAAGCACCTACAACCATGCCCGGCACATAGTAGGCATTCAATCAGTATTTGTTGAGCAAATGCACATAAGTTATGATAAAAGTTTCCTGACTTTGGATTTAGCTGGATTTTTTTGTACCTTATGTCTTACTTCACTTCCAATATATTGTTAGATTGGCATTTTAGATTACACATGAAGCATTTATTTGGGGGGGGGGACCAAATAGTTGAAATGCTAAATATATTTGTTATTATGTTTTTATTGTTATATCTAATGGAATCTTAAAAGAATGACAGTGTTGGGAAGCTAGGAGTTTGATGCAATTTCTCAAAATAATTATATCACCAACTCAAGTGATAGAGCTAGACAGTCAAGAGTCTGTCTTAGTCTCATTTGTTTTGCCATAACAGAATACTGGTGACTGGGAACTTTATATGAAAGTTATGATTTTGGCGAGTGGAAGTTTCAGACAGTATGGTGCCAGTGTCCTGGCAAGAACCCCTCTGGGTTTTCAAAACATGAAAAAGAATTGGAAAGGAACCGATTATGTACAGAAGGGGCACACGTTCAAGAAAGCAAGCCAAGACAGTTGAATTTGCTTTATAACATCCCATTCTCAAAGGGGCTAATCCAGTCGTAGCAGACTTGAGTTTCCCTGAGACAGCATTCAACCATTTGTGAGGATTGATCTCCAGTGACCTAATTACTTTCCATTAGGCTCCCTCTGTGTGTGTGTGTGTGTGTGTGTGTGTGTATGTGATGCCAGGGATTGAACCCAGGGCTTGTACATGCTAGGCAAGTGCTGTACCTCTGAGCTGTATTCCCAGCTCCCAGGCCATACTTCATAAAGGCTCTACCATCTCAGCACTGCCACACTGGGAACCAAGCTTCCAGCACATGAACCTCGGGGAACAACCCATATCCAAACCATAGAAGGGTCATTGATTGTAGCTTTCATTTCATACACGTAAAGAAACACTTTAGCATGGTTAAGAAATTAGTCCAAAATTGTATTACTACGTGACATAGAGCTGAATGAATAGAATAGTTTCATTTCCCTACTTTCACAAGGTCAAGGTACCTTCCCAGAATTTTCTGACACTTCCTGGAGATTCATTTCCATCCAATGCAGTTCAAGTTTTTCCTAAAAACAAGGGTGGTACTAGGGTAACGGTGGGTGTGGGAGTATTCTTCGGGATATGTGTTGACCTTTACCCACAAAGATCTAGAATTTAAATGGATGGTATTATCTCTGGGGTTAGTGAGGTGATTTCCCCATCTTGTTATCAGGGTACCATAAAACACAGTTTTTTATGTTCAATTTTCCTTGTATGTGTGAGTTGAAATGAATCATTGCATTGTAAAATCTTTGCGGTAAGGGGCTATGTCTCTTAGGACTTAGTAATACTCAACATTGTCATCAGTTCCTGATAGCTAGTGCTCATCTGGAAGTTGAGCAATAGATAAGAAACATTTGCATAATGAGAACATTGATAAATCCTGTTACTGGTAGAGGCTTCAAAGGAATTAAGCAGAAAGAATAGCACAACATTGTCTTATCAGCCTTTTCACCCGAATGATTGCCCAACAGTTCTGTTTCCCTAAAAGGTTGTTCCAGAGTTTGTACTCCTAATCACTTCACTATAAACTTGTGCTCTGGTTGTAGCCACAGACAGATCTGATGTTCATCTAATACACACTAGTGTAGCCAACTGAACTAATTACTTCTGTTCTGATTGGTCAGTGCCTGTGTCCTATTAGTTGTTTAATATCTGGGGTATAAGCCTGGCCACTGGTAGATGAAATGTTTGTATTTCCTAAATATGTTAAATTTAGCAGTTAGATAATTGAGAGACAGGAGCAATTTATTTCTTTTTTAAAAATTTGTTCTAATTAGTTATACATGACAGTAGAATGCATTTTGACACATTGTATACAGATGGAGCATAACTTCTCATTCCTCTGGCTGCACATGCCACTGAGTCATACCAGTAGTGTAATCATGTATGTATATAGGGTAATAATGTCTGTCTCATTCTGTCTTCCCATCCCTACTGCCCCACCCCTTCCCTTACTCCCTCTGCATAATCCAGAGTTCCTTCATTCTTCCCTACTCCTCTAGCACCCCCACTGTGGATCAGCATCCATTTAACAGAGAAAACATTCTGTCTTTTGTTTTTTGGGGATTAGCTTATTTCACTTAGCATGATATTCTCTGGTTCCATCCATTTACTTGCAAATGCCATAATTTCATTCTTCTTTAAGGCTTAGTAATATTCCATTGTGCATATGTACCACATTTTCTTTATTCTTTCTTCTGTTGAAGGGCATCCAGGTTGGTTCCATAGTTTAGCTATTGTGAATTGAGATGCTATAAACACTGATGTGGCTGCATCACTGTAGTATGCTGATTTTACGTCCTTTGGGTGAAATTTTCTTTTTACTTTTTAATATATATTTTTTAAGTTTGTTGATAGACATTTATTTATTTCTTTATATGTGGTGCTGAGAATCAAACCCAGTGCCTCACACATGCCAGGCAAGTGTTCACTACCGCTGAACCCCAGCCCCAGCCTTGGGAGGAATTTTCTTTCTTTTTCTTTTTTTTTTTTATTATTTCTTACATACATGACAATAGTGGAGTGAATTACATTCATAATTTTTTGCATTACAATTCTTTTTTAAAATTTATTTATTTATTTTTGCATTACGATTCTTAATACACTTTTATATATCACAATTTATCAAATCTCTCTTTGTATATATGGTATGTTGACACCAAATTCACATCTTCATACATGAATTTTGTATAATGATGACCATCTCCTTCCACTATCCTTGCTATCCCCCTTCTCCCTCCCTTTCCCTGCCACCCCTATTCCCTAGCTAGAGGTAATTTTCTACCACTGCTTTTTCTCCTCTAACAGCATGACGTATGGAAGGATCTACTTGGCTCAGGTTTTTGGAGGAAAACATTATCCTTTTGTGATTGTATGTGTTCTGGCAAAATAAACTCAAGTCATGAAGTGAAGAGTTATATATTTGGTTTATCCCTTTGGTAGATACTGTAGTTAACATCTCTTGTATTTGCCAAATTTATTATTTGTATGCTCTTAGTCCTTGTGATAGAGATAAACATTTCAAGGAATAAAGTTTATAGCATATTCCAGTGTGAAATAAGGGCTGGAAATATTATAAATATGTTTTGATTTTAGATAGGGTAAAAAAAAATAGGTTGCCCAGAAGTATAATGGTACAGTGTGTCAAAACTTTAGCACTTGTATATGCAGGAGTTTGAAATGATCTTCATTGGCAGATGGGTTTCCTTGGCACAGCAAGTGGGAGACCCAGGCCCCTCTCACCAGTGGCTCTGCCACTTTCCCCTCATCCTCCACAGGACGTCACAGAACCCAGATAGTGAGAGTGTAAGGGGGCTTACCCCCACCCGCCTTTTAAAGAAAATCTTAACTTAAAAATGGCACATGGAACTTCTGCTCATAGTCTATTGAATAAAGCTCAATTTCATGACAACACCTAACTTTAAAGGATGTTGGGAAATATTCATCAGTTGTGTACCTAGGAAAAAAGAATAGATTTTTAAAAATGATTTTTCTTCCTTCTTTCCCTCTCCCTTTCTTTTTACTTTGTTTTGTTTTTCAATGCTTGTAAGTGAACCCAGGGGCACTCTACCACTGAGCTACATCCCCAGATCTTTTTATCTTTGAGACAGGGCTTCACCAAGTAGCTGAGGCTTGCCTTGAATTTGTGTTCCTCCTGAATACTTCTTTACTTTTTTTTTTCTTTTTTATTTCTAGTTTTTATTTTTTGGGTCCTGGGGATTGAACTCAGTGGCATTCAACCGATGAACCGCATCCCCAGCCCTATTTTGTATTTTATTTGGAGACAGGGTCTCACTGAATTGCTTAGCGCCTTGCTTTTGCTGAGGCTGTCTTTGAACCATCCTCCTGCTTCAGCCTCCTGAGCTGCTGAGATTACAGGCACGGGCCACTGCGCCCATCTTTACTTTTCATTTTGAGGTAATTTT
Source organism: Marmota marmota marmota (assembly GCF_001458135.2). Lineage (NCBI taxonomy): Eukaryota > Metazoa > Chordata > Mammalia > Rodentia > Sciuridae > Marmota > Marmota marmota. The sequence goes on along the minus strand of NW_025999990.1, from coordinate 14,353,295 downwards.
AGATTATAGGGTGGCAAAGATATTCCCTGAGTGCTTTTCTCTCAGCTCTTCCTTATGTTAGCTCCCACATAACTACAGTATGGTTTGCAATTATCCTGGCACAAAACTGTTAACCGCTGACTTTACTCAGATTTCACTAGTTTTTCCTGTCATGTCATTTTTTTTCTGTTGTAGGATCCAATCTATTTAATTGTCACATTTATTTAGTGACCTCAATCTGTAACAATGTCTTTTTCTGCCTTTATGACCTAGTTGCCTTTCTTTAAATCTATTTTTATTTTTAATTGACACATGGCAATTGTGTCACATATTTATGGGCTACAGGGTGATATTTCTCTACATCTATGCAATGTGTAATGATTAGGTTGAGGCAATTGTTTTGACTATCACTTCAGACATTAATCATTTCTTTGCTGGGAACATTCAAAATCCTCTCTACTAGTTATTTTAAAATATTCAATTTATTACTGTCAACCATTGTTATCCTACTGTGCTGCGGAGCACCAGAAGCTCTTCTTCTCTGTAGCTGTGTCCCAATTCACATTAGGCTTTGGTAACTACTATGCTGTCCTCTGCTTTATGAGATCAATTTCTTAGCCTCCCTATGTAAGTGAGCATATGCGATATTGTATTTCTATGCCTATAACTTCATTTGACATAATATCTTCTAGTTCTGGTCATGTTGCTGCAAATTATATAATTTTATTCTTTTTTATAGCCAAATAATATCCATTGTGTATATATAGCCAAATAATATCCATTGTGTATATACTACCTTTTATTTATCCATTGATCTGTTGATCCTTATCTAGCTATGTAAACAGTGTTTCAATAAACATGGGAGTGTAGATATTTTTTCAGATTTCATTTCCTTTGACTATATAACCAGAAGTGAGATTGATGGACTATAAAACAGTTTGATTTTTACTTTTTCAAGGAAGTACCATGCTATTTTCCATAATGACTGTGCTAATTTACATTCCCAACAAGAGTGGGTAAGAATTCCTCTTGCTCTTCATCATTGCCAGCATGTATAATTATTATTTTCTTTTTGATAACAGCCATTGTAACTGGGCTAAGATGATATGTCACTGTGTGGTTTTGTTTTGCATTCCTCTAATGATAAATGATGCTGAACATTTTTTTCATATATTTGTTGTTCCTTTATGTATAACCTTTTGAGAAATATTTATTTAGGTTATTTCCCCATTCTTTCACTAGGTTATTAATTTATTTTTTGCTGTCAGGTTCTTTTGAGTTCCATATGTATTCTGGTTATTAATTTACTTTTTTTAATATTTATTTTTTAGTTGTAGTTGTACACAACACCTTTATTTTATTTATTTATTTTTATGTGGGGCTGAGGATTGAACCCAGGGCCCCTCACATGCTAGGCAAGCGCTCTACCTCTGAGCCACAACCCCAGCCTTTAATTTCTTATTGGATGAATAGTCTACACATATTTTCTCCCTTTCTGTAGGTTGTTTCTTCACTCTGTTGATTTCTTCTTTTGCTGCTGCTACTTTGGAGAATCATTAATTTTGTAAACTGTTTCTTGATTTGTATGTTTTACTGTTTTTTTCAAGGTTAGGTTGAAGTTATGCCTCACTGGGAATGCTACCATAGACTGGAGGTGATTTACCCTTCTCGGTGCATTATATCAAGGGTGTGTAATATCTAGGGGTAATAAGGTTAATGTTAATATAGATCACTTGAAAAGGTAACATCTTCCAATACTCTGTTATACAAGTTATTATTTTCCCTTTGTAATTATCAAACATTTGAGAGAGATACTTTAAGGATATGCAGATATTCTGCTTTCAGCTTAAGTTTTCAACCAATGTTCTTAGCACCCATCAGGGAAATTTGCCTGCAGCAATTGTTACTGTGATGTTCTAATTATAATTTTATTTCTTTCATTAAAAATAGATATATTTTTGGTATATATCGGATAATTACATGACTATCAATAATTCTTTTTCTCTTCCCCACACCTTCCATTTTAGAAATTAAAGTGGCCATGGATTTCAATGATGCTGAATGGTGAGGAGTGGTTTAGAAAAGGTGAAGGAGTTAAATGATAAAGGGTATCCCACCACAGCTTTGTAGTGATAAGAAGTACCCTGAGATGACAATGAGAAAAGCTGACATTTAGGTATAATTCACTTTTGGATTAACATAAAGAGATATTTGTGCTCTAATTTTCTGATTTGTAGTGTAATGATAATACTGTCAATCCTTTAGTATAATAAGTGAGGTTGTAGTACTTTGAATTATTAGGAATTATTCATTTTATGAATTCAAAGTGTTCTTATGCCATATTAAAATAGATGTATTATTAAAATATCAAGTCGGCTTGTGGAGCAAGGCTGATATTTATTGGACATCTACTATTGTACAGGCCTTGCATTAAGAGAGTTACAAATAGTAATGAATTCATTCCTTTCAAACCAGTATTATTGTACCATTGTATATATGAAGAATTTGAGGCACAGGAAGGTTAAACAACTTGCCCCAGCTCATTTAGCAGGTAAGTAGTGGAATCAAGATTTGAACCATGGTGGTCTGGCTCTTAGCCACTTCACTATAAACCTGTGCAGCTTGGTAGCTATTGGCAGAACTCATATTTATCCAATCCCCACTGGTGTAACCACACCAACCAACTACTTCTGTTCTGATTCATCAGTGCCTGTGCTCCATAGGTTGTTAAATATTTAGGGTGTAAGCTTGGCCACTGGTAACTAAAAATGTTTGTATTTCATAATTATGCTTAACTTGACAGCATAAATAAACCTCAAGAAATATTTGGTGGTGGTGTACAGTGAAGGGAAAATAGAAGTATTGGACATGTATTTAGCAATTGTTCTTTCCAGCTACGAGGTCTTAGTGCATGCCTATCTTTGGCCACAGTATAAAGTAGTATGATTCTTGTTTAGAAGTGATTCTTAGAACCGGGTGCAGTGGCTCACACCTGTAATCCCAGTGACTTGGGAGGCTGAGACAGGAGAATCACAAATTCAAAGCCAGCCTCGGCAACTTGCAGAGGTCCTAAGCAACTCAGAACCTGTCTCTAAATAAAATATAAAAAAGGGCTAGGATGTGCCCCTGTGGTCACTACAGAGGGAAAGGGGGATGGTGTAGCCTCTGATATGCCCTTTTTGGGATGATGAGGCTGTGTGCAAGCCAGAAGAAAGGACCACAAACATCCTCTAATGTGTGCTCCATCCCACTGGCTGATCATTTATGGCTTAAATTTGAAGAATAAAAGAATAAAAGATGAAACAGAAAAATATTTTTTATACTTTTCTCAACAATACAAGTATTGGCATAAAAAATTATATATGACTTTAAGTGGCTCAGAGAGTGAGGAAAACTAAGAGGCACTTTCAGCCATCGAAGCAATTACTGGATGGCCCCTGAGGGGGTCTGCTAACCATGATACTATAGGATGGCTCTCCCAGAGACAGAGGACCCAGGGGGCAGGAATCAATGCTATGAACAAGTTTTCAGTTTCCAGTGGATAAGACAGAAGCATTTCTTATCAGAAATGAGTGGAGCTCTGTCTTTTCTCTGTCTCTTTATGTCTTTCTCCTCTAGAGGCTCGATGTTCACTGACTGCCCACATAGTCAATGCCTGGGCATAGACAGCCCTGGCAGGATAGCGATCCAGACCCAGGGAGCAACCTTTCCAGAGACTCCATCACATCTAACGAGGAAAACAACCTCCACAGGTTATGGGGAAGTGTGGCAAGACAGAAGGACAGCAAGAAGAGAGGGAAGGGAAATGCCTGGATCTAAAGCCTCTTCTGCAGATTTTGTTCTGTGGCTGTGGATCATCAGGCAGTTTGTAGCAGTGGCTTTGAGTTAGACAAGTCTTAGGCAATATTCAGGAAGGATGGGTCTATGCATTGCACTCACAGAGAAACTGACACAGGGAGCCAGCTTCATGCAACAGCACCAAAGCTACCAGCTAGCTGTCAAGGGCTTAGTAAAACATCTGCAAATAGGCCCAATCCCTATTCTCCAGGTCAGTGGTGTTAGCTTTCAGTCTTGTGAGTCTGACAAAAACAGAGACTTAAGAGCTAAGTAGACTTAAGAGCTAAGTGGAATGGAGGTATTATTTCTAGAAGATGATTAGAAATAAAATTGGTCACAGAGAAGCTGCTAGGATTATTAGATTTACTTGGCCTTTCCCTGCAGTCTCTGTTGTACCTGAAACTTTGCCCCATATCCAATCTTTGTGGGTATGGGGGAACCCCAAAGAAAGTGGATACCCCATAATATCCCTAGGGCAGCCTGGGCTTAGCTGTGTGTGTTGTGCAGGTAAAAGTATGAAACAGGCTTTCCAGATAACTGCAAAGGAACAGTGGACCTGAACTGAGGGCCCACTGAACACTTGTAATGATCAATTTTTCATGGCTACGTGAAGCAACTTTGAGAGGTGTAACCACATCCAGGAAGATGACGACAATGCCAACAGAGAGCCAAGACTGAGAAATGGTTATGGATTCTGTACCAATGGGATATGAGCCCTTCTCTGGATCTTGGAGAATGAGGAACTGGATAAGGATTAAACACAGAGAGCCTAAGCTCCCAGGGCATGCTTGTCAGGGGGTAGACTATGCACCCCTCTTCTCATCTGTCCTTGTCCATGCTGTGTGTGGATGGTCTACTCTGTACAAATGGCTTTGGAGTAAATGAAGAAAGCAGAAACCATTGTCAAATGTACAGTCTAGTTGGGTAGCCTGGAATTTTCCATGTAAAACTTATACACAGTGGCAGATTAATTTCAATGTTAGAAAATCAGGAAATATTATTCATATGGTTAAAAAATAAATAAAAAAGGGATGTAGCCCAGTGGTTAATGCCCCTGGGTTTAATCTCTGGTGCCAAATAAAAAAAAAAGATTATTAGATGTGTGTCTAAATATTATACAAAGAAATCTAAATGAAGTCACTAGTTTTCTACTCTTTCTGTATGTCTGGCACTTGCTTGACTTCTGTTTGTATAATCTGGTTTAGTTTAAAATTCTCTTTTCTTCCCAGTCTTTTATGCATTTCTGGTTTAACAGGGCCAAATCCATTTCTGGGTGATGTGAATGGCTGACATACCCACTATTGGAGTGAGGGGTCTCTGAACTACACCATGGAATGACATTCATTTACCCTAATGTCATTTTTATAATATTCCTGCATTCCCGGTCCTGCTTGAATTCACCTTGAACTATTTACATGTGTAACAAAGGCATGAAGTCCTCCTGCTGCAAAGAGAAGTTGTAGGGAAACCTCTGGCTGACAGTGGGAGAGCTGGCCTTTTGTTTTGGTTCTGCCAGTGACTTATTCTGCTACCTTGGGAAAAATACTGAGCCTCTTTGGGCTTTCTTTTCTTATCTGTAAAGATCAGAAGGGAACTTATCCAGCTGCAGTGTTTGATTTAGTCCATCTGGGAGTTTTAATGTAGTTTGGTTGATGATTAGCTGGTCCTGTCGTTTAAATAAACGCTAAGTATAGTCTCCAAATAATACTGGTGGTATTTTCACATTTCCAAGAAAGAGTACAAGGGCTGGGGCTGTAACTCAGTGGTAGAACTCACATTGCCCAGCACATGTGAGGCACTGGGTTCGACCCTCAGTACCACATATAAATAAGTAAAATAGGGGTATTGTGTCCATTTACAACTAAAAATATTTTAAAATATAGTAAAACAAAAAATATTGTTTAAAACTTGCTTTGAAGATTGCTATAATACTGTTGCCTGATAAAACAAACAAAAGAGGTCACACTATGTTTCAGTGACTTTAAAAGACCATTCATTTTGAAACCCATCTCATTTTCAGATGTCAAAATGTGGGAAATTGTGCATCTTAAATTTAGTAGGAAGCCCTGAGTTTACTTCTCCATCACTTAAGTGTAGATTTACCTGAAGCCTTGTTGGAACCTAGGCTGATGTTATTATCATACATGTGTATGTATGATACCTGTGTATGTGTCATCAGTGGGCAAAGGATTGAGAAGTATTTTATTGGTCTCTTGTTTGGCAATTCTTTCTAGGGTTTTTTTTTCTAACTGATTATAATTTGAGAGATTGTTTCCTTATTTCATTTCCTTAACTGTCAGCTATATATATGTAGTCCCATACGTGGGAATGCTCATTCTTCTCCTAGGAATTTCCTAGTTTGCTAAAGCTATCCTCTCCTCCCTTTATCCTTTTTTTTTTTTTCCCAGTGAACTTCTTTATACTTTTTTGCTAATGGACAACCCAGCATTTGAAGTGCATGAAGAAGGAGCACAGAATGATTTGTCTATGGGGAAGATCAATACCATCTCCAGAATGGTAAGATGGAGATTTATATCCTGAGGTTAGGTTCCCCCCAGACCCTTATGCAGAGCTCAGGAAAGAGCTTTACCCAGGTCTTCTAAGAGACCCTCTTGAAGACGAAACATCTGCTCTGAATATTTCCTGCTCTATCTTCTCTCTCATAAACTTGACTCATATATTCTCTAGCTCTTTAATGGCACAACTCTCTCTGAGTTGTTGCTCACAGTACCAATAAATGCTTTTGACTTAATGGTTATTATCACCAGCTAAAAACCTGCCTCTTACTTGGGACTTTCTAGAGGCAATGTTTTTAATCCATGCTCATCAGTGAGCTTCAGACAAGTTAAAGGAGGAATTTTTTTGTTCAGCTGGTTTTCATAGTTCTTCTTCATAATGTTTCCTTTCTCTATCAATTTGAAGAGGCAGAATAACAGTTCATCCTCTCTTCTATGTAAAGGGATCCAGACAAACTGCAGGTTGAATATAGTAGTCATAAAATATACATTTAAAAATGGAAAGAATAATGGAAACTTTTGTTTAAATGTGTGTGTGTGTGTGTGTATACATACACATGCCTGCATACATGTGTGTTTATATGTGTGTTGTATTAGGTCACAATGGGAAATGTATTAATTACATTGTAAAGTATTTGAGCAATATTGATGAGGATCAGTGATCAAGGAAAAAATATTAATGTCTAGTAAAGTTACACTCTTTGAAATGTATAAAGTTATATGCTGTCCTTTTGTTTTTAACCTAAAGGTGAGCTTGGAGCCATATGTAAATAACAAAACAACAACTTTCCTTTGAGAGTATTGGACCATAAGAATTGACTCAAAGTTTAATGATTGCCAAATGATATGAAGTAGTAGCACTATGATTTAGTGGCAATAGCACAGACTCAGAAGGACTTCTTCCTAGATCTACAGTTGCAGTAACAGTATAGCTTTTCGCAAGTCATTGCTCTTTTCTGAGCCTCACTGGGAAAATGGGACATAAAGGTTAACCTAAAATCTTTAAGGTTCTTTCCACTGCCAAGTTTTTGTTTTTGGCTTCTCCCAGAATCCTGATCCAGAACTCAGGAAATACTCTTTTCTTAGGGAGGTAGTGCCTACTGTTCTGATCATTTTCTGATTCAATACCAAATAGATAAGACATACAATTTAAGTATTATTTAAAAAATATATTCTTTTTACTACACTTGTCAGTCAAATTTAGTTGAAGTTCATGGAAAGAAAAATTTAAGAAATAGAGAAAGGAGGCAATCTTTCTTCTTAATGTGTCTTGGGTATAGAATAATGGCTTCATCATTTCTCCTAGGAAAAGAAGAAGCAGTGGTCATTGTTGAGCATTTTCCTGGTGTGTCTCTTGGCCTGCGTCGTCACCACAGCTATAGGAGTACTGATTCTCTCCTTGGTTTATATTAACAACTCCCAGTCTCGTTTAAATGTTCAGTTTGCGGCTGGAGTCTGGCCTCTGCGAACCACAGTGGATCCTAAAGTGCAAAAGGCAGTTGATCCAAAATTCCAGTTTCTTAATCACTTACCAAAATCTAAGGTATGAATTGAGTAATTCATAATTTTTAAATTTTTCTAATGGTGTTCAAAATGACCTTTTCATGTTACTAAGCTGTGTTCTGTCCTGAAGTGCCAGTATGATAAAGGGAGGTGAGGAATAGAGAAGAAGGGAAAGTTAGTTGATGTCAGCTTCAGGCAGAAATTTTCTTTAGTACATAATTCTGTGTTCATCTGGAAGGGAGAATTGCAGGTGCACAAATGAAAATCCCTATGTTCTCTTGCTAGTATAGATGTCTTTGGCAGAGCTTAGATGATAGCTCTGCATATATCACTATTGTCAGTCATTCCTGGACTCTTGCAGAACTATTTCTTATCTTCTTTTTTTTTCATTTTATTTCTTTCTTTCCCACATTTTTTATTGGTGCATTGTAATTGTACATACTGATAGGATTTGTTCCTACATATTCCTATGTGTACACAATATATAACAATATAACTTGGCTAATCATTATCTTCCTTTATGAGACTCCAAAATTCACATCACTTCCATTGCCTTTTTTGTCTTACCTCTTTCTTACTCTGTAGATCAAGTGGCCTCACATTTCTCAGGGGATGCCCTCCATATTGATGGTTGCTTGTATTTGATTTTTTTAGGTGTTTGAGTTCTCTGGTGGTGCAATCCAGTGGGCCCGGTACAGAAACAATGTCAAAGACTATCTCAATGATGAAGAAGAGGCCTTTGGAACTAGCTTGAACAGTCAGAAATCACGTATGACTCTGGGGACCTTGAGAATAAAAAGCAAGGGGCTCCGGGCCCCTCACTGGCACTTCAATGCTAATGAACATGGCTATCTGGTACAGGTATAACTGTTCGCCTACACTCTGCTCTTAAGCATATATGTTGTATGTCTTCTGGGTATTATTTTGTCACAAAGCCTACTTAACTAAGTGACAGACAACCATCCAGGGTTTCAATTAGATTTAGTTAGATTACTTAGCAGTCCCTTTAAGTATCAGCCTGTTTATTGTAATTATTTTTGGCATCAATTTCTTCAGTATGAAATCATTTTCACACACTATTTTTTATAATAATATCACTCTTTAGTCCTGTGAATGAAAGCTAAAAGTGGTAGCTATGATCTAATGAGCAAAGAAACAGCAGCTCTCTTCCATGGAGAAAACCAGCAACTGGAATGACTAACTAGTTTTCTGTGTTGAGTTTTGAGTCTCCAAGATTAGGCCACCTGGATGCTTTTTTGTGGTTTAGACCTTTCAGAATATTTTGAATTCAAATGAAGTAAGAGGAGATGGCTGGAGTTGAAATGAGTGAACTTACTTGAATTTTCAAAGAATTCATTAATTTCAAAAAGTATTTATAGGTCTCCATCTGTATTCTAGATACTGGGAAAGCAGTGGTGAATAAGTCTTCCTCCCAGAATTTTCGGAGTTTGGTCACACTCTGATGATCTGATTCTTGGATGTACAGTCAATTTTATGGTGTATCTTTTTGTTTTAATTAATTAAACCTCTTTTGCATTTGGATGATTCATTCAGTTTTAGAATGTACAACAAGAAAAGAGATTGGAGTTTCATCTATATGAGACCAAGCCCTTCTTATTTTCCATGAAAGACTGAGAAAGATTAGGTGACTTTTCTAAAGAAGTCCTATAGTTGTTGGCTATAAGATATACTGTGGTTATTGACATGCTTTCTGACTTCCTGTCTTTTTCCACATATAAAAATATGTGAAGGAGGATGATCTCCAAAAGACTAATTTTTCATAGCCCTCACTGAGCAGTGGCAGAGCGGTTGTTGAAAGATAAGGCTGCTAAGTGGACTTGCTTAGAAGGGGAACTATACAACAAACTCTATGCTAGGGACATTGCTCTGGAACATACTTCAGAGATAACAGCCCTGTAATCTTAACTCAGCCTGGGGAGGCTCTTCTGGAAGTCCAGAGAGTGTTTATAATGTGAGCTTCTAAATGTGAACTGTGTGGAGTAGAACATTCTCTAGATCCCAGGAAAACTGTAAGATCACCAACTGTCACAATCAAAGCAGGGAACCATCAAATAGGATGAGGAGGAGTCCCTCCATGACTCATCATGAGATATTTGTGCTTCTGAGGGTCTTCCTGGGACTAGCAGGCAGCCCTGAGGGAAGAGGGAGGATGAGGTGGCTGGTACGCCTGGTATGCAAGGAGGATCCCATTAGCACCCTACTCTCTCTGCTCTGCATCTGGAATAGTTGGTGCCCTGCTAGGGATAGATGGAGATTTCTGATGTTCCTTCTCTGTGTATGGATTGAAAAAAGAGCTCTTTGAGGTTCATTTTTCCCCTCTATCTTTAATACCCAAGTGAATCCAAGCTACACATGATGAACTTCAGACATATTGTCTGTGCAGACAGAACAAAGACTTCTTTTTCATATATATTTTACATATTTTTTTGTATACATTCCACTCTATAATTATGAGTCTGTGGTAAAACGTAAATAATGGTATCTTCACTACCTGCCTCAAAGTGTAATAAAGAAAAAGTAGAGAATGAGAGAAAGCATAGAATTTTATATCAGCAGAATCAAAGTATGGTGCAGTGTGGATAAAAATGTGTCTACTTTGGAGCAGACTACTTAGGCCCAAATACCATCTTTGCCCTTGACAAACTGAGTAACTCTGGGGAAATTTTATGTTCTTACCAAACTAATTTTTTAAATTAGTTTTAAATCTGTAAAATGTGATAATGGTAGTTTTAGTTTTCATAGGGTAGATATAAGGAATAATTGAGTTGAATTAAGTAAAATGCTTGGATCCCTGTCACTAAAATGTAGATGGCTTATTATTAAAGTTGTGTGTAAACTTTTTCTATCTGGAAAGCACACTCACATCTGTATGCATACATACACACAAGCATACTTACAAATGGGTATTTGCACAGTCATCGATGAACATGCACATATCCTCAACATGTGGTTTGAGTCTTTTCAGATTCTGTAGAATGGAAGCTCCATGAAGGGAATATTGCCCCCATGGCGGGGGATAGATACACATAAAGTATAGGTACACATAATGGCTCATAAGCAGTATTAGTATCCAGAACACTGATCTAGAGTCTATCTGTCATGTTAAAATTCTGTATGGTGTTAGGGAAAAAAGTTTAAAAACATACCTTGGAAAGAAGGTAATAAAAAAAAAAGGTTGAGAAACATTGCTCTAAAGCAAAGTGGGGTGTGCTTTTCTTTTTATGTTTCAGGGAACAGCATGGATTGGGGTGGTTGATGATGGTGGTGAGATAGTTACTACATACAATGTCACAGCTGGCCAAGTGATCTTCTTCCCCCAAAACACACTACACTGGATAAAGAATGTGGGCGATGAAGACTGCTTCTTCTTACTCTTTTTTTCTACACATGATGAACTTCAGACTCTGGATGTTGATGATGTATTTTTTTCTACACCTGAGGACATTGCTTCAAGGTCACTTAAGGTATGCACCATTTCTAAAAACACATCTCACCATGAAGGTGAGGTAGGCACGAAGGGATTATGAGTGTTTTGTGTTTGTAGGGCAGCAGTTGGTACAGATCCAGAAGATTGGCTAATAAGTATGCTAAACATTGAATTATTGACTCAAAGGGATCTTGTGTCCCTACTGAAGAAAGAAACTTGTTGAAATTGAGTTTCTTTTTATTTTCTTTCATGAAGGTCTTCCATAGGAAACTTTAATGTATTGGCAGAAAGCATATAATGTAATCACTGAAAAATTACTGTAATTTATATTCCTAAGGAACCATAAGTTCACTCATTCTTTCTGTAGGGAGAAGTTTTCTACAGATAATGGAAACATATTTTCTTAGTCTCATGCAGAGGATCCCATACTTTTCCTAAATAATCACTACTTAATACTGTTTTAAAATGCATTTTTAAAAATGTATATTTTTAGTTGTAGGTGGATACAATACCTTTTATTTTATTTCTTTATTTTTATGTGGTGCTGAGGATCGAATCCCAGCACCTTGCACGTGCTAGGCGAGTGCTCTACTGCTGAGCCACAACACCAGACCCTTAAAATGCATTTTTAACTGATGTATATATAAACATAAAATTGTATATATTAATGAGGTACGACAATATATTTTGATACATGGATACAGGATGTAATGTTTAAATCAGGTTAAGCATATATCTATATCTATAATCTATATCTATATATTTCAAACATCATTTATTTATGGTAAAAACCTTAAAAATCCCTCCTAGTTTTAAAAAAATATACATTACATTATTGTTTTTTATATTTATATAATTTTTCTTTATTTTTTACATTACATTATTTTTATCTGTTGTCATCTTACTGACCAATAGCATAGCAGAACTTCTTGGTTCTATCTAATTGTAAAATTAGTACCACGAATCACTACTTTTGATCTCTCCATATATTTATATTATCATTGGAGGGACAAATGATATTGCTGCTTACAGGGAGTCAGTGTTGGATGCTGAGAGTATAAATGTGCAGAATTGATGGTGGCTTCTGGTAGGCAGTTGGAGGGCATTCTGTATTAAGTTTAGAAATCTGCATAGGAAGTTTTTGAGATTACCTTATAGTGGACACTAGTAGTCTAGAGCAATAGGGATAAGTATGAGAAATGATTCATTAGGGAGAATAACAGTAAGTATAGAAGCCAATGTATAATTTTGCAAGAGTTTGTACTGACCATAAAGAAACCAACCATTTAAAATTAAGATACATTGCAAATCTATGGAATTTTCATAAAGATCACAAGCATAAGTCTTATTGAGATCAGCTCTTCTGCCTGGGCTACTGAAAACCATGCTACTGATGTTATCCTGCCTTTGGCTACTTACCCGTCTATTTGTAGAATGTTTCACAAATATCTTATTTGCTTTCCTATGTCTTTCAGCCTGAAGGTGGAATTGATTTCATTAGAAAATTCCAAAAGCAAAAAGAGGATCAGGCGGTCAATCTTCCTTCCAACTTGGCAGAACTGGTTATGAATGCTAGTTATGTACAGTCTCCTGACAGCCTTGTGTGGAGATACTTTTATGACCTTAAAGGTACAGCATGCTGTTTTATGAAACCATTTTAATTAAGCATTTATATATGAAATCATATATGTTTGGATTGAATCAATGTGCATGTGTGTGCATGTGCGTGTGTATGTGTATGTTTTATGGTGGGCCATAACCAAGAGAAAAACGAAAAACCATATTTCTCAACAGAGTAGGTAATTTGAGAAATAGTCCTGCAGGCACAGTAGAATGTGATAGTGGATTTCAAAGTGTGAGGGGTGAGTGTTGGGGCTGGGGGAGGCTGCAAGAAAGAAGGCTAAGTAAGAGAGAGGATGGATCCGATCATGCAGGGTTTAGAAACCATTCTAAGAGTATGTACAGTATCTTAATGGAAAAAAGTAGCTATTGAGGAGTTTAAAAGGAGAGAGGAATACAGTCCTTTTTGCTCTTTGAAATGAAGAACACTCTGGCTGAATTGTAGAAAATGGATTGAAAGGGGCCAGACAGGAGGCAGGGTGATTAATCAAGGGCCTGTAACAATCCCTCAGGTAGGGAGGATGGTGGCCTGTCTGTACTTGGCAGTGGTGACAGGGACAGAAAGGTTGCAAAGCAAAATACTTAAAGAAGCAGGGCAAACAGGCCTTGATGGTTGACTGGCGTGAGAGGTGGGATAGGAAATGGTGTGCAGGATGACTCCCAAGTTTTCTAGCCAGTCCTCTGAGTTGAACACTTTCCTAAAGAGGACACTCTAGGCTAGAAATTTTGAGAGCACTTAGAGGGTAGGATAGACTCTGACTGGGTCAGGTTAATATTGTGGGGGCCCCATGCTCCACTGTCGGTGATTTCTACTACATAAGTTTTCTGTGACAAGAAGAGCTGCACGCTTGGTTGGATTTCCATTGGAGTACGTTGTTATTGTTCGATTTTATTTTTATAATAAATTAAAACTTTTTTGTGGTGCCAGGGATTGAACCCAGAGGATTATTCATAACTCTACCATTAAGTTATACCTTCAGCCCCCTTATTTTGTTTTTTAAACTTCATCTCACTCAGGTTCAAAAGAATATCAGTTTCCAGGAGGAGTAATACAAAAGGCACAACACTGGAGGAATGATAGTGAACTCAGCAACAATGAGAAAATTTTCAGTGAATTCCTTAATCAGGTATTTGAGAATTTTTTTATTTTTAATTTTTTGTACCATGGATTTAACTCAGCACTTGACCACTGAGCCACATCCCCATCTCTATTTTGTATTTTATTTAGAGGCAGGTCTCACTGAGTTGTTTAACACCTCACTTTTGCTGAGGCTGGCTTTGAACTCCAGATCTTCCTGCCTTGGCCTCCCCAGCTGCTGGGATTACAGGGGTGCATCACTGCGCCTGTCTGAGAAAAATATTTTGATAAGCATTCAAATGGATGAACTGTGAGATTTAGATTGGATTCAGACTTCTTTTGGACAAAAGGAAAAGGAAAATTCTGTTGAACATTGGTTGCTTTGATCAATGTAAATTGTGATTGAAGCTTCAGTGTGAATATAGGGAGCACTTCTCTGGCATGAATAGTTAGACTAATGAAAAGACTGGATACTTTCGAGAGTTCTCTTCATTAGTTTGAAATGCTCAATTGACTGTATCACATAGTTGTGTCATCACTTTGTGTGGGTTCAGATTCTAATTCTGCCACTCCTTAGTTATGTGACCTTAGGTAAATTTCTCAACCAACATAGATTTTAATTCTATCACCTGTGAAATAGTATAAAACTACCCACTTTATAAGATTGTTGTGAGGAATAACTGATATAGTAAGTGTGAGGAAATAAAGTTGGAGCTGCATAAGTATTAGCTACCATCAAGATTGTTTGATTGTTAAGTTATTGAGTAAGATGTGGGCTAAATAACTAGATTTCTTTTTCTTTTCCTTTTTGAAGCATCAAAATACCCTCGCTTTGAGTACACTCAGAATTTATAACAATGGATTACGACAACCACATTTTCATTTTAATGCGAACGAAATGGGATATGTGTTAAGTGGATGTGGAAAGGTAATTTCTCTGAAAACATTTTTTGGATGTTCTTTTATGCAGAAAGAAGCAAATTTGAGGTATTTCTTTGTTTTGATTCAGTCATTAGTAACATAAAAAGGACTCAGTTCTAATTGCTCTCGGGGCACAGTTTCTTCAGAGGGTATCATGCAGATAGTCTCCAAGTTTGATGAGACAGAAAGATTCAAGATGTGCATGAGAGGAGGCCAAGAATGTTTCAGACAACACTTGCTTAGTTTTTCAGAGTTTTGCATCCTCAGGTAATACAAAGTGGAAGTTGCTGCTGCCCTTGGGGGAACTGTTTGCCTCTGAGAATTATGTGAGTGTGAGTAGCTGGGAAGGTGCAGAGCATCAGTATGGTGACCATATATCCCAGCTTATCCAGGATACTCCTGATGTATACTTGTTGTCTAGGTAAAATTAATGACACCCGCTTTAACTCTTCAGAGAGCCTGATTTGGATGATCAGTTCCATAGGTACCATAAGAAAAGCTAAACTGGGTAGTGTGCTAATATAGTGATTTGATTGTAGTTTTTCAAGACTCTCTGGGGAACTTTATTCCTCTTATATGTACTGGGAGTGAAGGGAAGAGAGAGAATATGCGAAAGGACTTTCTTCTGCATGAAGGGAAATGGTAGTGAAGTAGCATTTCTTCCTTCCATTCTTAGTTTTAAGCAACTTTAATATATCATGATCTATAAATTAAGAAAGCATATTAAAGTCACAAAGTAAGTAAACAATGGTGGAGTGGGAAAATGAAACCAGACTTAAAATTCACTCATTTTGTTATTCATAGTAAAAGTTTTATTCTATGTATTTAGATATGAAAGTTTAGTAAATTGAAAAAGCGATTTTTAATCTTCCACAGATTGTATTTCAAAGATCAGACTTTATTTTTATTGTGCTTGTGTGTTTGCATTGATTCCTTAATTATTAAGGAAGACTGTTAGGATACCACCCTCCCAGGAAACTGGTGGGAATAAAAGCAAAAGGGTAGTGAAACATGGAATTGTAAATCCTCTGCCTAGAGTATATAGGACATAATTTGTAATCCTTATTTAGAATGTTGTGGTTGATGCTTTTTTTGTTTTGTTTTGCATGATGTTCTGCATGTCGAACTCACTAATGTACTTGGAAGAACATTTATCTAAATAAACATTTGGGGGGCTACATCTCTGAAACAGGATTTTTTTTCTTGTGAACAATATTTTCTACCTCTGCTCTTTACCCTAATGAAGAAGTCCCTGTATTACCATATGCTTCTTCTGTTCTTCACTGTCAATACTTATCCTTAGTGAATATTTGATTTTATGTGCTTAACTTTCTTCTTTCTTTCTTTTTATGTAATTTAACTTCTATAACCTCCTCCCTCTTAGGTGGGCATTATTAATACTGAGAGTACCATAGAGTTTAACATTAACATTGGAGATGTGGTATTTTTCCCCATTGGAACCCAGCATTACATTAAGAACACATGTGATGAAGATTTGCTTTTCATTCTTGCCTTCAGCACTGGAGATCAGGTAAGAATAAGCCAGCTTAAGAAAGACTGTGATTCAGTGATCTGTAGAAAATTCTTCTGAGCCATGTGTCCAGACCAAAGGGGGCTCTTAGTAGATGTGTGTAGAATGGATGAACGAGTGAGCTGGATGAAACTGTGTGAAGCGGGGAATCAAATAAGCTTCCATTTGGTTAAAGGGTCCAGTGTATCACTTTCTCTCTTAATCCCCCAAATTCTGAACCAAAGGATCAGTATAGAGATCCACAAAATTAATTACTAATAAAGCAGATATTAGGGAATGTGACTAATGTCTGTGGGCAGGTGGGTTTCCTAGATTGATGCCCTGAATTGGATAGGCCTCTCCATGTTAATGCAGGGTCCTTTGTATACCATTTATACCTATGGCATAAAGTAACAGAGCATGCTCTTTTAAGGTTTTCTAGCTCTCAAACACAAAGACGGAGGAGCTGAAGGGAGCTTGGCCATTCCATTCCTCTTACATGTACTGGGAGTGAAGGGAAGAGAGTGTGAGGGAGACTGCAAGGGTAGTAAAGTAGCATTTCTTCCCATCATCTATAAATTAAGAAAACATATTAAAGACAAAGTAAGAAAACATAAATTATATATAAAACATAAATGAAGAGAAATTATTTGCTGAATTTAATTATTTGCTTTTAAAATTTATCCTATGGAATAATGGGTTCAAGGTACAAGAATAAATTAAACTATCTTTAGGACTAGATTACGTTCAAGACTGGGTAAGAACTATAATGATCTGTGTGGGTACCCCCAGGCAAGTCCAGAATGGACAGACATGGCTCCTATTTGGGGTTCTTCCTACAAGGAGACCCCAAAAGAGTTCCAGTGACGAGCCCAGCATGAGCTATGCAGTGTCATCAACAGGGCCTCAGCCCTAGGATGGGCTAGGATCCACATGGTGATGTTCATTTCCCAGGAAGATACCCACCTTCTTTCAGGGAAACTGAAAAATTCTAGCAGCTCTTTCCCTGGGTCTCAAAACCTTCCTGGGTCTGTATATCTGAGAGGTTTGTAGAAACCCATGTTATAAAGAGATGGATCAAAAGTTGGCTGTAGATTTTGTTGGGGAAGAAGCGATCCCTATTTCTGATGTGGGTCTTGGTGCTGCTGCCACCCCCTTGGCACCACTCTGTACAGCCATTAAAAGAACAAATCAGAAAGCAAAAGTCAATTTAATCAAATATGAAGAGGGCAAGAAGGAAAAACTCAAAATAGCAAGTTAGAGTTTTAAAAGTGGAGAATAAGAAAAGAGAATTAAAAATGAGTAGAAGCTGGGTGCCGTGGAGCAAGTGTGTAACCCCAGCAACTCAGGATGCTGGGGCAGGAGGATCACAAGTTGCTGATCACCCTCAGCAACTTAGTGAGGCTCTAACTTAGTGAGACTCTGTCTCAAAATGAAAAGTAAAAAGGGCTGGAGATGTGGCTCCGTGGTTAAGCACCCCTGGGTTCAATCCTTGGTAACCCCCTGTCCCCCAAAAAATGATACAAGAGAAATTTTTTTTTGTGAGTATAAAATGTAATGAACTTAAAATGTTGTAAAGAGGTAGAAATATAGAAATTTTAAACAAAAAGACAATATAAGAGTGATTCCTGACAAGGAAGAAAGAAATTAATCAGAATTTTGGGTAGGACAATTTCTTTACTCACTCCTGCCTTTAGGAATGTCTCATGTCCTTGAGGCATGAGAGCCCCTCATTACCCTGTGTGAGTGGATAATGGGACGTGCTTCTAACAGGGATGTATTTTGCATAAGGAGCATGAAGAGAAAGGAAGGAAGAGCGTGGAGAAAGAAAAACAGAGTTACACATTCACAAAGAGGCAGGCACACAGCTACACACAATACAGATGCCCACACAGGGGGAAATATAGAGAAATAAAGAGAAATACAGAGAAACAAGGTACAGAGAAAGTGACACACAGATAGAAGCAACACAGACCCACAAATGGAAGGAACACACCTATGCACAGAAGGGCAGAGACCTGTAGAGAGACACAGGAGAAGAGACACACACACACCCACATCCAGACAGACTTATACTTTTTTTTTTCCCCACTTGGAGGGGGAAAGAAAGACAAATGCAGAGGCACCAACATATGTTGAGACAAACACAGACAAAAGTGAGAGAGATTCATACATGCACAGACACACCCACACACAGAACCAGGGGGAAAAAGAAATGCACACATACACATGCAGAAATTGAGAAGAGCAGGCCAAGGAAGAGAGTGTGTGTGTGTGTGTGTGTGTGTGTGTGTGTGTGTTGGTGGGGGGGCACAATACAGGGAACAGACACGGGGAGTCAGACCCACCCCATTGGACATTAGGCCAGGTAGGAGGACATAATCAGCCCTGCAGAGAGAAACCAGTCTCAGGGGGTAGAGTGCCAGGATCGCTTACTTGGCAGTAAATTTTGCCTCATCACATGCCTCTGGGTATGGAGCTCTGAGAAGTCCTTCGGATACCAGCCCTTCCTCACAGGCAATCAGATGAAACTGCTCACTCCTCAAAAAGAACCACTTCTCAGAAGGACAGAGGTTGCTTCTAAAGAAAGCCTGAGATGCTCTAGCCCCTCTAGCCATCAGGCCTTCCCCCCTCCCCGTATTTTTCATTGGTATATTATAGTTGTACATAATGATGGGACTTGTTGTTACATTTTTATACATGAACACAAGATAACAATATAATTTTTGATTCTTATTAAAGTAATATAAAGAGAGAACTGATTAAAGCAGTTGGTGATGTTTAGGTGGGTAAGNATATTTCCCCTTTCCCTTCTCTCCTCCCATCCCCTGGTCCCTTTCCTGTACTCTATAGATCTCCCTTCAATTTTCATGAGATGCCCCACCCACATTTCCTTTTCCTTTTTCCTCACTAGCTTCCACATATGAGAGAAAACATTTGATCCTTGACCTTCTGAGTTTGGCTTCTTTCACTTAACATAATGTTCTTAAGTTCCATCCATTTTCCTGCAAATGACATAATTACTTTTTGTTTGTTTGTTTGTTTGTTACCAGGGATTGAACTCAGGGGCACTTGACCACATCCCCAGCCCTATTTTGTATTTTATTTAGAGACAGGGTCTCACCGAGTTGCTTAGCACCTCGCCATTGCTGAGGCTGGCTTTGAACTTGTGATCCTCTTGCTTCAGCCTCCCAAGCTGCTGGGATTACAGGCGTGCACCACCATACCTGGCTATTATAGTTACATTTTTATTTATGACTGAATAAAACTTTATTGTGTACATATACCATACTTTTTTATCCATTTATCTGTATTATCAGACCTTTTTTGTTTGTTTGATTTTACTTCTCAGTTTTGAAAAGGCCAACTCCCATAAGCAAGGGAAGATTGGCACCCAAGGTGACTATGTGCATGACTGGGTAAAGTAGACAGCTAACTGCCAGGGAGTACTTACATCAGAGGTGGAAGATCTCTTTGGGAATTTGAGCATTTCTGTGCTGACACATCTTCTTTTGATTTATGCTATCAGCTGCAAACCCTTGACATGGATGATTATCTCCAGGCCACTGCAGATCACATCTTGGCTCAGCTTTTCTTCAAGAAGCAAAGTGAATTTAAGAAGATTCCCAAATTCAAGGAGGACCAGGCAATTAACCTGCCTTAGAGTTACTGATGAGTTCAAATCTATTCCTCTGCTTTTGTTGTTGTTAAAGAAGGACCACTTGGCTACTGAGCTGGGGCTCTTTACAGAGTAAAGTGAGACAGCAGGTCAGCCTGCAGACTCATTTAGTTAATAGTGATTATGGGCTAAGGGAACACTTCAGATTAATAGATGTATGGAGGAGACCTGATACATTAACATATTTTTGTATGAATTTTAGTATATGTATGTATATGTTTATTTCCCTTTTGTTACTTCAAATTTATTATTCCAAATGTAAATCTATTCTTCTTTTGCACATAGGTAAAACTTAATTCCATGCAAATATTTTTGTTATTCATCATTGTGAAAAGAAGTAAGGTCAGCTTATGTATGTATATATTGAGGCAATGAAATCGACATTGTCAATCCTTGTCTATGGAGTTTAGTTTTAAGTCCTCCGCTGGAAGTTCCCTTTTTAGAGTGCCAATACTTATACTAGTATTGGGTACTAACTATATTTTAGTTAAAATATTTAATGAATTCAACACCATCTTTGGATTTTATTAGTTACATCATCTGTTTGCACTTAAGGAATAGTCATCTCTATGTTTGAGAAGCATATGGTTCATCTAATCTATTGGTAATGCTGTCTGTGTATAAGTATTCAAGGACAACTTATTAGCATTCTGAAGCTTGTCAGGGCTGGTCGTCTCTAAGTGGGAGGTCACTGTCTTAAGAAAATAATTTGTTCAGATCTAATCTGTATTTTGTTTTTGTTTGTGATTTATTTTAACAGGTATTTGTACCCTACAGTGTGCTAGGTACCACCATCAGTGCTGGGCTACCCTATATATAGTTCTAAAGTAGGAATGGCTGGTTCTCAATGCCTTTGACCACCATCCTCTTTAAACCAGTCCTCTGATCTCTAGTGAGATTTTTTTTAGCTGTCTCAGGCTATTCTGAGGCTACAAATAATTTGTAGTTCTCTTTTCTTTCTATCTGAATAACTAGTCTGTTGACTACAAGTGTAGAATACAGTGAAAATGAGGAATGGTTCACCTTTAGCAGGGGGGAGTGGTCACCTGCATAACAGACTTTAGGAACATCAAGACAGCCTTTACCTGCTCTTAAGTCATTCTTGATCCATCCATCCATCCATCCATCCATCCATCTCACTAAACATTTATAAGCAACTACTATAAGCAAACACTGGGATTAAATATTAGTGATATGAAGTTGACTATGAAATTATCTCTGCACTCAAGGAGTTTACAGCCCATTGAGCAGATGCATAAAAACAATCAGTGTGATATATTATAATAATGCTATGGTAGGTATACACTGTAATAAGTGATGTACATGAACACACAAACTAGATATGCATACGTACATATATATACACTTGAAACATCAAACCAGCCATGGGGTTTTTAGGGGGCAATGTCAAGTTTCCTAGATTAGCTCTGAGTGAAGTTTAAGAGTTAGCTGAAACACGAAGAGAAAGATGGATTGTGTGTGTCAAGGCTGTTCTAGGTTGAAGGTTGAAGAATTCAGTGGTGCCCAGCAAGGAAGTAGGACAAAGTTCACAGTGGCTGGAAGGGAGGCGCCCAGCGGCAAGAGACCAGGTCGGAGAAAGAGGGAGGGATCAGTTGGTAAAATTCCTTAGAGAACCCACTTATTGTGAATTTACATTCTTTTCCTTTTCTGGGCGAGTTGGCTATGATCAGAGCTTGGAACCATGGGAAGTCTGTTGTTTTGAAGACACTTGGAAGTGTCACTACCCAGAAGGAGGATTGAGAAGATGCCATCAATGCACAGGGAAATGGGTACACGGAGGAGGGTGTCCAAATAGAGGGAAATAGTCATAAAAGTAGATGACAATGTGCAGATACAGATTTTTATCTACCGATTTTGTTTTACTTTGGAATTATTGTATATACTATAAGTCAGTTCATCATGCGTTTCCTGTATCAGAAAGTATTGTATCAGATTACTATGTGGTCATTTAATAAAGGTTTTGTGCTTTTTTGCATATTATTTTGTCATTATAATCTTGAATACAATCTGTTCTTATGGTTTTATAAATCTGAGACATTCCTGGTTTCTTCCTAGGCATCTTTTAAATATGACTTATCATCACATAAAGAAAATATGTTATAGTGCTAGAACTTTCTGAGTTTCCTGATGATAACAACTTGAAGTCTGACTTAAAATTCAATCCACCATGAATTTAAAAAAGAAATGTCTTAAAAATAAAAATAACCTACTGAAATCAATACTATTGGAATATTATTGATAAATTATTTTATGGTGGGAAATGTTCTTAAAATTCACTTGATTATCTAATATTGGCTCTTTTCCTCCCTTTTGAAATGTTGATATCTATTTCTCCACACCACTTCATCCATTAAAATATTCAAGTGCTTTTATACTTTTTGGTATACCTATTTTTCTTCATGTAAAATCAGTGGATAGAGTGAATTGCTCAGACTGATACTTGGCATCAGGTAGGAGGCAAAAACCTTTTAAACTGAAACCACCCTAATAACTGTTTTATAACAGACATTCTGTGATATGGCCATATTTGACTAATATGAAGTGGCATGTATTGTAGTACATAAAATGTTCTTAAATACTGGCAAAAAATTCAGGAGCCTTTCTAACAGCTTTAGAGTAACTAAGTACAATGAATCTTATCGGAATAAAGGAACTACAGGTTAGGTAAAGATCCACTGAATGTTCCTTATTGCTTCTGAATAAGGGGAAGCAGTTATAAAAAGTTTCTTTGTTCATATTCTCATCCTTGCCTGTTAAAGAGTAATTGGAATTCTTTTTATCACCCATGCAATCTAGGAAAATGAAAACAGTTACTGTTACTGTATAACTTGACTCTTAATGACCGTAATTTATCAACTGTTGAAAATGAGTCAGAAGTATAGTAGTATTGCTTAAAAAGCAAGCCAAGAGCTGGATGCAGTGGTGCATACCTGTAATCAAGTGTGGGGCAGGGCTTTTTATTTTTGTTTTGGCATTCAGGATGCAGAGTGCTGAAGATGTTAGCCGTGTTGGCCATAAATTAAATGATAAATAGAAAAATTGCTAGTAAAGTTGGCAACAAGTGATTCATGTAAAGACCTTAAATGTCGCTTGTCCTTAGATAACCTTTTCCACAGTATCAGCACTGCTCAAGTGACTGTCGTCCTCAGAGACAGTTTTGTCTCTGTTTATAAGGAGCTAGAGATAATGAAGGCTGAGAAAAAAAAAATCCTTCCAAGTACACTTTTCTCTTATCTTGTAAAATAAGCCATTGGAGATAGTTTTACAAGTTTATAGTACTGAGCTCTCACCTGGCCTGGCTGTGAAAAGGAGTTTGGAAAGATAAAGGAAATTGCAAGACAGAGAAAACCAGGATCACAAAACAGGAGAGAGAAACTATGGGTTTACTTTATGCCTTTAAATTTCCTGATTTGACCAAAAGGTGGAGCAGAACTCTTGAACTTTCTTCCCATGAGATATCTTAACTTGTACATTTTCTCCATAAAATATTTGCCTTTGAATGGTACACTTCTTTAATTAGGCATGATCTACCTCAGTCCATATCTTTAGCTATTACCCATTAGGTTTTCAACTTTTAGCTTATTTAAATATAAACACACATGGAGAAAAACACACATGTCCCAAGCTTGGTGCATCTTTGCACACTGAATATGTTCATCCAATAGCTCCTTGAATGAGAAGCATGACATTACTTTTAAGTCTTCTGGTGCCTGATTCAGTCTCCACCCACCTTCCATCATGACAAAATTACTTGTTCCTGATTTGAACTTTGTGTTAGTGGAATCATACAACATGTGTTTTTTGGTACCTGGTTTCTTTTGTACAGTATTGTTTATGAAGCTCATGAATATCCCCCTTCATTTTTATGCTTCTCTCTTTTTTTCTGTTTTGAGATGGGATTTTGCAAAGCTGCTGAGGCTGGCCTTGAACTTGTTATCTTCCTGCCTCAGTCTCCTCAGTAGCTGGGATTGCAGGCATGTGCCCCGGCACCAGCCCATGCTTCTTTTTTAATTTTTATGATTCTTAGTGTTTTCTTTTTCCCCCTCGGAAAAAGAAATACTTGGTTTAAAGAGATGGGGAAAGAGATTCCACCTCCTGGTGGACAAATCAAATCCCCTATTTGATTCAGTGATGATACTCGTGACATGTAGATAGAGTGACTCTAAGTCAGGTCCTCCCAGTAGTCTTTCCAGCTGAGGCTGTTCCTGCCCTTTCTCAACCACATGGTTATCTGGGAAGAACTGAGAGCTAAGGGGAGAGGGGAGGAAAGACAGGGCTGCTCTCCTCTGCCCTGCAGCTCTTTTCCTTCAATGCTCGCCACAGGAGAGTGGTGCTGATGCAGTCGCTCCAGAACTTGTTGATACCTGGTCACATGAAGCCCAGCTCTCTGGAAGAGGGAGTTAAACGGCAACGTGACTCTGTAAGGCTTTGGTCTGGTATAGACATCTCAACCCTACAGAGGATGTGCTTAGCTTTTTTTTTTTTTTTTTTTTAAATTCTCTATTTGTTTTTTGAACAAAATTTTGGAGAATTGTATTGTTTCGGGAACCAATTTCCTGGCAACTTTTGGCTAATGCATCTCCTGGTAATGTGGGACCAAACACAGGGTACTGTGATGAAAACTTCTTCCATTTCAGGCTTGTATTCAGTGCGCAGCTTCCTTCCAGCCTGTGAAGAAGACCATGATGAAATCATATATACACCTCAAACACATTCTGTCGTTCTGGGATGACAATCTCTCAATTTGCGGTGATGATGCTGGAGATCCTTGTGTTTACTCCTCTACCTGGCTAGCCCCCTCTCTCCTTTAAGGTCCTCTCTCTAAGATGCTCTACTCTTCTATGCAGACACCTACTTGACATTTCTATTTGCCTATCTAATCAATAACTCAAACTCACCCTGGACAAAATGGAATTTCTGATTTTCTCTGCTAAACCCATTCTACCTGAGCATGTTTTGTTTTGGATAAATGGAAGCTCAATCCTTCCAATTTCTCAGGACAAAAATCTTAGGTTATTCTTGTCTCATCTGTTTCTTTCCCTCTTCATCCTCCTTCTTGGCAAACCCTGGATATGACCAGCTTTGCCACCTCTACAGCCACCACTTTGATCTGAACCACTACCAAATTTCTCCTGACTTGTTTCAGGGGATTCCTAACTTGGTTTTCTGCTTCTCCTACCCTACATTTAGTTCATTCTTAACAAAATAGAGCCATACTTTTGATAATTAAGTCAGACAATACAGTCTTCTCTTCAAACCACCCAGGTGCTCCCTACTTCGTCCAGAGAGAAGCTGGAGTCCTCTAAGGTCCAATGTGCTCTGCCTCCTTCCCTTTAATGCCCCTTTCTGTGTGCTCGACCTCTCACCCCCAATACCTCTTTGAACTCATCTTTCCAACTTTTGCTCTTAGTTACTCAGCTGAGAATGAACCCCTTTTTGTCATTCTGCCCACCAGGAGGTGGAATCTCTTTCCCCATCTCTTAAATCTGGGCAGGTCTTGTGACTTGTGTTGACTAGTAGAATGTAGTGGAAATGACATTGTGACAGTTCAAGGCCAGTCCTTCACAGGACTTTCCTGCTTTTGCTTGCTGTCCTGTAACCCTATGGGGTCATGTAAGAAGATGCATGTGGCCCTGTTAATCTGGTCACTCAAGCTAACAGGAGTCACCTTTAGAGATGTGAGCGAGGCTGTCACAGACCAGCTTCTGCCTAGTCAAGAGATCAGCTGAGCAGTAGCTATGGTAGACTCACGAATGAGCCCAGTCAAAATCAGAAAAAAGGAGCTACTCTGCTCAGTGCAGCCCACATTGCCGACCCACAGAAAAGTGAACTAAATGAACTAGTTACTTTTAAGGCCCCAATCTTGGGAGCTTGCTCTGTTTTATGGCAATAGATACCTGGGAATGAAGTAGAGAATTCACTAAGGTAGAGCCTGTGGTGTAACACTATTATCAAATACTCTTTGATAATAATAACCTTTTTTCCACTGATTTGAAATGACACTTTCACTCCAAATATATTGTCTTGGGTCTTCTTCTGGGTTTTCCATTATGTACTACAGACTTATTTTGGTCCTTTGTGGTTTGGCTTTACTCAAAGGTATATTTCAATATCTAGAAAGGCAGGACTCACTTCATTACTTTTTTCTTTAACAATTCTTGGCTACTCTTGTATTTTTCTTCTTCATAGGAACTTGATATTGTTTTCTACCTCCCAAAAAGTAAATGTTGAGTTCAGGTTGGAATAGCATTAAATGTATGATTTTAAAACTATGGCATTTAAAAAAAATATTAAGCTCTTTCATCTAGAAACACGATCTTTTAAATTATTTATTAAATATGCATATTACAGAATAATTTATATTTTTCCTCATATAGCTTTCTCACATTTCTTGAGTTGATTTTTGGGTGTTTTGTATTAGAAATGGGATCTTTCCCCCTTATGTTTTATTATTGATATTTAGGAAAATATTTTACTTTGGTACCTGATTTGGGTAACTGACACTCAATTCTATTTCAGAAAATTCTTATAGTTGAATTTTTAGCTCTATGAATCATACACTTGCAAATAAAGATAACATTTTCTCCTTTCTAATTTATTTATTCTCTATTTATGTTTAGGTCTTAATTGCTTTGGTTAGCACTTTTAGAATAATGTTGGAGAAAGTAGTGATGAATTACCTACCCTCTTTTGAATCTTGCCTATACTGTTTTCTTTAAACAAGACAGTAGCTCTTTGAGAGAAGGGGTTATGTCTTGTTCTTTATCCTTCCACCCTTGATCCTGAGCATAGTGCTTTACGTACATTTGACTGTAAGACAATATTTAGTACTTCAAGGATCAAGCACTTATTGCAGGCCTTTTTCGTGTCAGACATTAAACTAAGAACTGGGTGCACAGAGGTTCTTTAGCTTCAGGACTCTTCCTGTCTATCCATATTGTATAGACTTTGGAATTAGATAGAACCAGGGCCTAATCCTGGTTTTATGTTTTATCAGTTGGGGACTTTGGAAAATTTGTGCCATTATTCTAAATTTCAGTTTTAGCCCCTGGAAAGCAGAAGTAACTCTCTCATGAGTTTGTTGGAAATATTAGGTAATATATTTATAAAAGTATACTGAAGGAGTTCTGAGTAAATGATTCAATAGCAAACCCAAGAAAAACAGCTGGGAGGGCATCAGGTTCAGATTTGCACATGCTGAGATCAAAATGCCTGTGGATTCTAAATGGAATCATGTTGGACAATTTGAATATACAGATCTGGAATTTGGAAGGATTTAGATAAATGGGCCATGTAGGTCCTCAAAGTGTCAACGTCCAGAAAATCACTCTGGCCATTATAAAAAGGCCAGAGGTTTTGGAGAGGCAGGGTTGATAGGGGAAATGCTCTGAAGCTGGACTGAAGATGGAAAGGAGGCAGAAGGGAGGCAGCTCGAGAAGGAGGGAGAGGCAAGGGCTACAGAATGGTCTTGTTGCACTGATGTTGCTGTCTAGGGGGCCACTGGTGCCTTGGCAGGAGTAGAGGCCAAGTGTAGTGCAAGTAGCAGGTGAGAGTGGAGAGAGGAGCCCTGCAGGGAGGGTAGTCAGTGGGTGGTACAGAGCTGGAGCCCCAGCAACATCCATGCCTGGGGACCAGAGGCATCCCTGTGAGTCTTCTGCAATAGCAAGGTGACAGCATCTGCAACTTATCAGGGGCTGAGACACCACTTTGGCAGGTAGTGGGTATAATCTCCGTGGGAGAGAGAGGGTCTTCCCACTTGGTAAGAGATTGCTACATAGCTTCAGCACTGAGGGTTTCAGAGAATGCAGAGCACCTCCGACTTCTCCAGGTCTTCAAAACATCAGCCTGGTAGATAAGGTGTTTATCAGTAGCACAGACTACACTTCCTGGGAAATGCAGTCGTGCCTGGAGGAAAAGCACTGCAGGTACAATCATGATACTACTGGCAGCAGCAGTAGCTGGAGGATGCTGAAGTCCCAAGAAGAAATGGCATTTTCCAGGGGCTTTCCAAAACAGGCATTACCAGTGGCTGCCCTGGTGCCTTATGACACCAGAGGAGAGGTGGCTGGGATACTTCATAGGATACCTGCCTGAGTTTGCTTGTGAGTACATTTGAGGCGGTCCTTGAGTATTGTTAGAAATATGCAAGGGAGCGTTTAGAAATATAGGGGTCTGTGGCAAGTAAAGGTAAGAGCCCACAAAATAGGGGTAACAAGCATTCCTCTAATTTTGTGCACGCATAAGCTGGGGTACACCTGAGACAACATGGGTTATCAGGGGAAGGAATTGTTTCTAAGCAGGTTAAAAAAGCCCTGGAAGAATAAGGACATTTGCTATGGTCTCAGGATTGTGTCTGCATTTCAATGCATTTTATTAGGACATACATACATACATACATATACACACAAGCACACACACACACACACACACAGTTCCTGAGAAACAGTGGGCAAAAGAATATCAAGAAGATCCATAGGGAGTCTCTGGTATCCTGACTCATTCAGGTCGTCCACTGAGCACCTACCAGGTCCCAGTGGCGAATACCTTAGGCATGGTCCGGTTCCCTAGTAGGGAGACAGTGCTAAGAAGGATTACAGATCTCTAGGAGGGACAGTTGAATATTCAGAATGCACCATATGTATGACTATGCACCTCTTCTGGCAGAGAACTGTCACCATCGTTAGTGTTCTGTGAGGTGCCATTTGGGAGCATTGCATAATATAAGAAGGGAAAGGAAGGGGAGAGGAAAACTAGGAGACTGGGATGTGGATATTTGGTTGCTAAGTAAGGTACATTAAATTAGAAAAAAAAAGTCAAGGAAAGAAGTATTAACAGAGTAGAAAATATTTGTAAATGAATGACAAAACCCAACTTGGGGTGAAGTTATAGAAAAGGAATTCTGAATTTCCCCCATCTTCCAGAGCCCCTACAAAGGGCTCTCATACAGGAGCTTGGGTGGTGGGCATTTGGTTCAGAATTGAGATTCCTAAGACATGGAGGTCACACAATGGCCAGTGCAAGTTCCAGAGACGTTAAAACTGACAACTAGGACTTGGCTTAGGTAACTTTCCCTTTGGTTTTCTAGTGCAGTACTTTCTCTCTCTCTCTCTCTCTCTCTCTCTCTCTCTCTCTTTCTCTCTCTCTCTCTCTCCCTCCCTCCCCCTTCTCTTTTGGCTTTCCAAATAATTTGAAATTTATATATTCCATGTCACATTTGTATTTGATTGACATCTACATTTTTTATCATACATTTAAATAGTTGTACCTGATGCAGTACCTGGGTTACTGCAAGTTATGTCTGTGTCTCAAATGTACTTTTGAAGCTTCAACTTTAAGCTATCTCTATAGATTTGCTCACCATGTAATTAATTAACAAGAACATCCCTCATTGGACAAAATGAACCCACACAGACAAACCCCGTTTTCTTTCTGACACAAAGTGGCTTTCCTCATCATTTTCAATCCATTAAAATATACCCCTGAGCTACCCATCTCGTTTCTGGAGTCTCTTCCTACAGTTCAGGGGAGAAGAGAGCGAGTGGTAGGGAAACCAGTGCAGGCTGGGAGATTGACTGGAATCTGTCCTTGGGTGGACAGAGGTCTCCTCTCCCTGGTGTCTCCTCCCCCTGCTCACGGTGCTTTAGTCCACACTGGACCTCCCCTCAGGGGTGATGCTTTCTCACAATTTCCATGACTTTAGTGACTTGGAGGTTTTTTATAGCCTCGATCTATGCTCCATGATAAGATTGAGGGAAGGCTTTAGTGACTGAATGAAATTGGAGGTGACATAATATACACATAAAATAGGAGATTGACTTGTATAAAATTTATAAAATCAAATTCATAGGAAAAATATTGACATAAAATTTACAATTTTGACATAAAATTTACAACTGTTTAATCAGTCAGAATGGATATTAGTTGTTGTGTATCACTGATGAGGAATCTGAGTGGGTGGCCCCATATTCTGATGACATTTTCTGGTGAAGATGTCAATCAAGGCTGTATGTTATCAGAAGTCTGAGCCTGGAGCCACTCTGCCTCTGGGCGTCAGATGGCGCTCACACACCACCAGAGATGTGTTTGCTAACCCCTTCAGCCTCAAGTTTCCGTTTTACAAAGGGGATAGCTGTGGCTCTAAGTCAAATTCTCAACAAACAGATCTCCCGTAAGTGTTGGGCTATACAGTCTGTTTTCCAAAGGAGGGTTTGATACAAGTCCTTGAAAACCTTCTGATAAAGCCTCAGCTCAAGCTGTATCTGTGTTACAGTGCCACTGTCTTGTCTTGAATGGTCTTTGTAAACAGCTTCCTTACAGAGAAAGAAAAGAGCAAAGAAAATGCAGAGAGAAAGCTAAAGAGACAGAGTCTTACCTACACCGGAGAATTACAGTTGATCCACAGAGAAACCCAGTGCAGTGACCTGTGACTTTGGACAAATCACTTACTCTGGGTTCTCCATCTGTAGAATAAGGACACTTGACTCAATGTATTCTGATCTTTGGGAAGGCACATTTTTTACTATGTAAAAATTTTACTACGTACCATCAACTATTGTCTCCTTTTCTCTGGAAGAATATTGTGCCTTGATCTCTTTCCTCCTGTTTTCCCTTTTCTCTTATTCTTGGAATCTAAGAGGGAAGAGTAGAAAGGGCTTATCAATCTGCAGAGATGAAGTGGAAAAAACAAAGAAGAAGCAAGCACACACCAAAAACCCCCACATATAAAACAGGCTCTGCCTGTTTACCATTTTACCAACTGTGACACCCTGAGCTAGTGTCCTCTTTTATTTCAGTCTTTGGAATTAAAATCTTATATTTATGTGTACAGAAGTTCTGATTCAGACTGAAGCGTTCTTAGGTGAGACGTAGTACAAATATGTAACAGAAACGCAGGACAACCTTGCAGAGAGTACGTTGCTTTTAGATAACACTGCCATTAATCTAGTGGAATGATCCATACCACCTATGCTCCACCCTTAGCATTCAATCAGGTTTCCACCCTTCATTTTCTGTTTCATAAACCAATGACTAGCTTCAATATTTCAATGTTTCATGAATTGTTATTAAAAGAATGATTCCAGAACTTCTGGACTTGGGGGTGCCAGCAGCATACATCATGTGCAAAATCAATCAAATTTCAGAAGTTGAAGATGGATTCCTTCATATGGATTTCTCCCTTGTAAATACCTTTTTATATAGGAGGTCAAGTTCAGAGTGATCTCATGGGTTTCTTGTGTTGGTGGCTTCAACAGACAACCCAAAAATGCCCAAACAGAAAGACTGAGAAATTTTTCTGGCCAAGAAAAATTTCTCATGGGGACCTAGAATGCCACCTCAATGACTTTGTTTCTTCATCGTAGGCAGAACTTTTGCATCACAGTCTTTCTTCATTCAAATCTATAATCAGTCACTGAGCTGGGTTTTGGGAGAGACACAAAGAAGGCACTTTTTTCACCAAGACATTCATTCATTCCACAGTATTTCCTGAGTACACTCTAATCACACACTTGGGGAATCAAATAGCTAACATATTTTGGGCACTTACTAAAGAAAGGTACTGACAACTCAAGGTGATTTTTGTGTAACTAGTGGTCTCACAATCCCCATTTACAAATGAAAATGTGAGGTTAGTTGATTTACCTGGGGTCACACCTACACAAAATAGTGTTAGGATTCAAATGTGAGTGGTCTGGCTCCAGAAGCTGAGTCTTGACAGGGCTCCTGTCTATAAGTTATGTGGGGCAGACACAAATGGCAAGAGATGAACCAGAGACCAGCAGGTCTGGGGTACAGAGTAACCCCCATATCTGCAGCCCGGAGAAGCTGGGTAGCTTTCCTAAGAATGGAGACGGTTGGGCTGGATCCAGGGCTTAATCAGCATGCAAAACACAGAAAGAACCCTTTAATTTTGTGTTCCTTCTTCTTTGCTGTTAACTGTACCATGCCACTGAAGTCAGTTTGATAATATAATTTTTGATTCTTATTAAAGTAATATAAAGAGAGAACTGATTAAAGCAGTTGGTGATGTTTAGGTGGGTAAGATATGGAATCTCACCTTGGGCTCTTGCTTCTCTTTCTCAGCATCGTTCGTTTTTTGGGTTGGTTGTGGAGGCTAAGCCAGAGTGGAAACCTCAAGACACTAGTAGACATTCCAGGAACACACAGACCTAAAAATGACTTCAAGGGGAAAGTAGATGGATAAACTTAGCCTCACCAATGTGGGACTTTATCTGTTAATGCTCTGCTGGCTGATCATCCTTCAAGATCTTGTTCTTTCCGTCTCCTTTCCTGGGAGTAGAGCATCCTCACTTATTCCTGCCTGTCCGTGGTCCTTAAGAGCACTGCTTATGGCCCATCTTTGTAAGAAAGGCTTCCCAGGCTCTTCCTGAAGCATTGACCTGGCTTCAACTTCCTGTTGTGCTTGTGATTGCAAGACCCCATGGGGCTTATACTCTCCAGAGTCATCTCACTGTTAAATGTGTGCTGCTTTGACTGGCTGCTGTTTTCTTATTATAACATCATATTTCCTTTTCCTTGGTACTCATACTCAGTACCCTTTCCTTCAAACTAATGGTTCCAGTTACCTAAACACCTAAGGTAGTCTCTTTCTAAAGCCAAGGAAATCTGGACCGTGCACCTGTGAATTTTTCTCCTTTAGTGCTTATAAACAAACTGTTTCCTAATCCTGTTTTGCCTAAAAATCAGTTCCATTTGTGATTAATTCTACTACTCAAACATTTGCATAAATTTCACTTACAAAGTTTCAGAAACTTAGGTGTCAGCACGATTGCTGCCACTTTTGAGAATATTTGCATTGTTTAGTGTGTTTTTTTTTAAATTTAACAATTGTTATAAAATACAACCAAATATTTGCATATTATTTTAAAATCTCCAGTGTTTGAGCTGAATAATCTGAATGCATTTCTTAATTTTATACTTCTAATATTTTTCAAGATGCACAGCTCCATAGATCATTCATTTAATACATCCCACAGGGGTGTTCTTGCTTCCTCTTTGCTGTTTTTCGGTAAAAGTAAAAGCATGTGATGGGAAAAGATATATCGGGGAAATATTTACATAATAATTTCATTACACTTTAATTTTGTGTTCCTAATTAATTTTAGATCATGAAAAGCTAATTGATGAGTTCCCAATTACGGCCAACTGCACTGAAGCTCATCTCATTGTGTTTTTACCTCCACTCGTTTTTATTTCCAACTGTTATTCAGACTCACAGTGGCAGCTGAAGTATTTTTGACACTATATTGAATACTGTGATTTAAAATCTAATACTAATAATATGGATTCCACTACTACCAACAGCTAACGCTTGTCAAGCACTTAATCTGCTGCCAGGGACTATTCTGAGTGCTTCACATAGATTGACTTCTGTACCGAAAACATTGATTACAGTCGATGTGCAGAGTAACAGTTTATGCTTTCCCATGACGCTAGATTTACAATGAATGCAGATGTTTCTTGTCCTCCCTTGGCTTTTTTCAGATTTAAGAAACAAATATAATAGCCATTATGAGTTGAACTGGGTCCTCTTGACATTTTCATGTTAAAGTCCTAACCATCAGTACCTCTGCAGGTGACCTCCTTGGAAATAGAGTAGTTGCAAGATAGGGTCACACTGGAGTGTATATGGAGCAGCTAATCTAATATCCTTATAACGATGGGAAATTTGGACACAGATATGCACATAGAGAAGAACATCATGTAAACATCAAGGCAGAGATTGGGTTGATATTTCCACAAGCCAAAGAATGCCAAAGCTGGTAGCAAACCACTGGAATCTAGGAGACAGTCATGGAACACCCCCCAAGAAGGAAACCAACCCAGCCAACACTTTGATCTTAGACTTCTTCAGTACTTGGAAGCACTTAATTTGTGGTATGTCATTATGACAGCCCTAGCAAACTAATGCAATCACTTACAAACAGCCAAACAACAGGTAGGTAGCAAACTACATTACATTGGCAACTTTGTGAATTATTATTATTATTATTATTATTTTGGTGCTCAGAGATTTACTTAGCACATACGTGTTTGAGAAAGAAGTTAATATTACATGAATAAAGCCAGCAAAATACAGCATCTTGATGGGCTTTGAAATGGCAGGGGAAGCAGCTGAGCAGGGAGCTGAGTTTGTAGCTAGGACTTACCTGCTGTTAGGGAGGGAACTATTCTTGTCAAGGGAGAATTTAAAGTACATTGTTTTGGCTTCGCCCATGATTGCAAATGTCAAAATTCCATTAATTTGATTTTTAAAGTTTAAGGTATTCTGCCATTTGGTTACTCAGTATATGAATAGAATGACATTTCTTATTCTTGGCTCTCTGGGAGCTACACATGCACGTTTGTTTGAAGGATATAATTTATCCTTCAAAGGTAGGATTCTGTCTAGACTCTTCTGGGAAGGGAAGAATAGGGACCTTTCAGGAGTGGAGATCTACTGGACCCCAAACAGGAATGAATAAAGTCTATATTTCAGGGGAAAATATGTTTTTCTTTTGGCTGGAGTGGGGAATATTTAAAAGCCTATTTATTGAGCATAGATATTTTTTCTAGACATTGTGCCAATATCAAAGTATGTCATCTAACGGAATCCATAAAATAGCCCTTTGAAGTAGCTGTTACTAACTCTATTTCCAGAGAAGGAAATGTAGGTTAATGGGGGTCAACCCCCTGGCCCATGGTCAAGTGGTAGACTCGATCTCAAGTCTTCCCTTCACAAAGGTTTGTGCACTAACTCATCTGTTTCATCCTAATTTGTCCAAATATAGATGTAAGTCAAGTGTCAACCTCCGTCTTTAATGTTTATTCAGGGGAGGATGATTTATCTTGCATTTCCTCCTAGGTTATTCCTCAGTAGTACAGGTTCCTGCCCATTTTTCTCAGGTTGGCCCTGAGGGACTGGTTGTTTCATGGGCGGTCACTACCTGGATCTTTGCACCCATTGTGTTTATGATATGGTGCTGGTACCAGATTGCCAGTGCCACCACTTCAGCACATGGTTAGAACATTCCTTAGTTCTTTACCACGCCACGAACATGAAACAGTACTAAAGGAATGAACTGGAGATAGTATTAATTAGGGTGTAGATTTAGCTAAAGAAACAGAGACCTGGCATTAATAATAATTTAAATACAATGAGAATTTCTTTCTCCACGATATAACTCTGAACTGTTATGATGGCTTCATGACAGGGTCCAAGGTCCCAGATTTCTTCTATTTTTCTACCATTCAAGACAGTTGCATGCAACTCCTGAGGGTCTTGGACTGCATGTGGGGAAATGCTGTAGAAGTAAATGTCTACCCTGCCTGGCCCCCAGCAGCAGGACAGGAATGTCCACATAGTGGTTCTCACTCATGGTTGTGCATTAGAGTCACTGGGGAAATATATATATAGTTTTAACACCAGTGCTAGAGTCTCACTCTCAGGGATTCTAAGTTAGTTGGTCTTGAACTTGGCTTAGACATCAGGATTTAAGGATTTAACAGGCTTTTTTGCACAGCCACCACTGAGAAAGTGCTATTGATCTTTTCCTAGAGATATTTCAGGGAGCAAGCCCTTCTGAGTTAGTGACTTATTTAAAATGTGTTCTGAAGCACTTGTGTCTGGATGGTAGGGAATAAACTCTACCATTGGGTAGAATTAAGATCAAATTGAGATTTTAAATATTTTGGATCCAAAACAAAATAAGGATGATGTGAAGCAAGACTTCAGTGTGCTTTGTGGGTGGGAGACCGGTCGAGTGGGCCAGGCAGGTGTGAGGGGAGGACACAGCTCAGTGCTAGGTGTGGGAGGAAGAAGGTGGAGGGGCAGGCCCGCTACGCAGGCCTCCTGGGGAAGAACTCTGCCCACAGGATTGGAACTTGCTCTGTGATTTGGAAATGCATACGGGAAAGTGGGGAGGTTGGAAATGCATACGGGAAAGTGGGCCTCCCAGGCACGGAGCCGCATCGGAATCTTCTTCTTTCAAGCATCCCCTTTCCAGAGCTTCCTCAGTGCCGCTTGCTGGGGCAAGTATGGAGCAAGGGACTGGGAAGAGCAGGTTGGATCTACTCTCCCTCTTCCCAGGTCATCTTTACTCCATAGTTTCTTTCCCACCAGGCACCACCATGGACAGCACCTACTCCCTCCTCGCGTGGTGGGGTGGACAGCGTGTGTGGCTCCTACTACATTTACCTGGACTTTTGTTGTCTTAAATCACCATTTATTGCCTTGCCACTTGGCTTAATCACCACCAGGGAGATTGAAACAGGAGCTTTAAAAAATAGGACAGGTGGAGAAATGGAGGAAGGGAAGGAATTCCTGTTAATTCCTATTAAATTTTGGAGACCTGGAGTGAGCAGGTGTTGCCTAGAGGAACAGTATTAATAATATTGCTTTGGTTACTCCCTCAAGGTGCTTTTGGTATGGAATTTATTTTGTGTTTTTCTGCATCAACATGCTCTCCAATCATTAGTATGATCTGATGTACATTCACAGCATAACACTAGATGACTATGTTTTGGCTCAGATGATATTTCTGTCCTCCAATAATTTGTTTTATTAGGCCAGTCATTTTTAAGGGCCTACTTAAGGGCAAAACAAACAGTAAGTTTGGCCTTTCTCCAGTTCTTTTTTTTTTTTCCTTTTTCCTGCCAACCACTGGAGGCAATGGTACAGAAAATTTCTGCTTGCCTTGGAGACCTGCAATTAAGGATTTAAATCACTCTCTTTGAAAAATTGCTTAAGATCTCTGAGTCTCAGTTTCTCTGTTATAAAATGGGGATATATTTTGACTTTAATTTTGTAAGGTTGTTATTTTCTTTCTTTCTTTTCTTTTGGTACCAGGGATTAAACTTAACTACCAAGCAACATCCCCAGCCATTAAAAAAAAAAAAAATTCAAACAGGGTCTTGCTAAGTTGCAGAGGCTGTCCCTAAAATTATAATCCTTCTGCCTCAGCCTCTCAAGTTGCCGGAATTGCAGGCATGTGCTACATGCCCAACTTACTTTTGTTTTTTTTTTAAAAAAAAAACATTATTTTTTAAAGACCTGTTTTACAATGCTGAAACAATTTCAGTAGCAAAATAAATAATATAGGATTATAACTCAAAGTCTAAAATAAATATCAGTACTGATACAAATAAATGATAGACTAGCAAATAAGTGGGAAAGGGGAATAAACAAATCTAAACAGAAGAATTGCTATCAATTCTAAAATCTAATTCCTTTTTCAGTACCAGGTCAAAACCAAGTTTCTGAAGGTAAACACAAAACTGAAACAATATCAGCACCTCTCTGTCTTGGAAAATGGGAGCTTCCAGTGTTCTTTTATCCTTGTTTTAAATGATTTGTAAGCCTGTAATCCTGTAATAGGAGTTCTGAAGATGACTACAACCCTTTTATATTCTCCCCTTATTCAAAAAACTGAGGCTGGAAGAAGTGACAATTGATCTTTCCTCTTTCTCTCTATCTTTCTGTCTCCTTCCACCAAATGTTATTTGTGGGTATTCAAAAATTATTCCTTTATTAAGGAATAAATATTTTTAGATAAGTCAAACAAAATAAAACAAAACAAAAGACCCTGGAACTTACTCCCTAAAGACTGTGTCCACATTCCCTTTGGCAATCCCTGGAAGAGATGGATGAATTTGAAGGTGTTAAAGGATCAGGGAGTGGCTGGGGGAAAGGAGGCAGAGGGTGTGTCAGGGATTCTACCCCTTATTAGCAGGGCTCATCCTCCTCAACTCTCACCTGCTTCCCTCCTACACAAGAGATTATGTTCATCCAGCAGCTTTGCACCTTGCACGATGTCCGCAGGGCCTGTTGGAAGTTTATATTCATGTGTAGTCAACTGTGCTGAACTTCATAATTTTGAGAAGCCAATCTTGTTAAATCTTGTCTCAAATGAAATAGCTTAGTGTTAATGCCTTATTCATTTCAAAGATCTAAGAGCAAAAGTAGTGTGGTAGGGTAAAGTAGAGAAGTTTTGACTGATTGCTTTCTTCTGGTAATTCCCCTCTCTTCTCTATAGCCTGGTCCAATTTTCTTGGCTCAGGGATTTTGTGAAATGGAAATGAGAACCTCCCATCCCCTCCCCTCTGGGCTGGCCGGCCTTCCTTCCTTCCTTCCTTCCTTCCTTCCTTCCTTCCTTCCTTCCTTCCTTCCTTCCTTCCTTCCTTCCTTCCTTCCTTCCTTCCTCCGTCCCTTCCTTCCTTCCTTCCTTCCTTCCTTCCTTCCTTCCTGGGGATTTAAGAGCTAATGAGACTGTCCTATCAGAAAAAGTGTAGTCAATAAGGTCTTTGAGGGCCTGTAGAAAGCAAGAAAGAGTCTCTCAAATTGATAAGAAGTTTAAGTATCCCATCAAAAGTGGGAATAAATGCATCATGTTGGGATAATGACTGGGAGATGGGAAGACTTCAGAAAAATGGCGCTTAGAGAAGAGACTTTGGGCATGGAGATTTCCAGACCAAGAAAAGATCTCTAATTCCCATATACAGCAACAAGGCCTGAGTCCTGGCCCTCAGAACCACTCCAGCTTGAAGGCTCAGGATGCCAATGATGGTCACTACAAACTGTTGGGGGAGGCACTTCCTGCCTTTTCTCTACCCATTGATTGTGGTGCACCAAGGCAATGGAGGATGTACTCGGTTCTGACTTGGGTGAAAATGCAGGCCTGGTGCCTATTAACTTGATTAAAAAGCCATAAACCAGCAAGATTGCCTGAACACCTGAGCTTGTGGACTGAGACTTCTGTCTGTTCCACTAGAATTAATTCATGGCTAATCAATTTGAAGGGAAAATATCGATCCTTCACGCCAAAGGCAAATTTTTGAGTCAGCCTCAATTAAAAAAAAAGAAAGAAAGAAAGAAAAAGAAACTGTAACTTCTATCAAGAGAAAAGAAGGGCTGGGGCTGTAGCTCAGTGGCAGGGCGCTTGCTGGATGAACATAATCTCTGGGTTTGATCCTTAGCACCATATAAATATAAACAAACAAAATAAAAGCATGCTGTTCATCTACAACTACAAATGAGTAAATAAATAAAAGAGAGAAAAGAAGTAAAATGTGTAGGTAAATATCGAGGGTTTGTATTACCATACATCCTCAGGGTTCAAAAACTTTAGCCAGTTTTCTTTTAGAGAATATATATATATTTAAATTCTAGGAGTTTGCAAGTCATTTTGGTCTAAGTTTTAGGCATGAGTGAAGGGGTAGTTATTGACTTTAATACTCCGTTGACCTTTCTTTTCAATATTCTATGGATGCACTTTCTTATCAGTTAGAAGAACACTGGGTGAGGATTCAGGACCCTGAATTCCAAACTTGGCAGTGAACACACCATTTTACTCCTGATGTGGAAGATGAGGGCTTGGCACAGCTGTGAGTCTGTAAGTTCTAGAGGTGGAGGGTGAAAAGCTGGCTGTGGGCCATGCGTAGTGTGAAGGGCACTGGGCTTGCTCTGAGGACCTGGCTCAAAGCTTGACTTTTACCTGCTCACATGCTTTTATGATCTTTGGCAGATTATTTAATTCTTCTCAACCTCAGTTTTTCTAAACTGGAAAATGTGTGTCCTGAGGCAGTTCTCATACTCAATGATATGTGTTGGAAACCTTGTAAATTTACAAAGTGATTTAGTCCAACGGAAGGCCATTTTAGCTATCAATCAGCAAAGATTTTGGAGAACCTGCAATATGGTACTTGGATATGGAGGTAAAAATGAGAAGATCCCAAGTCTTAGTGAACTTTCAGTACAGAGGGAGAAAAAATGATATATGTGAAAAATTAAAGGATGTTTAGCAAAATAAAAATTTTAGGAAACAGTTTCTTTAGGTAGGACTTGAAAAGCTGGAGCCCCTCCCCAAAAATGTGAACTTAAATAAGTAAAAATGAATTATCCAGGCTGGGGTGTGGCTCAGTGGTAGACCACTTACCTAGCATGTGTGAGGCACTGGGTTTCATCCTCAGTATCACATAAAATAAATAAAATAAAACTATTTTAAAATTATCCACTGGCCTTCTAAAAGCTACCAAAACCAACCCAGATTTATCTTATTTTTTTTTTCCAATGAACTTTATATATGGTAGCAGTACGTAGTTCCCATCAGAATCAGAAAATGCAAATGAGCTTCTCTTGGTGGGAATCTCCAGGACTGTCGATCTCCTAGATTAGAAAAGAATCGTAATACTTGGATTTATTGAAATTGGTTTGTCTACTGCCAGAAAGAAATGATAGTAAGTGCTAGTTGTCACCATGCTTTCCAGAAATTAACCCATTTAATTCTCACACAAATCTTGTGACTGGACCATCCTTGTCATCAATGTTTATATTTTATAGAGAAGAAACTGAGGTATAGAACAAGCAGCTGAGTCCAAAACTAAACTGGAACAGCCTGACTCTCCCTGGGACTAGAACTTAGCCAGTGTCCTATGCTGTTACCAAAACACAGAATCATTTTTGATTTCTTGACCTTGGCCAACAAAAATAGTTAATACAGTGTTCAGTGCCTAATACCCAGAGTTCTTAAGGTAATTTTTTTGGGGAAAAATATCTATGATAATCTGTTTATTTTTGGAGCAATTAGTAAAAACAATATCCCAGGAAAACTTGTGATTTATTTTTGGATAATAATTTTTCAGAGTAATAATACTGGAGCTTTGAGTCCTAAGCTCACATATTAATACCTAATTGGTAAAAGAGACAAGGAGACACCAGGATGAGGGCTGCAAAAGACAGAGCAGAGAAATAACATATGTCTGATTTATTTTAATACCTCTCCTTTGAATTCAGTGCATACTGAGAACAATTTTTACTGAGATATTTGTATTTCCATAAATTGTTTTCCTGTTAGTACATCCTTTGTTTTCTTAAAACTTTAAGGTATTTGCACATCTAGATGCCTATCATTAGGGCAAATGTAACCACCTACATTAATAATAATAAATTACTTAATAATACTTAATAATATATAATTTGTATGGTCAACATGTTGAATAAAAATATCACCTCTTTGGGCAAATAATTCTAATCATGCTTAATTCCTTTTTATTAATTATAGTCACATATAACTTCTAATCAATTGAAAAAATAGAGTTTTAGCAAAGCTATTACATGAGTGACAGTAATCCCGTTTTATAATTGTGATGGGGGATGCTTTTTCTACTCTCGTAAGCCCTACATACCTTTAAACATTTAGACCCCTTTTGAGGAATGAGGAAAAGATTAGAGAACATCTAATG
Organism: Marmota marmota marmota; assembly: GCF_001458135.2. Lineage (NCBI taxonomy): Eukaryota > Metazoa > Chordata > Mammalia > Rodentia > Sciuridae > Marmota > Marmota marmota. Next base: position 14,311,946 of record NW_025999990.1, on the reverse strand, counting down.
ATAATTACTTTAAATTGCTAACATCTATTTGGTTGTGATATTAGGGAAAAAAAAAGATATCCAATATAGGGTGGCGGGAGAACTAGATAGACTCTCTGAAAGTTGTAGACATCTCAACAGCAAGAATTCCCAGTGAGTAATTGCTATTCACTGTTTTCTCTTCCCTTCTTCTTTCCCTCCCTCTTTCCCTGCCTCTCTCTATTTTTCTTTTTTAGGACAGCTTTATTGAGCTATCATTGACCTATAAGAGTGATATATATATATATACTGTCTCT
>NW_025999990.1:14298220-14310999 GCF_001458135.2 Marmota marmota marmota | reverse complement strand
TATATATATATATATATATATATATATATATAAATTTAAGAATTTTTTTTCTAGTTGTGGATGTATGTACACAATACCTTTGTTTTACTTTTATTTTTTTTATTTATTTTTTCCCCCCCACAATTGTTTTACTTTTATGTGATGCTGAGGATCGAACCCAGTGCCTCACACATGCCCCGCAAGTGCTCTACCACTGAGCCACAACCCCAGCCCCAAGAGTTGTATATTTAAGGTCTACTCTTTGATTATGAAATATATTCCCCGGGGGGAAGGGAGAGACATTGATCAATAGGTACCAAGTTTCAGTTATGCAGGATGAGTAGGCTCTGGGGAGCTAATGAATGTGCAGTTGGTGACTGTAGTTAAAATACTACATTGTTTGCCTAAAACGTGCTAAGAGGATAGGTCTTAAATCTGTCTCACCGCACATGTGCAGGCAGGGCAAGAATGTTAGAGGGAAGGTGTGATTCTTTCTTTATCCTTGTTCACTGGGTGTCCTCTGAATTCTAGGCATTATTCTAGATATTCAGAGGCAACAGTGAACAAGACATATTTCCTGCCCTCCTGGGGCTTAGATTTTAATAAATATACCTCCAATGTTATTCCTATTTTCTTTTCATTTTTATTGCCACTTCTCATTAATAACTTACGCTATTGTAACTAGTCTAACTGGTTCCATGGAATTCAACATTTTCCTTCTATTCCTTTTAGCATATTACCATCAAATTAACTTTTCCAGTATGGTGTGTAGCTGGCTTCTCTGTACATAGAGGGCCATAATAGTTCCCATTCCATAGGGTTATGGAGACAAATGAACCCTTCAGGTGAGACCTAGCCTAGTCAGTCCTCACTAAAATTGGTCCACATTATTCTTAAGCCTGTATTGGCTTCTCTCTTTCCACTAGGGAAAGATTCAGTGCTTAACCATCACTGGAAATCGTTCAAGATTTCTTTAGGGTGTAACACAGTTCTGTATGTTTTTGAGTTTATAGTATCCTGGGTTTGGGTTCTGATGCATATGAATACTATGATACATAAAAATGATTCATTCTCCCCAAAGGATGGTCCTTCTTGGGTAATAAGTAGATAGAAGTCATCTATTGCACTTTTCAGTATTTCAGATTCTATCTTGTCACCCTGTCCCTAGACGGTCCATTTGTGGGATATCATTATTACTTTTCACTTATGATAATAATTCCACATGTCTAAACTAGGACTCACGGTTTTTCCTCCCAGTGTTGCCCCAGGTTGTGTTTCCCATAGTGGTTAATACCTTTGCCTAGCCAGGTGTGCTGGTGCATGCCTGAAACCCCAGCGGCTTGGGAGGCTGAGACAGAGAATTGTGAGTTCAAAGCCAGCCTCAGCAATTGTGAGGTGCTAAGCAACTCAGTGAGACCCTGTCTCTAAATAAAGTACAAAGTAGGGCAGGGGATGTGGTTCAGTGATTGAGTGCCCCTGAGTTCAATCCTTGGTACAAAAAAAAAAAAATACCTTTGCATAGGCACCACTTGTTGAGTCCAGAGACCTTGGAGTCATCCTTGATCTCTTTCTTTCTCTCTTGTTCTCTATTAAGTTCCTAAGTGAATCCTTAAGATGCTCATTTCAAAATGTTCCCCAACCCAGCCTCATGTCCTCTACCCTGGTTCAAAGAATCAGCTCCTCTGGCCTGGATTGCCACGAGTTTCCTACCTGCTTCCTGCTTCTACTCTTCTTTTCCCAGACAGTAGGTTCTCACGTAGCAGCCAGAGTAATTCTTCTGAAATAATAAATAATTTAAAACATGAGTTCCTCTCCCCCTCAGTGATTTCTCATCATGAGTTTTTACCAATGTGGACACCGTACAGAGGTCCTCCCTGACCGGGCTCTCATGATCTACCTTCTCATCTCTTGCTCACAGCTTTCTGGCCACACTGGCCACACTTTCTAGCCACACTTCTCACTCTCCATTCAAGACATGGTGAATGCTTTCTCCCAAGGACCCCTTTAATTTCCTTTGTACACAGGGGATGCTTGCACAATTGAAAGTTTCTTATCTTATGGGGTACTTGGAAAGAGGACATTGAATAAGACCTGTAAATCACTGGGTACTGAATCTATTTCTCAATAAATATTTGCTATTATTTCTCTTATAATTTTCTAATTTTGACCCAGATGTCCCATATTGCAAGTCAAATTCATAATTTCCAACCTGAGCTTTCAAGAGTTTCCCACAAACCAGATTTTTCTTGTCATTCCTGTTCTAGTGAGGCCATCACGATTTGCCTAGATCCTTGTCCTCAAGCCTCTGCCCCGTCTCCTCCCTCACCCTTACTCAGATCCCATCTCATACCAATCGGCAAGTTCTACTGATTTTATTGTTGAGAATTTCTGTCTCTCCCTGATGCTGCTACACTGGACTCTCATGATAGTTTTCTGATTGTCCTGCTTCTTGTCTTTCCTTCCCAACCATCATGCACTCCAGTTTCAGACACTATTACCCAGCTTTGGCCTGGTTAACTCACTTCTGTGCTCAGAAATCTCTGAAGTTCCCCCATCATCTGTAGAAGAAGGTCTCTGTGACTTGAATTATTATTTAAGGCTGCTGTATTAATCAGGGTTCTCCAGGGAAATAGAATCAATAGTGTGTGTATGCGTGTGTGTGTGTGTGTGTGTGTGTAATTGAAACTCTCAATTGTACATTTGTTTATTTATTCTATTTATATATATAAAGAATGGGCTCAGATAACTCTGGAAGCTGGAAAGTCTAAAACCTGGAGGGTGGGCCAGCAGGCTGCAGTGCTGACTTCCCAGTCTGAGGATCAGCAGTCTGAGATCAGGAGAAGGAAGAGCCAGCTTTGCCGGCGATGTCCAAAGGCAGTCTGCTGGAGAAAGTGTGGTCCATTAGATGCATCTCAGCTCATCTATCTATTTTATGATGGTGACACTCAGTCTTGTGTGTCTGCAGAAACCATCCTGGGAAATTTAAAAATACAGTGACCTATTCCCATTCCTAAGAGATTTTAATCTAGGAAGTGGGCCTGGGGTTCTGTGTTTTTAATGGACATCCGGGAGACTAATACATGGACCGCCCTTTGAGAAACAGCGACAACTGGGAATTGGCTGGTGAAGAGTGAGAGAGGAGCCCAGGACAGCACTGCTGTGCAGTGTAGTTCAGTTCTCTCCAACTGCCCATTGGGTATTCCTGATAAATTGGAAGGAAACCAGAAACATTCAATAATGAACTCACAGGGCCTTCAGTGCAGCTCAAGGAGTGCACTCCTCAAGTGTGACCAAGAAGGGACAGTCACAAAAGGGAGAGTTGGAAATGGTCATAAAGGATGCCGAGCTGAAGACCAGTTGGGTAATGGGTTTAGCAGGGTCATGTGGACATACGCTCGCCAAGAGACATCCAGAGTCTGCTCAGAGCCCGTCCGCAAGAGGTCCTCTGTCCATCCATGAAAACAGCACACACAGCAGTGGCTCACGGCTTCCAGTTCAAGGAGAAAATAGCCTCCTTAGGGCAGAACTGGGCCACACAGCGAGAAAACATTCACAGAACCCAGGGGAGCAAGGTTCCAAGATGCCCAAGAGCAAAGATATTGTTGTCTTGGTTACTGGAGCTAAATACTGTGAATCACAGTCATAGTTTTGAGAGAGAGAGAGAGAGAGAGAGAGAGAGAGAGAGATTGATTCAGTGTAAGAATAAGTTAGTTTCATTTAAATTGTAAATGTATATTTTTATCTTTTTTGGGTTGTGTATTTTCCAATAATTTCCAGTGATTCTTATGTAATCCATTTAAAGCCTTCATAAAATGCTGAGTTTGAGTCCCTCCTAGTATTGTAGAGGTGCCTGGTGCTATAGTCTGGATTTTGGATCCCAAAGGCCTGTGTGCTAAAGGATTGTCTCTTGGTGCCATTGGTAGGTGATGCACCCTTTAGGAGGTGGGGCCCAGGAATGGAAGTGAGTTGACTGATGTGTCCTTGAAGGGGACATTGGGACTCTTCCTCTTCCTCTCTTCTTTTACTTCTCTGAGGCTACCAGGTGAACAAACATCTCCCACATGCTTCTGCCATAATGTATTGTGTTGCTGCAGGACTAAAGCAACAGGGCCAAGTGACCACAGACTGAATCCTTTGACACTGTGAGCCAAAGTAAACCTTTTATCCTTTTAAGATGATTACCTCAGGTATTTGGTCATAGTGATGGAAAACTGACTAATACACCTGGATTGGTGAGTCTGAATGTTACTAATGTTATAATATAAAAAATACAAAAAGTGAAACACCTTATTTTTTACTACTTATCAGTAGCTGCTTCATTTCATTAAAAAAGTACGAAAAATCATAGAAAGATATTTTGCTTATCTCAATTAATAAAAATAGAAAATCCCAAATGAAATACAAAAGCAGATTTCAAAACTTACCTGCAGCAGTGATGTAAATTGCATGCTAAATAATCACATTTACCATTTGAAGACAGTGTATATTTGCAAGTTCTAAAATGAAAGTTATCTATTCCAAGTTACGAAAATGTTCACTTTGCTGATTTAAAAGATGACAGAATATATACATGAGAACTTTTAGCAATACCACAGAATTCTAACACTGCTTTTTATGTATCAGGGATTTTTTTTTTAATTTTTTTTTATTGGTTGTTCAAAACATTATAAAGCTCTTGACATATCATATTTCATACATTAGATTCAAGTTGGTTATGAACTCCCAATTTTACCCCAAATACAGATTGCAGAATCACATCGGTTACACATCCACATTTTTACATAATGCCCTATTAGTAACTGTTGTATTCTGCTACCTTTCCTATCCTCTACCATCCCCCCTCCCTCCCCTCCCATCTTCTCTCTCTACCCCATCCACTGTAATTCATATCTCTCCTTGTTTATTTTCCCATTCCCCTCACAACCTCTTATATGTAATTTTGTATAACAATGAGGGTCTCCCTCCATTACCATGCAATTTCCCTTTTCTCTCCCTTTCCATCCCACCTCATGTATCTGTTTAATGTTAATCTTTTCTTCCTGCTCTTCCTCCCTGCTCTGTTCTTAGTTGCTCTCATTATATCAAAGAAGACATTTGGTATTTGTTTTTTAGGGATTGGCTAGCTTCACTAAGCATAATCTGCTCTAGTGCCATCCATTTCCCTGCAAATTCTATGATTTTGTCATTTTTTAGTGCTGCGTAATACTCCATGGTGTATAAATGCCACATTTTTTTTATCCATTCATCTATTGAAGGGCATCTGGGTTGGTTCCACAGTCTAGCAATTGTGAATTGTGCTGCTATGAACATCGATGTAGCAGTATCCCTGTAGTACGCTCTTTTAAGGTCTTCAGGGAAAAGTCCAAGAAGGGCAATAGCTGGGTCAAATGGTGGTTCCATTCCCAGCTTTCCCAGGAATCTCCATACTGCTTTCCAGATTGGCCGCACCAGTTTGCAGTCCCACCAGCAATGTACAAGAGTACCCTTTTCCCCACATCCTCTCCAGCACTTGTTGTTGTTTGACTTCATAATGGCTGCCAATCTTACTGGAGTGAGATGGTATCTTAGGGTGGTTTTGATTTGCATTTCTCTGACTGCTAGAGATGGTGAGCATTTTTTCATGTACTTGTTGATTGATTGTATGTCCTCCTCTGAGAAGTGTCTGTTCAGGTCCTTGGCCCATTTGTTGATTGGGTTATTTGTTTTCTTATTGTTTAATTTTTTGAGTTCTTTGTATACTCTGGATATTAGGGCTCTATCTGAAGTGTGAGGAGTAAAAATTTGTTCCCATGATGTAGGCTCCCTATTTACCTCTTTTATTGTTTCTCTTGCTGAGAGAAAACTTTTCAGTTTAAGTAAGTCCCATTTGTTGATTTTTGTTATCAACTTTTGTGCTATGGGTGTCCTATTAAGGAATTTGGAGCCCGACCCTACAATATGTAGATCGGAGCCAACTTTTTCTTCTATCAGACGCAGAGTCTCTGATTTGATATCTAGCTCCTTGATCCACTTTGAGTTAACTTTTGTGCATGGCGAGAGGAGGGGATTCAGTTTCATTTTGTTGCATATGGATTTCCAGTTTTCCCAGCACCATTTGTTGAAGATGCTATCCTCCCTCCATTGCATGCTTTTAGCTCCTTTATCAAATATAAGATAGTTGTAGCTTTGTGGATTAGTCTCTGTGTCCTCTATTCTGTACCATTGGTCCACCCTCCTGTTTTGGTACCAGTACCATGCTGTTTTTGTTACTATTGCTCTATCAGGGATTTTTTGACAACAAAGAAAACTATGAGACAGGAACATGTTAAGGAATTTATTTTTAAAAAAACTGACTGCAGGCATGCATATGCTAAGTGCTTACTTAAGGTATCTGACATTTCACAGAGCTAGTAGAAGGATTTGCTTACTCCAACCCCCCTCATTTCTTTCATTCTATTCCTGCACTAAACCAGCTCATCAGAACCAAGACTTTCCAGGTCATATCATCTTTCTACCTTATTTAAGTTTTCCGAAATATTCTTTCTGCATTAATGCTATATCATTCTTTTCACAGAAGGCAGATAAAAATATTTATTTGAAGAATGCATCAGAATAACTGTGAAACTTTAGCCAAAAACATTTCTTTTATTCTGTGAGTCCATTAGAAGGACTAATGTGATTGATACATTGGTTTTTCTAACAGGCAGTCTATGTACATTACCAAATCCAGCACCCAGCGTAGAATGCATGCTCCCTACATAGTAGTTACTGTAGTTAAACAACAACAAAAAATTCTTTTAAGATTTGGTGCCAGAAAAAAATATTTGACTTTGAATTTGTTTGTTTTTTAATAAAATGAATAATATGAATAATGTACTCTCACCTTTATTTATTTTGTATAAAGTTGTCCCTGAATATCCAAGGGAGATTGGTTCCAGGGCCCCCAAGGATACCAAAATCCACAGACATTCAAGTATCTTATAAAAAAATGGCTTAATACTTGCATATAACCTATGTACATCCTCTCCTGTACATTAAGTCATCTCTAGATTAGTTACAGTTTGTAATACAATGCAAAATGCTCCATAAATAGTCCTGCTACATTATTTAGGGATGAATGACAAAAAAAAAAAAGTCTGTACATGCTCAGCACAGGTACAGTCATGGTAAGCCTAGTTACTTAGTACACATCAGCAAGAACCTAACTTTTTCCATTATAGATTGATACTGAATTCACAGGTAAGAGGGCCAATAACTGATAGAAATGCAAAACTGAATTTAGTGTTTAACTTCAAAAATGATCTTATACCAGACATTTAACACATATTTCTAGACATTTATCAGTTGTAAATAAAAGAACTATCTGGGGCTGGGATTGCAGCTCAGTGATAGAGCCCTTGCCTTGTGTGTGTAGGGCACTGGGTTTGATTCTCAGCACCACAAATAAGTAAATAAAAATAAACGTCCACCAACAATTAAAAAAATTAAAAAAAGAAACATCTTATTTTACATGGGTTTTAACATTCTGATATTTCAATTGGTTTGGGGGAGAATGTGAGAATAATTTAAAGAAAATAATAATAACAAATAATATTGTAACGCCTTCATTACCTAATAATGATATACCAAGACCTGAAAAACTTGGTCAGTATAAGCTACCTTGACTACTAGCCTAACAAGTGTGTAATAAAACTAATGTTAATTTCCATGCACAAAGGAGTTATGGTGGTGTTCACTGTAAGACTTGGAATTGTCCTAGGTCTGAGGAGCATTTATCCTTATCCTTTATACGGTATTTATAATATATAACAATGGAAAACAATGACCAACCAAGGATTTGTAGACCAACTTCACTACCATCTTCAAGCCCCAGCTTGGAACCAGAGAGGTGCAAAAGCACAGTTAATCTAAGCACAGTTGCCTTAGACTTAGATGGACCTTTGCAAGCAATATAAACCGGGATGAACTAAAAGAAAGGGAGGTGTCTTAATCTGTTTTCTATTGCTATAGCAGAACACCAGAGGATGGGCAATTTATAAAGGAAAGAGGTTTATTTTGGCTTATGTTTCTGGAGGCTGGGAAGTGCAAGATCAGGTGGCCATATGTGGTGAGGGACTTCATGCTTCTTTTATAATATGGCAGAAATCAGAAGGGCAAGTGGGAGCATGTAGAAAAGATGAAATACAAGAGGCAGCCTCTCTTTGTAACAATTTTCTCTCAGGGCAACAAATCCATTCCTGTTGGAAAGGCTTTAATCCATTCATGAGGTCTCCATCCCACCACCCAAACATCTCCTACTGGGCCTCACCTCCCAACAGTGCTGCACTGAAGAATTAAATTTACAGGATTGGAGCCAACAGGTATGACCCACTGCAAGGAATCCTCCTGTGTCACAAAACATCATCTTGAGAAGCCTGAGAAAAACAGAAGAATAAGGGTAAGGGCTCTGGAGACAGGGAGGAAGGAATCCTACTTCCATTCCTTCTCTACAGAGTGACTTTGATCAAGGGACTTATCCTCTGAACTCTGTGGCCTCATCTGATATAGGAGATCCCTGGTCTCAGCCGACTTCCTCTGTCATCTAATCTCAGAGAACTACACAGGGTCCTTTCATCAGTGCCCGGAGCTTGATGGTGCTCATCTACTCAATGTCAACTCATTATAACCCCTGAGAGCCTGGGTCGTGTCTGTGACATGTTAGACTGTGCTCCCATAGTGACTATTCATCACCTTTTGTTGAACAGAGGAATGAAGGATTTTTTTTTTTGAGGACATCATGAGATAATTTTCATGGATAGTTCCTAGAACTTTCTTCTTTTTCTTCCCATATACCTGAAGTTCCAGTTTTGCTTCTATATTTGTAAAGCAAGGTTAGTTAACAGACATTTTGTAAATGCGTAGAGAAACTGAAAATTGAAAAATGTGATACTGTATCTACATGGTCATCAAATCTTAGGCTAAAAAGCCAATTTTCATTCAGTTACTGGGGGTATTGTCTATACCCACGTAGGTTCTATGACCAGGGAGAACTGGTTTACTTCATCATAACTGGTGATCTCTATTTCTATGCTTGAGACTGGCTATCAACAATTTAGAGAGATTGCATAGATTTCTGCCAATTTTGAGTCCTAGTACTGTGTCCTAGACAAGAATTGCGTCTGAGCAGGCAGTGAAAAGGAAGGTCTGATGGGCAGTTTATTTCATTTTATCCAATCAACTCAGTATTTCAGCTGTATGTGATTTTTCTGTTCAAATTATGTTGCTGATTGCTTCAAATTTTTTAAAACTTCCCTCTGCATGTCTAGACACATCATTAGAACTTACAAGGAAGAAGAGAGAATCAAAGTCACAAGCCCATCACCACAGCACAGGGCATTATAAAGAGGACGACCTTGGGAATTTATGCCATTCTAAAACCAATTCATATAAAACAAGTCATACAATTTACTGTATAAGGAAAACTATCTGGCTGGCCAGTAAATTAATATGGGACATTTAGGATAAAATACTGTCATGGCCACAGTTTTTTAAAAATTTTTTTTGTAGTTGTAGATGGACAGAATGCCTTTATTTTATTTGCTTATTTTTATGTGGTGCTGAGGATGGAACCCAGTGCCTCATGCATGCTAGGCAAATGCTCTGCTGCTGAGCTACAGCCCCGGCCCCATGGCCACAGTTTTTATATAAAAAGGGACTCAAGGAAAATTCCAATACCCTTTTAAGTATTACTTTAATTTTGTCATCTTAAGGAGTTACCTAGACATAACAATCTAATAAAGTTAGTGGCTGCTCCATAATATGATTCTAAAGGAACCACAGTGGGTGGTGGGTCCTCACTACTTTTCTTCACAAGAGTCTTGTCTCACCACATACTTTCTCCTCCTCAACGTACTACTCATCACTATACTTTCTTCAAGACCCAAGGGAAGAATGGAAATAAAGCAAACCACACAAAGCAAACTAACCAAATACCTGTGAATGATTGCTTTATGCATAATGTTGTTAAGACTGTAAGGTACAAGGTATTGCTGACGCTTAAAAATACTCGTGGTTTTGCCACAGATGCTATTTTAGCCTTTCTGTAGCTGGTTCCACTGGCTCATTCGCATGTTATGGGCACAGATGTGTGTTTGTCTCTCTTCTTTTTAAAAGGTGAGATGAAACTGGTGGAATTAAGGGCATTTGTAGTAATAATCTTATATACTACTTGTTGGCATATTCAGAGCCCAAATTAGTTATGTTTGGTATTAACATTTTGTCACTGTAACAAATAGCTGAGGTAATTAACTTGTAAAGAGAATATGTTTATCTTGGCTCACAGTTTTAGAGGTTCCAATCCATAATCCATTAGCCCTGTTGCTCCTGGGCTGTGACAAGGCGGCACATCATGGAGAGATTGTTGCCAGATCAAAACCGCTCATCTCATGGTGAGGAAGTGAAAGAGAGGAAGAGGAAGAGGAAGAGGAAGATAAAGAGGGAGGCTATCAACAGCCTCCTTCAAGGGCATACCCTAAAAAAGTCTCCCAGTAAACCCTGCCTGTTAAAGGTCCCACCACCTCCTAATAGCCATACCCTGAGGACCACGCCTCTAATACATGGGCCTTTGGGAAACATTCAAGATACATTTACTTTTTAGGTGTCAATAATATGATATGAAGTATGAAGTCTAACTTTTAGAAACTTTTTAAAATAGAAAAACATGCCAAGATTACCTGTTTTACCCAATGTACCAATCCATGATTTTAATTTAGGACTAATTTTAAAATTACTACTTGGCAAATAAAATCTTTAAATCTTTATAATAAATGTTTAGGAACTTTGATTATTTCCGGGTCTGGTGTTTCATAATTGCATGGCAAGGGAAGGAGGCATGTTCTGACATGATTGCCCTGTATTCTTCCAATCGAATTTATTCTTTCGTTCGGGAATATTTATTGAGGGCTTCCTATCTCCCAGGGATCAGTGCTGTGCTGGTCACTTTAGAAAGCGAACAGGACGTTGTCCTAGCCCAGGAGGGCCTGCTGTGAGTGGAATAAGTGGATGGGTCATTCTTTCCCAGTGTTCTGAGTGCTTTTACAAAGACAAGTCCAGAGCTGCTCATGAGTGCTCCTTAGAGGAAGATTCTTTGTTCAGGTAACAGTGGTCTTCAATATTAATCATGTGAGTGGAGTGAGTGGAATCAAGCAGGCAAGAGCCAGTGATTTGGAGGCCACAATTATCTTAATCCCTAATTATCTAAAGGACACTTCCCTAAGTTTCAGGAAGTGTGTACAGCTGGGATAGAGAATGAATTACCATGATGTGAACATTCTGAAAAATGATTTCTGGGTCCCTTGGCAGGTCGTCTGGTGCTCCTTTCCCACTCTTTCCCACACTCACGTGAGCTATTTTCCTGCACACAGAAAAATGTATTTTACCACCTCTAAGATTTATATGAAAATAAAAAATAAACAAAACAAAAAAGAAAAGAAAAGAAAACGACTTGTAAAACCCCAACCTCATTGTGAGTGCTGCTGGGATTGATCTCACCTTTCTTTCATTCTTTATCAGTCTTTTTGTGGCAGTGAGTTGCTTTTTCACACTACATTTCTTGATTAGCTCAAACATCTGCATAATTCCATCGTGCAATATGTTGGCTTAAAATTTTTGAATATGCCTAATTTGGGTCACCTAAGAAAATCACGTGATCTTTCCTAATCATACCCTTATACTGTCTTGTAATTGTGTGATATCTGTACATATGTGTATTTAAACTAATTTGAGGAGAGAAAAATATTAGAAAATTGGATTGACAATGGAAGTTGAAAAGGTTGAAATCTGAAGAACAAAATAAATTTCTTTATAAAATTAGCAAAAGATGCTATGTGAATGAATATCGATTTCATATTCTCTGTCTTCTCCATGGAGGAAAAAATAGATTGATTCTGCAGGAGGATGACTGTAGGTAAAAGTTGTTGGAGAGCATCTTCCTCTAGAAGGTCTAAAGATAATGGAACTGGTAAGTGCAGAAATTTCTATCATTTCCCTTTTGACTTTAAAAATTAATGTTGATACCATCCTGATTACTGATGTATCTGTATTCTTTTTTAAAAAAACTAGATGGCTTCTTCCTTTGAGCCGTATTATTCCTTCCCATGTCACTGAAAATTTATTTCATGTGTTTTGTGACTTGGAGTAGTGTATCAGTTGCTCTGAGCTTCCTTTTCCTCTTAAGCAAAGTGAGGATCAGGATCGTTCTACATCTCAGATTGTCATGAGGATTAAATGGGACAATACTTAGAAGACTCCACTTAGCTGAAGCCCTGACATATAGTAAAAAATCCACAGTGTGAGTTATTATTATAATTATTATTAATAAAAGTGATATTACTGTTCAGCATCAGCCAGACCTGCATCTCTATTTTTTTAAACATTGTCCATGATTTTCTACTTATTTCACTATTTTAGAACCTTGACATACATTTGAATCTACTTGACTAATGTAAATGGACATGTGGTAGGAAAGAGAGGCAACAGGCACTTACTTAAGATAAATATGGCAGGTTGGCCAGTTGCAGTGGTAAAAATTACAACATGGAGAGCCTTTATAATGTGGCCTTATTTATTAAATAAGTATTTATTAATTAAAGTAGAGTGAGAGTCACTGGATTTTGGGTGATAAACTGTTTCTCTGAAACTATCACTTAGGTTCCTAAGCAGCCAAGACATCCATAGGTTATTTGAATTTTTCCATTTTCTGAAGGTAATTTCTCTCAGCTAAAATACAAAAATGATCAGAAAGCTTTGTGTGTGGGGGGTGGGGAACCCCCCCCCCCCCCCCC
>NW_025999990.1:14214826-14297565 GCF_001458135.2 Marmota marmota marmota | reverse complement strand
GGGGAACCCCCCCCCCCCCCGCAAAGGCCAAGATAAAATGCTGCTTGAAATGATACAACCAATGGTGACAAAAAGTGATACCCGTAACCCTATTTATATGTGGCCTTCAAAAAAAATTTGAGGGATATAGCAAAAACAGCTATTAGAGGGAAATTTATAGCACAAAGTGACTCTTTTGGAAAAGAAGAATATTCCCAAATTAATGACTTCAGATCCCATAATTAGAACCATCAAGAACAAAAGCAAATGAACTCCAAGTAATCAGAATAAAGAAAACAATAAATATCTAAAAGGGAATCATAAAAGAGACACAGGAAATTAATAGAATAAATCAATAAAACCAAATCTGTTTCTTTGAGACGATCAATAAAATTAATAAACCTTATCCAGACTAGTGATGAAAAAAGAAATAAAAGTCAAATTGTCAATATCAAAAACTAGAGAGGTGACATGACTAGAGATTCCTCAGAAATTAAAAAGATGATAAAAGAATCATATGAACTACTTCATTTAAATTAAGTCAACAATTATGAAACTGACAAGTTCTTTGAAAGACAAACCCTCAAACTCTACTCCAGAAGAAATACAGAAACTTAATAGCCCTGCATCTATTAAAGAAGATGAATTTACAGTCCCACAAAGAAAACTTCAGGCCAGATGGCTTTAGGGGTAAGTTCTACCAAGAATTTAGAGAACTAATAGCAGATCTAATCAAAATAGTCTAAAAAATTAAAGAGTAGAAAACTCTTGTCAATTCATTCCATAAAGTCAGGATTGCCTTTATGCTAAATCCAAAAAGGGATATTACAAGAGAAGAAAGTTACAGATTAATAAAACTCATGAACCTAGATGATAAATTTTAAGCAAATAAAATCTAAAAATATATTAAATTATAATATATCTTGATTAAATGAGGAACAAAAGCCTGATTTTTTGCATTTGAAAATACATCAATATGCTTCAGCATATCAGTGGACTAAAGGAAAATAATTATTTGCTAATACAATCACAGATAGTAGCTAATATTTGTAGGAAGAGTATTTAATAAAATTCAATTTTTCTCTATGATTTAAAAAAAATCTTTCACCAAACTAGAAAATAGAGGAACTTCCTTGATCTTAAAGTATGTGAACAGAACAAAATAATCTGTAGTTAATACCTAATAATTAAAACATGGGATAATGAAACATTATCCTAACATTCGGAATAAGACAAGTATGTCTGTTCTTACCATGGCTTTTAAACATCACACTGGAAGTTCTAACCAGTGCAGTAAGACAGGAAAAACCAATAAAAAAAAAAAAAGAAATAAAAGGTATCCAGATAAAAGAACTGTCTTAATGTAAAACTATCTTTTTGCAGATGAGATTATTATATATGTAGGAAGTCTTAAGGATTCTAGAAAAACATACTAGAATAAATAAATTACAAAATACAAAATCAATATCCAATAATCAATTACATTTTTATGTATTGGTGTGGTAGGCTAAATAACATGCCCTTCTCGAAGAAGTTCATGTCCTTATCCCTGAAACTGGTGAATATGTATCTTGCATGGCAAAGGAGACTTGGAAGTTATGATTAAGCTAAGGATTTTGAAATGGAGAGATTATTTTGGCTTATTGTATTATAACTACCTAAATTTACTCAGCAATAAAAATGAATTAGCTTTTGCTATATACATGAATGAGTCTTAAAATACTATTCCACAAAGTGCAGAAATATCTGTAGCAACACCAAATTAGTCAGTGTTTGCTTGTGGATGGGGCAGTGTGAGGAGAAGTCGTAGGGAGGAATTAAAAAGGTGCCCAAGGAAATTCTGGGAGGTGATTGATGCTTGTTTTCTTGATATTGATGATGATTTCACTGCTATAAATAAACTGTGCACTTTAAGTATGTGCCATTTGTTATGCGTCAATTACATCTCAATAAAGCTGTTTAAAATGATTGTTTCATGACATGGATAAAAACCCCTTTATTCTTCAGAGAAGGTGGTTCTCTAGGTGCTGTGAAGCCCCTCCAAGTTCTGATTCTGGGAAGGGGTGTCTAGTGAGCACCAGTAGAAGCAGCGGATGATGTCCCCTCTCCACCAAAACAATGTTCTTCATTCTTTTATGTTCAGACTGATGCTAAGATGACTACCTGGAAGGTATCTTTGAACATCCCTACAAGACAAAGGGGAAGGTGGTATTTCATGCTGGCCGGTGTTTGAACGGTGACAGTCTCCTGTCAAGGGAAGCCAGGCAAGCAGGGCTGTTGCTCCTGTCGGTGCCACCTAAGTGGGTTTAGGTTCCACAACAGGGATTTGAGCAGCATTCTGAGGGCTATTCATCCCCGGCAGCTGGAAGAGGTTGGAACCAAAGACGAGTTCACAACCAACCTGAAGAAGACATCCAGGATCAAAGCCAGGCGTCAAATTTGAGAAACAAGCTGGTCATCAAATGAGGGGTGGGATGGTGGTGGGAGGGGAATGTGGGAGATTTTCTAGAGTTGGGTAGCTAGAAGAAAAGTCATAAATGAACAATGGGATGACAGGGACCTGTCTTTGGTCCTAAATAGGGAAGAGTTTTCTGGAACTTCCTTTTATTAGGTGTTGACTGCATGATGTACACCTGAGTCAACTGGGTCAGAAGGAACAGGGTCTGAGGGTTGGAATAAAAGATCTGAGGTATGTTTTCAACTTTATATCCTCTGAGTAATTGAAGTGATTCATCCTAACCTGAAGACTTGGGCTGATGTCAGTGACTTCTCTGAATTTTTAGCTTGGCAGATTGCCAGACAGAGCATAGTTTCTTTTTTTTTTTTTGTACAAATAAAATAAAATAAAAATTAAAAAAGAATCATCTCTTAAAACATTCAATTCTACTTATCATTATAGGAGAAATAGACTGGAGATAAGACCGAGAACAAGAAGAAAAGATGGCATATAATTTACAATTATTTAAAAGATGTTCATTGAAGCCAGGTACAGTGGCACATGCCTATATTCCCAGTGACTTGGGAGGTCGAGGCAGGAGGATTGCAGGTTCAAAGACAGCCTCAGCAATTTAGCTAGGACCTAAGAAATTTAGCAAGACCCTGTCTCATAATGAAAAAATGAAAAGAGCTGAGGATTTAGCTCAGTGATTAAGTGCCCCTGGATTCAATCTGCAGTACCAAAAAAAAAAAAAAAAGTGCATGTGAAATGTGTTGTAGAAATGTAAGAAGTGTTGGAGGAATAGCACGTACATAACTAAAGTGATTAATGGCTCTTATATTTATAATGTCTTTAGGACCAGAAGACAAGCATTAGAAAAAAATTCAGGGCCTTTCATCATCTGTAAAAATTTAAAATTTAAACATGATAAAGATCAAAAAAAGTATCTTCCCCAATTAGTCCTTCAACCCCATCCCCATTAGCTCTGACTTCAGGTTTTTAAAATTTGTTCTAATCAGTTATACATGACAGTAGAATGCATTTGACCCATCATACATAAATGGAGTATAACTTCTCATTCTTCTGGCTGTACATGATGTAGAATCATATCCATCATGTAATCATATATGTACATAGGGTAACGACATTCTACTATCCTTCCTACTCCCATACCCCCTCCTCTCCTTTCACTCCCCTCTGTCTAATCCAAAGTACCTCTATTTTCCCTAGTCCCATCCCACATTGTCAACTAGCATCCACATGTCAGAAAAAACATTGGACCTTTGGTTTTTGGTGACTGGCCTATTTCACTTAGTATGATATTCTCTAGCTCCATCCGTTTACCTGCAAATGCCATAATCTCGTTCTTCTTTAAATCTGAGTGATATTCCATTTTGTATATATACCACACTTTCTTTATCCAGTCATCTGTTGAAGGGCACCTAGGTTGGTTCCATAGTTTAGCTACTGTGAATTGAGCTGCTATAAAGATTGCCGTGTTTTTGTCACTGTAGCATGCTGATATCCTTTGGGCATAGCCTGAGGAGTGGGATAGCTGGGTCAAAAGGAGGTTCTATTCCAAGTTTTCTGAGGAATCTCCATATTGCTTTCCAGAGTTGTTGCACCAATTTTCAGTCCCACCATCAATGCATGAGTGTATCCTTTCCCCCACATCCTTGCCATAATTTATTGTTGCTTGTATTCGTGATAGTTGCCATTCTGACTGGAGTGAGATGGAATCTTAGTTTTGCTCTGCATTTCTCTAATTGCTAGAGAGATTGAACATTTTTTCATATATTTGTTGATTGATTGTATTTCTTATTCTGTGAGGTATCTGTTCAGTTCCTTAGCCCATTTGTTGACTAGGTTGTCATTATTATTTTTTTGGTGTTAAGTTTTTGAGTTCTTTATATATCCCGGGGGTTCATGCTCTATCTGAGGTGCCTGTGGTAAAGGTTTTCTCTCATTCTGTAGGCTCTCTCTCCACGTTTTTGATTGTTTCCTTTGCTGAGAAGCTTTTTTTTTTCTCCCCCCATTTATAATGTCTTTCCCAACATTATCATATGTCCAAGTGCAACTTAGACCTTAACTTTTAAATGATGGCATTGCAGTGTTTTCCAAATTCCCTTATTCCATTGGCTTGATTACTCTCTTCCTGTGACCCCCCTCCCCCCACTTTCTCTGTACCTCCCGTGATAATTTGAATAGGGCAGGTGGCTACATCTCACACAATGGCCGAGACCTGCAGTTGGGCTTGGAGAACAGTCTTGCCATAGCACAGCCCAGCCAAAGCCCAGCCCAGCGGGGAGACAACTGCAGACAGATGTGCCAGTGGGAGCAGCCAAAGCTCCCGCTCAGGAGTGATGAGGCAGCCTCACAGTCCCAGGAGGGTCTAGAAGAGTCCTGGAAGGATTACTGTCTTCCATCAGCCCTTTTATCGGGTCACAGATGCATTCACAGAGAGCATTTCTGCCAGCAGCCCAATTTTTTTCATAGGTAAGGAAATGAGAGTTCAGTAAGTGGTGAGGTGGGGCTCTGCTTCTTATATCTTGGGTGGTGAAATCCTGTTTCTGGAAGCTTCTTTGTTGGTAAGGGGGCAGTGCTCAGTGTACTGTGTTGACTTGTCTAGGAAGCCCGGGCCGCTGGTGTCAGCCTCTGAGACAGTACTTGTGAGGGAGTTTCGTACACTAGGTTTCGGGGAGAGATCCAAGAGACCAGGAAACCCAGACACTGAAAATAGAAGACTCATCGGTAGACTGGGTGAGATCAACTCAGGAAGAGAAGTTCTTAGGTCAAAGGTGTGGTTTCTGCTGCCCGTAGGCAGGACCATCAAAAGGTACAGTACAGAACAGCACACACAGCACACACCAAATTAGCTGCCACCTCATCAGTTTACTCCACAAGCATGAGAACATTAGTCACTGTTTCTCAACTTTTTTTTCCCCCAGCCCTCTCTCTTCTTTCTCTTAGATAAACCCTGTTTTGCCTTTGTTAGATAGAATCGGCTAATTCACTGACTTCCCTCGTGTATAAGTAAAGCAGTATGCTAACAGTTAACAGCACATGCTGCTATTCTCTGTCAATATGCTCCTAGGTTCATTCAAAATATTTCACTATTTAGAGAGAATGCGGTAGCCCTAGAGTTTGAGAATGAGACTGAGGCTCCATCAGCCTGCTTTTGCTACTTATGTTTAAATACTTGCTTGTTGGATTAACTAATCAATTATTCTATTCATGTATGGCTTTCATCATTAATAAAAAACCCCAACTATTTTGAATTTAGGCACTTTATCCAGAGCTGGCCAGGTAAACATGTTGAACTCTGTCCTTCAGGAAAGCCACTCTTCCCTCAGCATCCCCAGCTTAGTATATATGTGTGACACTTTGATGTTGATGAGAATAATAAAAGTGTGATATGATTTTACCTCTATAGTGTGCACCCATGAAACTTTCATTCATCCATCCATCCATTTATACTACTAATTAGTTAACTCACGATAAGAATTAATATGAATCAGCAGGAGAAAATTGGCTGCATTATAGCAAGTCATCTATTTATAAATTTTGTTCAAAGTTACCCATTGTGTTAAATTTGTATTATTTTGTCAAATGTTTCTTGTCCTAAGCTACATTTTTAACTCTCATTTTAAATAGTCATCAAAAAAAGCTACTTATTTTATTGGAATTGCCTTTATCCTCTTCAAAAACCAAGACTAATACCACCACCATCTATATTTGTCTCAGCAGGAGAAAATTGGGGAATTTGAACGGAATCTAATTTTTGAAAGATAAAACATAGCTATAGCTATGCTCTAGAGAAAACAAGCCTTACTTACTTGTTTTGAGCTGCTGAGAAGCAACTGTAATTATCATATGCACTATGATGCTGTGCTTTCTCATGTTCAAAGATGGAAATATAAGGACTAAACTCTAAAGATAAATAGAATATAGCCCTGAGCCACAGAGTTCTTTCAAATTTCTAGCCTTTCTGGTCAGAACGTTGCTCAGCTTTATTGAAAAGCAACTTTTCCCAGAGTAGGAAAATTACTGAACAGAATTGATAGCTCATCTAGTTCCTGTTAAAGTCCAGAAGAACAACTTCTTGGAGATTTGGACACATCTAAGAAATGAGATCACATAAAACAAAGAGAGACAGAGAGGGAGAAGATGCTTTCTCTGTCTGAATGTAGTCTCTGTCTCATTGAATTTCTGTGCAATTCCAACAAATAATTCAGACACATTGCTCTGTGAAGACTAATCCAACTTCATGATTGATGTTAGGGTGTAGCCCCTGTACACTTAGTCTACCCTGCAGTGTTGCCTTACTTTTAATCCCCACCTCTCTTTTTTCTCTCCTTCTTTCTCAAATGTTTCTTTCACTTCAGCACACAAGTTTTCTTAATTCTCTCCCACATTAAAAAAAACGAGATATAGAAAGAAAATTCCTTTGGCTCTAGGACTGTCTCTAGTTGCTGCCCTTCCCATGCACTTCCTTCATAGGCACTTCGAGAATATGTCATTTACACCCTGCATCCACTTTGTAATTAGCCCCACCCATAATTAGCATTGTGACTTTGCTCTATTACGCAGTTGGAATTGCTCTTATCAGAATCATTCACTCCTTCCATTTGACTCTTTTCAGTAATTTTCTTCCTTTTCTTCCTGGGGCATTTATTGACTCTGTCCTTCCTGAATGTCTTTGTCTTTCATGGTTGCATGGATAATATTTTTTGGGGGTTTTCTTTCTAGCTCTCTGGTTGCTCCTTCTTTAGCTTTCTCTAGCACATTTTGAACCTGCCTGCCTGCCTGTTCTGCAAAGGATGAGTCATTCTTCCAAAGATCGGAGGAAAAAGTTAACTGGACAGTCGAGACCCTGACAGATACTCAGAAGATGGAGTCTCAGTGATGTCATGTGGGTATCAGGCACTTGCCATGATGAGAAAGGGTGCTTCACCTTTGTGATGTTCTTTCAAAAGAAACTGGTGACCCCAGTCTCATTGTGAGAAAAATCTATCAGACTAACTGCAATTGAGAAACATTCAACAAAATATCTGGCTGGCGTTCTTCAAAAATATTAAGGTCATGACAAATTGAGAAATGTTTAGAAAATGTCAGATTACAGAGACATGACAATGTCATGTGGTGTCCTGAAATTGTTCTTGGAAGAGGAGAGGGACATTAATTAAAAAACTGATGAAATTAAAAGAAAAAGTCTAGAGTTTAGTTGAAATTAATTAATGTATAATTTTGGCAAATGTACCACAGTAATGGGAGATGCTTATGTTAAGGGAAACTGGCATTAGGTGAGGGTTTTGGGAGAAAATCTTTGGGTGGTCTTTGCAACTTTTCTGCAAATCTAAAATTATTGCAGATGAAAGGTGGTTTGTTAAGAAATATAAGTCATAGGCTCCTATACAGTTCAATCACATGTTCACAAGCTCTTTATTTAGACAGTAAAATCTAGAATAGATTTGACTCAAGGCTATTGGCAGCAGGCTGATCTAAGAAAAACGATTTTGGGGAGAGTTTTAGAGGCTGGGGAGATTAAGAACAATTCATGTACAAAGCCAGAGGCAAAATAAGGTTACAAAATACTGTTATACTAAAAAGTAACAGTATTTCTGCTTTACAGATGAGCAGGCTGAGGTGAAGCAACTTGTGTTGGGTCATTCACCAAGGGACAGAGTCATTACCTGTGTTGCAATTTCTTTTTTTAGCTGTATTTATTTATCAATGAATTGTTTTTGAAAAAATAAAACCTCTCTGACTTCTACAGAGGAAGATTATCCTTCCACTCTCCGAAGCATTTTGACGTCTATCTTGAAGGTTTCTTTAACTTTGTAAGTTTGGCTCAATCAATATACTGGACAAAAGATGCTGCCGGCCTCTGGGTCTTAGTTCATATATTTGAAATGAGCGGGGCAGCACTTGACCAAGCTGCCTGAGAGTTCTAGAAGAGCTGGAGGAAATGGCAGACCTGGGATTCATTTCAGTGAGACTACTTGTAGACACATGACTCACCTTCTTTAGGACATTCTGATCTTGTTTGTTGCTGTATTTCCCAGGGTTATAACTCCGTTTAAAGAAATGTTTGACACACAGGTTGAAGAGGAAGATACGACAATAAGATCTTGGACTTGCTGAAGTGTCTCTTGAAAACTCAATAGTCCAAATGGCCAAGTTTATTTATGTTCCTGACACTGGAGCTGACAGCTTCCCTGGAGAATAGAGTCCTTCATAAACAAGGTGCTCTCTAGGAGAATAGAGCTTTTGAACTTACTAAATCCATTACATATCTTTCCAATTACATTTTTTAGTTCTTTGTTATTATTTAGTTAATTTAAATATATCATAAATTCAACAGAATAAAATATGCAAATTTTCCCCTTTCCTGGACTTAGGAAATATTAGTTTGGTTGTCCTCATCACTGAAGGTGTATTTGGTCACTGATGTGTTATGGATGAATGTGTAGTAATGGTCCCTGTTCACAGGATGATTATAGAAACAAAACAGAAAAGATCATACAAAACTGTATAGGTGACATGTCTGATGACAGGCACCCACAGCGGGGACAGACATTTGGAGGGAGAGCTCAGTCTGCATTAAGTGCAGTCAGGAGAAACCTAGCAGGAAAACAATAAAGAACAAAACAGAAAAGGAGTTAAGC
Organism: Marmota marmota marmota; assembly: GCF_001458135.2. NCBI lineage: Eukaryota > Metazoa > Chordata > Mammalia > Rodentia > Sciuridae > Marmota > Marmota marmota. The sequence continues at coordinate 14,288,481 of NW_025999990.1, read as the reverse complement.
AAAAACTTAAAGATTGAAGGACCTTGAGGCAGCATTAGTGAGGATTAAAATCAGCGGATTGTTGGGAAGAATAATTAAACTCCATACTGATGGTGAACCATAGAATCACAGGGGTTGATGACCTGGGAATGTTCCCAGGAAGAGCCATTCTTTAAGAAACTTTGCTTATGAGAGGAGTGAGAGAAAAGAAAATGTAGATTTGTAAACGTAGGAGGCCAGGGTGCCTGTGGACAACCCATTCCTTCCTCAATTACCCAGAGGACAAATAATCACACTTCTGTCTGTCACTCAGGATTTCTGACCCCAGATTTTCAGGAACTTGCTCATAGCCTCAGGTAAAACATTTTTCTTTGTGTGAGGTCCAGATAAACAGACAACCAGAAAAAGGAGGAAGTCCTTGTGCTTCCAAGTGAGATTCACACAGGTTCAGTGAAACTGCACTCTGAATCAGAAAACCAAGAGAGGTTTGTAATAGTACGGATCCCTCATTTATTTCCCTGCTTGTTATTGTGTTTATATTGATTTATAAATCTGAAGTGATTTTCAGAGGGTGTAAAATGATGTAAACTCATAGGGACCAAGAAGTATCTAGTTCATGGTCAAACTCTGCATGAAAGGTCACCCTTTACAAGGGACTGACTATACAACAAAAACTATGGTTCTTCTGAGGGTTATTCCTAGGGTGTATCTTCTATTCCAACCATCCAGAAAGTCTGAATTGCTTTTGAGAATAATAGCATTTTTGTATTTGATGTTATTTTATTTTAAGAATTCAAGGGTTTTTATTTTTCACATTTCTTTCGATAAATGTGCATCATTCAAATTTTTATACTTTATCTGGCAATGTACATAAGAATTTCCTAAGATGTACCATTAAGAAAAACTCTATAAAGAATTTAATGGTCTTGAAAGGTAAACTTGACATTGTATCATTAGGTGATATAACAAATATGCTACTAGGTCTTCACTTCAAATTGATTGGATCAGTTTAGCTGGAGTCTATGATGTTGTGCCCATAAGATATGAGAATTCCAAGCAAACTGGTAATAAAGAGATAACATAAGAGCATTTGTATTAAAAATTAAGACTTTCTTGAAGTAGTCTTTTAGGTAACTTGCTCAACCTATTATGAAGGGAAATTAAGCAGCAGATGCATCTCGTTATAGGCTCTAGATCTCAGAATACTTCACATTATTTTACCACGTGTATCAGTCAACTTTTTGTCACTGTGATGAAATATCTGAGAGAAATCAACTTACAGAAGAAAAAATTTATTTTGACTCATAGTCATTTGGCTCCATGTTTCTGGGCCTGTAATGAGGCAGAACATCGTGATGGAAGGATATGGCAGAGGAAATCTGTTATCTCCTGGGGAGTGAAAAAGAGAGAATGACACTGTGGAACAAACTATAGAGCTAAGTGCATGCTTCCAAGGACCCACGCCCTCCAACTGCCACCATCTCCCGCCATCCCATTCAATTACGAATCCATCATTGGATTAATCCATTATGAGGCCAGCACCTCCTAATCCAATCACCTCCCCAAGGCCCCCCACCTCTGAACATTGCTGCACTGGGGACAAAGCCTTCAACACATGAGTTTTGGGGGGACATTTCAGATCCAAACCGTAACCCCAAGTATTCAATTTAATTAGAGTTAATTAATGAGAGTTTTTCTTAGTCAAAGAAAGTCTATGTAGATTGAAGTGCCTTAAACGAAAGAAACCATTGAAAAATAGCCTTCAAATAAGGGTAACATTAAAATAGGAACCAATGTGTTTTTCAAAGATTTAAACATGATCTTAGTAAGATTTTAATAGGTGCTCCGGTGAAGAAAACCAAACCAAACCAAACGCTTCTGGGTGTAGAAGTAGCTGGAAGTCAACCAGGAGGACAACGATTTCAGGTTTAATGCAAGCAAAACTTGGCACATTTCTTTGCCTGGGAGAACTATTAATAAAGATAAAATTAGAGAATAATTACTTAAACTGTCCCTGAGCGAGCCATAGTTATTTCTTGAAAGGGAAACTGTTTGTCTCTTTTATCTCTTGCTGAAGGAGTGCCGGAAACCACTCGAGGGTATTGACGTGGGAAGGAAGCAACAAGGGACGGGCGAGGCGGGCGGGAATAAGGAAAAAGTCTCATTTTTTAATGTTCAAATCTGTAGGGAAAATATCATCTTTCCTTTTGCCAAGCATTTGTTGTGGTTCAAGTAAGTAGGAGGACAAAAGTCCTTCCTTGTGAAGAGTTGGCATTCACATCTTACGAAAAGTAAAATGTTGAGTTCCCTTTACACACGTTCGTTCATGGTGATTTTTTTTAAAAAAATTTTTTTGAAGTATTTAGTACAACGTATCGAACATTTATTTGTGTGTGCTTTTGTTACATTCTAAGTTCCTGAGGGGAAAGTCTGGATCTCTGGTCCTTTACCCAGCTTCTAAGACTCCGTGCAATGACTGGCACCTAGGAGGGCCCAGCACAGGGTCATCGAGGAGTGATGCAGATGGAGAGAGAAGATGGAAACTGGAGCCAGAATTAAAAGACGTTGTTTATTTTAGTGATTAATAAGAGAACAGTCAAAGATTTGTGGAAAGGAAGACCACTGATACAAGAACAAAGAGAGATTCTTTTCTCAGAGTTTTCCAAGGCAGTAGCCACCGTCATTTGTGTTTGTCCCAGACTCAGAGGCAGGCAAGCAAGGGCAGGCTTCGTGCATGCCCTGATTGGCGGCGTTGGCATGGGGGAACAGCAGCAGGCTCCCTGGAAGTGAACCATCTGCTCTAGTTGGTTTAAGGAGCATATCTGGCTTTCTCTGGTTGTCCCTGAGTTGGAAAGAGGGAAATGATGAAAGCTGCGAATCAAGTCCTGATCCTACTGGGCCAACGGCTGCCGAGGTTGTGGCTTGTCTTTTCTGTGGGCTCTGGGCTACCAGAGGTTGCAGGTCATGGTCTAACCATTGTCCATTTGTGTAATCTATCTCTACACTTTGCATTCCTCAAATATGTGAGAGCTTTGAGGATCTCATTGGACATCACCCCCCATTTGATCTCTAGTACCAGATACATGGTGGGTACTTGATGATGGGTTCTGGGATGGTGAGGAATGAGAAGAGGTGTGAAGTCTTCTTCTTCTTTGCTGTAGTGTTCCACTGCACAATCCAGTGTGATAGTCACTAGCCACATGTACCTGTGAGCACCTGAGATGTAACTAGGCTGAACTGAGTTATGTTGTAATTGCAAAATACACACCAAAATGCCAAGACTTTGTGCAAATAAAACAGGGTAAAATATCACCCTAACAACTAAAAACACCATATACTGCATGTTCAAATGATACTAGTTTGGACATATTGGGATAAATATATAAACACATTGTTAAAATTAATTTTGCTGTCTTTTGTTACTTTCTCAAATAATGTGATGATTAGGAAAGCTAAAATTAAGTGTGTGGAGTGGATATTGTGTCTACCAGATAGTGTTGTGTATGCTTCCTCTTCAATGTAATGAGGCCATGACTCTCTATAGACTGTTCCTTTTGCATTGTCTTGATATAAGAGTATTTTATAAGGCTGGAAACACATTTGTACATTGTTTATTCATCAAAATAGTTTCTGAGTTTACAGGATGGAGACCATAGGCTCAGGGCTTGCTTTCTCTTGAATAGTTCTCAGTCACTACGTTTGGCAACTTGGGGAGACAGAAAACTTAAATGGTGATTTGTTTAACAGGCATACATAACTACTAAATCCAAGAAAATTCCATGAAAACATACTCATGCAGCTGAATTTCATAATTATATACCAATAATGTTATAATTTACTTCCCTATAAAAATCCAACACCAAAAAATATCTGGAAATTCACCTCAGGAAGATGTTTTTGCTCACACATTTTCAGGTACTAAGGCCTGTGTCACTGCTGAATGTCTTTTTCCACTTACAAGCTGGGTGACCTTGATAAGCACTGGACCCTGTGGGAATCCTAGTCTCCTCCTCCACAAACTGGATCGACCTCATGAGATTGCTCTAAGGCTCAAACAAGATAATATGTGTGAAAAACCAATATAAATATGAAGGATAATTATGGTTATTATTAGAAACAATTAAGGCCATTAGGTTAAAATGAGGGTCCTGGGAAAAAGATCAGTTTGGGGACTCACAAAATAATATTTAGCTTTTGTAGACTCTAATAGAGCTAGAAGAAGCTAAATAGAGAAGCATAAGATTGCAAAGCATAATACATGATAATAAGATCTAACCTTTCACATGCTCCTAAGTAATTTTTTAAAATTGCCTTTAGGATTGAAGTGAACTAATGGATGAGAGAAAGCTGTCAGGAGCAGACTGCATTTTTGATTAAAGATATGACTTATTGCTGCCTTCTTTGCACGAATCAAAGTGGAAAAAGAATATCATTGCTTCTGTCAACTCCGATGGTCTTTCGATGAATTTTGGTTCTCTCTTTTCACCCTGCCATATGAAGATAATAGCATCCTGGCTGTAACACTGGATTACAAAAGGGTGAAATAAAATGACTGGTCCAGGGCTATGTGAAGGGAATAGGGTTCTCCATACTTCCATAGTTCATTATGGTAGCCTGATGCTAGGGGTGACCATTGAATGCTTGATATGTGGCTACTCCTGAATGGGAATGTAAACTCCATACCAGATTTTGAAGACTTAGTATGAAAAAGAATGCACAATATTTCATTAGTTTTTGTATTGATTACATTTTGAGCTAATAATATTCTGGATATATTGAATGAAGTAAAAAAAGTTTTTAAAAGTAATTTCTACTTTCTGGAATATGGCTACTAGAAAACTTCAAATGATGCACGTGCCTCACATTTGGGGCTCCTATTATATTTCTGTTGGCTAGAACCACCCCCGCCCATGGCCCTTCCTAGTGTGTTTTAAAAGTTCTGTTCCTTGCCTGAATGGATTTGGAGAGCTGTTTCCTCTCCCTCCCGTATCTATCTTTACTCTTCCTCTCTTCCAGCGGACCCAAGCTGCCAAAGCAAATATCTAGGTAGGTTACCTCAAAAATAAGACCCAAATCATTCTTTACTCCTGTTCTTATAGGTTTCATTCATCCCTCCTCCCCCACCCCCCCCACGATTGATGAGGAGACACACTTTTGGCTAAAATGACTTGAGCAGTGCTCCTATCAACATTCCTGCTGTTTACTAATAGATGGAAACCAGAAGACGATTTCTCGTTGCTGGTGAGTGGATTTCAGTTTGAGGTGATCTGTTTCTGTTCGTTTGTGCAATAAACATGATTTATTAGTACTTTTCGGGGACTAATTTTCTCTTCCACTGTACAATTCCACTTAAGTACCTTGTGTGACCACAAATCTGTACCAAGAAGGAAGTCTTGTGACAGAAACCGATTTAAACAGCTTTTCCTTCCCCCATGTGCCCCCCCATCCTCACTAGGAAATAGCAATAAAGTCAAAGAGGACTAGGGATTTATGGGATCATGTTTAAAGGTCAACAGAAGGAAGAAAGAGGTTCAAGATGATTTAGAATCACCGAAAGTGAAATTCTGCGTTTACAAGGTTTTGTGCACAGGATGTGCCAGAAATGCTGGGGATAGAGATAAAAATCCCTTCCCTCCTTCAACGTATCGGCTAATGTAAGGACACAAGTAATAAACAAAACGCTCACAGAATGTTCAAGAGGGCCATGCAAAGACACTTTTGCAAATGTAAAGTGGATACATATTAAAGATTATATTCAACTCATTAGTTAGCAAGTCAAGTATGTTTGAAGATCATTCAGGAAGGTGAGTATTTCTGGTTAATGTTAGGATAGGGCGATACTCAAGACTTAAGAACCATGAGGCTCCTTGGTGCAGTGTGGTTGCTAACCACCTCCCATTGCATTAGCGTTTCTTCTATGGTCCTCTCCTGTGTCTGATGAAAAGTGGAATACGTATTGCTCTCTTAATTGTATGACATGCAATAGAAAATATTCTAAACTGTGTTTCAGATGGGTCTTGCCCTGATAGCTCCTACTTCTGTGTATTAATTGGCAAGACCCTTAAAACAAATTTCCAGGAAAAAATAAACTATTTTCATCTTACTGTGCCAGAGAATCTAGGAGAAAACCAGGAGAATTGATCTGAACTCCCTCTTTTGTCTACTTGCACTCTGTCTGTCCTTAAAATCCATCTCACACTCCCCTGCATGTGTTTCCCTGACCTTTCATCTCTGTGTTTTCTCCTCCAACTCCTAAAGCACCCAGCTCTATCAGCAGCAGGGGTTACGGTGGGTCTTCATTATTAACATATCTCATCATTGTGAACTGGCCCACTCACTAGAATTTATTTGTAACTCTAAAATCAATACTTGTGGCACTTTTGTGGTCATTCGTGGGGATGCGAAGAGTGGCAAAAAATTTGAGTCACCTGATGTGCATGTTCCCAGAACGCTGTGCCTTCTTGTTTTAGCCCTCACACTGTGAACTTTATGTGGTCTATTTAGGAACATGTTCATTGAATATTTGTATTTTGAGGTGGGGGAGTACCAGGGATTGAACTCAGGGCATTCGACCACTTGGCCACATCCCCAGCCCTATTTTGTATTTTATTTAGAGACAAGGTTTCCCTGAGTTGCTTAGCTAAGGCTGGGTGTGAACTTGAGATCCTCTTGTCTCTGCCTCTCGAATTACTCTGCCTTCAAATTACTGATTTAGCTGCTGGGATCACAGGTGTGCGCCATGGTGCTCAGCTGAATATTTGTATTTTTGTTGTCGATTTTATTGGTTAAAATGGCTCCCAAGCATAGCGTTGAAGTGCTGCCCAGTGGACCTACACTTCAGGAGGTTGTGACGTGACTTCCTGAGAAAATACTTGTTGGATAAGCTTCTTTCCAGCCTGAGTTACAGTGCTGCTGTCCATGAGCTCAGTATTACTGACTCAGCAATACATGTCCAGTAAGGTGTCTTTAACAGAAGCACACAGGACGCTGGGTATGGACTGGTTGGCAAAAATGGGATCAGAGGCTCGCAGGCATCTAAACATGTATTTCCTTAGGAGCAGGGGTTCAGTGTTTTTCTTCTCCCCTGTTGTCTTGGCTATAGACTCTAACTACTGTGATTAACAAGAAGGGACTGCATGCTGTTTTTCTGTTTCCAGTGCCTAGGGAATGTAGACCTGATGGTGACCTAGTGGAACAGTTGGTGCCCACTAGATATTTGCCAAGTCAATGTAAACCAGGAACGTGGTACAAGGTGCAGAGGAGGGAAGAGCTTCTGTTAGGCCTGGGTTCTGGGGATGTGTCTGCCCATTGGCTACTATGTGCAGGGAGTCCTGACCACAGCAAGTAGCCTGGGCAGTTGGTAGAAGTGACTCTGGAATGAGTGGGCCAGGTTCCTTGCTGGGCTTTTCTGCATTTTAATGTGTCATTTGGGGAAAGCAATTTGACCTCTGCAGACCTCAGCTTTGTTACATGCAAACGGAGGCAACTGTGCTACTTTAAGACCCCAGTGAACTTAGGAAGTGAAAAGAGGACGCTAGCTATTCCTGGGATGGCAGGCCAGTAGAAACGCCACACCATCTGCTTTCCATGAGGCCCAAATCCAGAAATACAAATAACCGTAGGAGTTTTCATGTCTGAACTCTGCCTTTAACTGATTGCACCTTGTTCAGAAAAATCTCACATCCAGTTCTGCAGAACATGTGGCTTTCTGATCAAATCTTTGGATTCCAGAAAGGACTACTTCCACAGACCTCTTGGTGTGATCTGAGTGGTGCTTTCAGTCACTTTCCTCTTAGAGTTTGTAGTTCAGGTCAAATGAAATATTTTCAAAGCCCAGCATGTATTCCCCAAACAACAATAAATCACTCAGAAAGTTATGTGCTCATTTGCACATGGCTTCAAATTACTGATTTAGCCAGCTGAGGGCACGCATTATGGTTTTTTAGCATATGATTTTTTATTTCTGGTGTTCTGATCATCCAGTAATTAGTGGATACAGATGAAATTACAGGCTGCTGCCACTGCCTCAGATGGTCAGGTTTTCAGGATGCCAACTCCCAGCTCCTTTGGAGTTGACATAAATATTATGGAAGCAAAAAATTATAGTCATTTGCGGGGAAATCATGTGTTTAATTGCCAAGCGAAGCAGAGGAAAAATAGCAGAAGCAAGCATCATGTATCAGTTAATGTGAGTGCATTATTGCATGTTGCAAAGGGGTCTAAGAGGACTTTTCAATAGCAAAATGAAAACAAAACTATTCTCAAAAATGCCATCTGTGAAGCCCCCAGATATGTCTGACTGGCTCATTTCCTTTCAAAAATAGTCCCTGCATTCCAAAGGATGTTAATAATGAATGGAAATAACCATGGTATAAAAATGGACCATGGCTGATAGAGGGGACTTAATGTAAGGAGTTACTATTGAAATAAACAGGGAGACGAATATCCCACAGACACACTTTTCACCAATATTTCAATGTTTGCTGCAGATGGCACTTTAACACAACATAAAACTTGGCTCTCATGCACAGGAGGATTATTTTGATAATTTAACACTCAGAATTTACTTAAAAATTTATCTCTCAATAAATGTTATTTGTAAGTAAATTTACAGATATTTCCTATTTCCATTTTTATCATCTAGTAAACTTACCATGAGAAAGATAATTGATACTCTGTAGGGTTTTTATAGGAAGCCAAAAAAATCAATCAAACATGGAAATACTTTTATTATATTTCTGAATTGAGTGGAGAACTTATCATTACACAAACTGCCTTTAATGTCACATGTTTTATTCCTATTTTCAAATTATATATACCATTAGAGACTTCATCTGTTATTCTAAGAGCAAAGATAAACTCTCCTGTGTTCTATGTAATTCATTGCTAAATGATCAGTAGAATCTAGTGGTCAAGCACTCTGGAGACAGATTGTCAGGTGGTAATCTCTGTCTGCCACTTACCAACATGTGATTTGGGCAGGTTTTAAATTTATATATACCTCAGTTTCATCATTTGTAAAATAGAGACAATATTAGCATCTACCACATATGAGAATTAAATAAGATGATATACACGAAGCAGTTAGTCTAATTCTTGGCATATATCAAGTGCTCAGTAACTGTAAGTTCTGACTATTATTTATGTGGCCACTGCAAATGCTAGAAATAAACAACTAGAAGCACTCTCTGTTATACGATGATCTTTAGGCTAGAAGAAAGAGGGCCGATTATAATATTGCTACAGTGCTTACTAGGGACTTACGAAGATTGCAGATTCAACTAGAAGTGCAAAAACATAAATCAAGCCAGAAACAAATAACCTTTCTATTATTATTAGTTTTTTTTTTGAGAAAAATTTCATATTTCATTATATGTGCCTCCTTGGTTTCCAGAGAGGGAGCTATGAATTTAAAATACAGTTCTGTGCTCTTACAGGTAGAAACTATTTTTATTACTCTCAAATGTGGAAGAGGCTAGATTCTGCTTCTTATCATTCATATTATTGCAAAATACCCAGATTCAGGATCCTTGCACCTGAGCCAGGGCCTCCCAGACCTGCAGAGCCTCAGTGGGTGGGATGAAGCCATTGTTCCTGTGGCCTTCATCAGTTTTTCCCCACACCCATTTTCATCTCTGCTTCAGAGAAGCAGATAATAGATTATATGGCCCTCCCCTCTGGGGACTCTCTAAAGGGCCTCCTGATTCCTTTCCTATGCAGAGGGGTGGTGTTTTCTCCTTTGTATCCTTCTTCTCTGACTTCTCATCTCCGTCTGGACACTGTTGAAATGGGACCTTGTAATCCTTCCTATGTGCTCTAGAGTTTGTCCTCTCACTGTGTCCTGCAATTGACTTCCTCCTACAAAAGTCCAGCTGTGCTTCCTCTTACTCGCAAAGTGTTTCTTATCTCCTTTTAAGATGCCCATCAGCTTTACACCAGAATTAAAGTCTCAACAGTGCAAAGCACAGAGCCTGGGAGTTAGAAAGGGAAGGACAGAAACTCTTTCATTTTAATCAGGAACTTCAGACTCCTGGAGAGCTGGGGACACCGTAAGGTGAAACATGAACGTTGACCTTGTGGTTGCAACGATGACGTAAGTGTTAAATGAGATCCCAGCAGACAGTAATGGCTCTGTTAATTCTGAGCACAATGTTAAACCTAGGTCGTGTAACTTACCAAGTAGGAATTATTCCCAGCAGTTTTAGCAAATCTTATTTCATTTAATACTTCTCTTGTGAAGTATGTGGAAATTACTTTCGAATTTCCTTTCTCTTTGCTTTGGCACTTCGTGTTTTGGTGCTGGCTTAAGAGATCTTGTCTAGGGACCTTTTATTATTACAGTCCTTCTGTCATGGAACCTTGCCCCCAGACTTTGTTAAATGCTTAAAATTAATTTTCAGAAGTGAACTGATGCTCATGGTCATAGAGATTTTTAAAAAAATCTTTTTTGCATTATCTTTCCAGAATAAACCATCTCCTTTGAAGCAAGAGAGATTTAGGGGCCAGTATCATGAAAGGCTGTTGACTCTCCCTCCTTCCCCAGCCTTCCTCTGAGTGCCACCTGGAATAATAGTTTGTCACTTCCTTCTCATTGGCACCTTCTCTCCACGTGGCTTCCAGAACGCTCACCCTTTTGGGTTTCTACTTCCCTCACTCCTGTTCTTCCCAGTGTCCTCCCAGCTCTTCTACCTGCCTCTTCCCGTTGAGTCTCCTAGCTGTGTCCTTCTTCATCTTCTTCCCTAGGCTCACTCCCTTTGCATTTCCATCTAGTTTCTTGGCGTGAAATGCCTCTGTAGGCCAGTGACCCCTGAGCTTACATCCCCAGGTCAGCCTCAGGCTCATTTATCCCACTGTCTACCCAGCGTCCCTATTTGAAGGAAAACAGAGATCTTAAATCAACGTGTTGGATTTAAGTTCAGGAGAACTCCCAGGATTATGTGATCTGGAAAGTGGGGGTGCTGGGTAGGGGTGGATTTCAGAGGCTGGTAGAGACCAGCCACAGCAAGAACAGGCCAGGGGCAGGCTGTGAGCAATCAAACCAACTTGCGGTTTCCAATAATTTGGGGACTATCTGAAGCAAGCCAGGAAGGGAGAAGGGTGTATTTCTGGTGGGAATATCAAATACGTTTATAATGTCACAAGGGAAAGCAATTGGACCCCATTGGTCTCTAGGGATGTAAATTTCTCTGAGTTACCAATTCATATTTGTGGCAAATTGGAGGTGAGTTTCTTTCTATGGTAGTCAGTCAAAGGAGCTTCCCTCTTGCTGGCGTACACCAGTACGGTTCCATGCTGTTGCCTTGGATTATGGATCTTCTCATGAACATGTTGTTGAAATGATAAAAACTGTGGTGCAGCTCAGCTCATGCAACATGTACTACGCTGCTCATATCCATAGAAAGTACCAAGGCAACTATTATTCTGGGCTGAAGAGTATGCCAATGTTTGAGGAAAGGACCTGGGGATCCATGTGGGATGTCCTAGATCTCTCTCTCTCTCTCTCTCTCTCTCTCTCTCTCTCTCTGTTTGATTTCAGTTGGCTATATTATTAGAACTATGGCTAAACCCTGATCGAGGGTAAGGTCTCTGACACAAATGACTGGATTTGATCATCCAGTCTTGTGGGTCAGGCAAGGGAACATATCACCCTTGTTAGTAAAAACTGAAAGATGGATGCTTCAGGTGCCTTGCTACGCCAGCTGTAAGTTCACTTCTGAACTCTCAGTGATGCGATCTTCCAGTGACAACAGCATCCCTATCCTAATACAACTAACAGCAAATACTGCAGTATGTTTCAGCTGACGTTCCCTGAGAGGTGGACGCTGAGTTAGAGATTGCATTTGTTCTTTTGATGGCTGTAGGTAAGAGATATTTTTGTCCTTTGTGATTTTGTGTAACTAAGAGACGATGTGCAAGCATTGTGCTTTAGAATGGTGAAGTGTGAACATGTCACCAGGCCAACGGCAGGAAGAAGACAATATTTAGATGGAAACTCAATGTCTTCAGAGAACAAGGCATAGTCATTTCAGTCTCACCTGAATTAGACTAAAAATTGAAAAGATTAGACCACAAAAGAAGTTTCTAAGAACTAAAAAATACAAGGCAATGTTATTTTCCCACCGTGCAACAAAATAAGGAATCAGAAATGCGACTATATAAAACGAATTCCACTTTTTAAAAGCAAACATGGGGAAAATAGCAAATCGTAGGTGAAATCACAAAATACTGAGGACTTGAAAAGTTATAAAATAGTCATGCAAAAACTGCAGGTTCAGGTAGAGTAGTACTTAAAAGGGAACTTACACATTTAACGTACTTAAATGTTCTTGATTACTGAGGCAGGAGAGATCAGGGAAACTAATTCCTTAGTTGAGACACCAATAAAATTGCTGGTTTGGTTTATAGGAAACTACCAATTAAAGGGGTAGCTGTTAAATCCCTTCTGTCTTTAGGATGTGTGATTTTTACAACTGGTATCAAGTTTAGGACAAAAAGCATTATAATAAGAAGTACAAATTTTGGCCATAATCTTTGACTTCTGAAGATGACTCATTTTTATTTTTATTTTTTAAATCTCAGAAAGAGCTTGGTTTGAAACAAAGACTATACAAATCAGAAGCTGGAAGAAAAAAAAGTGCCTTTCTGTAAAATGGTTTGATTCTCTTTAGTAAGAAGTAATCCAGAGTAGAAGCATGCACACAGACACACACACACACACACACACACAAACACATACACAAAATAGGAACACAGAAGACAAAGGAGAGAAAATCCCAGGGGTTGGACAGAGACAGAAACTGCATTCCAGATGTGTTTAGGAGGTTATAAGAGGTTACCAGGTTGAATGTGGGCGTCCCTGATTTTCCACTGGGATCTGGGTTCCCATGGCTGGCTGGCCTGCAGGAGAGAGTGATGGGGATCTATTTCCAAAGTGCTCAGCCTTCCTGAGTGCACTGACCACAGCTGAGGGCTTGTCCTTAGTCCATCGTCCAACAAGTTGTTAAAAGAAGTCATCAAAACCCAAACCCAAATTTCCTCCAAGTAGTTTACTGGATTAAAGCAATTCAGGGAAATGAGAAGACGCCAGAGCAGTGACCAGAACCGTGGGGCAGAGGACAGGGTGTGTTAATGAGCCCAGATTCAAGGTAAGCCTGGAAATTTAGCTGTGGCTTCAGAACACACTGACCTGTCTTGACACAGCCCAAGCATTTATTTTAAATCGCAGCCTCTTGTTATGTGCTGTGGGCAGAGCTCCAGATGATGTGGAATTTGCATTTAGAACATTCTGGTAATAAATCACAGTCTGTCTGACACCCAAGTGTGTACTTAAGGAGGGTGTGCTATAGAGTTTAAGATTTTATAAGTCTTAGCTTTATGCTCAATGTATTTACAAGTCAATATATAGATACAGCAACTGATCGAAACTAAAATACTCCAAGAATTAAGTGATTCATTTTACATTATGAACCATAGTTAAACAGATTACTGAGAATTGAAACTCATCTGGGGAAGTTTCATGAAGTTTGAACTTGCGCCTGAATTATGAGCCTGGATTTAAAGGTACTGTTGAAGGAAAGATGAGGGGCCGGCATCCGTGGGAGAGGAACAGAATATCCAGCATACAGCTGGGGAGAAGCAAGCTAAGAGGGATCCCAGCAGCTATGCTAATTGGTTTCTTTAATGGTGATTCCAATATTTATTATTTCATTTGCTCAGTGCAAATAAAGACACATTTGCTCAGAGTATATGGAGTCCAAGGTCTTTTGAGGCTATTTTCATTTTAAGAGGAGTCCAGATTTTTTTTTTTTTATTTAAACCACAAAAAAGTCTCTCTCTGGTGCAGTGATTAATTCAGTTCCTGTTCCTTCCTTCTTCCTTTCTGAAGTTTTACTGGAACTCAAGTAGCCAGAGTGGCTGACTACAGCTAAGGTATTGCTAAAATGGCATGGATACTGTAAGCCTGATCAAAAAGGTGTTAATTTATACCCAAGCGTTCTTGCTAAGTAAGAATTATCAATCATAGAATTACTGGGGGGGGGGGTTAGATAGTTTGTTTTTCTGTTTGTCTTCCTTGTCCTACCACAAGACTCTCTGAACTTTTAATTATTATAAACTATCATATATTTGTACATTTAGCTTGGGTACAACTTCATTATTTATAAAATGCTAGTACCTAATTTTAATTAAAGGCACTTAATACATATTTGTGGAATGTTAGGTGGTGGGTGAACTAATGTGGAAATGTTTTTGAACTAGAAAAATTCAAATCTAGCACTTTCTGTAGAAGACAATCCAAGAAGAGTTTTTTTTCCCCCAGCTATTCATTATAAAAATTATGGATCTTAAAAATCAATGGATGAATTAAAAAACAATCTTACATGTAGAAATAAATTCAAAGATGTTTTAGAACTACAATATGATCCTATTGTGTAGGAATATTCAACAGTAGTTGTTGCAGATTATGTAATCAGAGAAGGACTTTCAATATTTATTAAGTACTTCTGAATTATTTAAAATTTAAATAATAATCATACCTTACTTTTACCATTTGAAAAATAAAAAATAATATCCTGGGCACAAGAACTTATTGTAATAACCCTTAAAGCCTGTGCCTGAATAATGGTGATTAAACGTGCAAATAAACATAAACACACATACATATAGCGTTTGCATATGTCCAGTTTTGTGTGATTCACTTTTTATCTTAAAAATGCAAGGGAAAATTCAGAAAGTATAGAATGTTGGCAGTAAACATCTTCACATGTTGAATGTTTTCTTCTTTGACTGCTTATTTACTTCAATTCTTTCTGGCTGATAAGAAATTGTTCCCACTGGTCACTATGATTTTTAGCTCATGTGAGAATAGTAGCCAACAGGTGTTAATGGTGCATCTGGAAGTAAGCTGCATTCAGAGATGGCTGTGTGCAGGGCAGGCTGCTTGACCCACCGCACTGGACCTCTTGATGGAAATGCAGTGGCCCCATGAAAGTGTTCACAACAAAGACCACGGCAGCTGTGCCTGCCACCCACCATGTGGCCACCATTGTGGCCACAGACACTGGCAAGATCCCTCTGATACTTTCAAGGTGCTTTTGGATCCAACAATTGTGGCTCATGGATGTGGCAACTCTTCAATTCTAACTTCTGTCCTACACATGGAATAAGAAAATAGTTATTAATTAGAAAAATATTGATATGAAACCTAAGAGAGAATCTTTTCCAGGAAAAATACATATTCTTAAAATTTGGACAATTAAAAAAAATCCTTCACTTTGGTTAAGTTTATACTTTGTGGCTGGGATGGACAACAGAGGAGAAATATTTGCTGCAGCTACATGTTGAACAAAGACTAATCTTCATAACTAGAAAAAAATCAATGACAAACTCACAAATAATACTGATGGAACTGATATTCTCTTCTAAGATGTTGTTAAACAAGAGACTCACAACCTCATTACTAATTTGAGGAATGAAAATAGTAACTGAACTTGGTGTCGGGGTTTGACATGCAAGAGTGTGAAATTTACTTATAAAAGTAATGCACACCCGTATTTAAATCAATTAGACTGTGCACGAGTCAGTTTTCCGTTACTATAGTAAACAACTGAGATAATCAACTTATAAAGAGGAAAAAGTTTGTTTGCCTCACTGTTTTGGGGGTCTCAATCCGGGTATACCTCCATTGCTTTTGGGCCAGTGGCAAAGCAACATGGCTGGAAGCACCTGGCAGAGTAAAGCCACCGGGGGCTGGGAGGAACTAAAGGGGAGAAAGAGGAAGGGACTGGGTGCCCACTCTTCTCTTTAAGGGGATCGTGGCAATTACCAGAAGTCTTCCCAAGTCCTCAGCTCTTAAGGTTTCCACCATCTTCCAATTGTACCACCCAGGGGCAAAGCCTTTAACCCACAGAACTTTGTCCTGCACGGATGGGTCAGTTTTGAATACATTGGAAAGGAAGGATGTCTCAAGCAGCACAGGGGAACACCAGGAAAGAAGACGTGGAATGGGACTAAGTGGCTGTGCCCAGGCACCAAGGAGACGGGCCTGACTTGGCTGGAAGATGCCTGTGGTAGAAGGGGCTCCTGAGAGACACAGCTGAGCAGATGCGGTGGGATCCCTGGGCTGTCAAGGTCAGCAGAAGAACTGTAACACAGCCCCCTAGATGGCAGAAGACGGCATCCACGAAGAAGATTGTATGCTATAAAGTTTGG
Source organism: Marmota marmota marmota (assembly GCF_001458135.2). Lineage (NCBI taxonomy): Eukaryota > Metazoa > Chordata > Mammalia > Rodentia > Sciuridae > Marmota > Marmota marmota. The sequence goes on along the minus strand of NW_025999990.1, from coordinate 14,272,293 downwards.
TTACAAACCAGTTTATTAGCTGAGTGGTGGATAGAGTCCATGAGTAGAGAGGCCCTTGGGTAGTGCAGGAAATGAGGGACTTTCCTGAGCTGGAGGGCAGGCAGAGTAATGGAAGGAAATGAGCCATTGTAGAGGACTGGGTGAACTGGCTAGACTGAAGTCATCATTTAAAATATTGCCAGTATTTAAAATTAAATTTAATATTAATTTCATATGAAGATATTATGCTGTATTAAAATATAAGGCAGCTTGGTATGGTGGATAAAAGGATGGATTCTAAAGCCAAACTGCCTGGCTGTATGTATTTTAGCTCTACTGCATCCAGCTATGTGACCACACCAGCTGTTAAACCTGTCTGTGCCTCGGTTTCCTTGTCTGTAAAATCAAGAAGATACTTCCTAGGATTGTTTAGAGGATTAGTAAATGAATACAGGGCTTAGAATGTTTGCCTGTCACTTAGTAAGTATCGTAAATGTTTGTTAAGGAAATGCAAACTAATAACTCTGTTTTCTTAGGTGCAGGTGGACTTGTGTGAATTTTCTTTCAGCTCAATGATTGGTGCTGGAGAAGAACCATCATGAAAAATACATTGGTTAGAAATGTATTTTTCTTTCTAACCATCCCTATGAGTTGGACTTCATGTCCTTCACTTTTTAAAAATTTTATTATTTATTTGTTTATTAATTGCTTTACACATGACAGCAGAGTGCATTTTGACATATTATAATTCATGGAGTATAACTTATTCTAACTGGGTTAGAACAACCCATTCTTGTGGTTGGTCATGATGTGGAGTTTCACAGGTGGTGTATTCACATATGAACATAGGAAAGTTATTCATTCTACTATCATTCCTATTCCCTTCATTTCCCTTTGTCTAATCTACTGAACTCCTATTCTTCCCTCCCTCCCCCACTTATTGTGGGTTAGCATCTGCATATCAGAGAGAATATTCGGACTTTGGTTTTGGGGGGATTGGCTTATTTTTTCCAAATGAATTTTATAACTGATTTTTATCTTGTTATCAAGAACATCATCGAACTTTTAATAGGAATTGTATTAAATCTGTATAATACTTTTGGTAGTATGGCCATTTTGACGATATTAATTCTGCCTATCCAAGAACATGGGAGATATTTCCATCTTCTAAGGTCTTCTTCAATTTCTTTCTTTAGTGTTCTGTAGGTTTTTGACCCCTTTTGTTAGTTTGATTCCCAAGTACTTTATTTTTTTTTTTTGAGGCTGTTGTGAATGGGTTAGTTTCTTTAATTTCTCTTTCAGTTGATTCATCATTAGTTTATGGGAGTGCAATTGATTTATGGGTGTTAATTTTATATTCTGCTACTTTGCTGAATTTATTTATAAGTTTTCTGGTGGATTTTTTGGGTCTTCTAAATATAGAATCATGTCATCGGCAAATAGGGATAGTTTGAGCTCTTCTTTTCCTGGGCACATCCTTTTAATTTCTTCCTTTTATATGGCCTCCATTTTGGATGTGGGACCAGGAAGCCACTTAAGGGTCACAATCCCGACACACAAACCAGTGGTGTTTCTTGTGTCTTGTCTCCTCAGCTTCTCCCTTAACCTCTGAATCAAGCTCTTTTTGAGAGACCAACCTGGATGTTATGGCAAGTGCATTTGCCTGAAGAAAATGTGAAGCTCCACCCTCTGAGGCAGATGGCAGCTTTGGTCAGCAGCTGAGAAGGAAGTCCTGGCGGCCTGGGCTGGGCTTTGAGGGTAGCATGGCCTCTGCTGGCCCAGTGCAAAATTGGAGGAGAAGGCAAGTGTCACCTGAGGTCATGTAACACTCTTGCAGGTGAGGAACATTGCTGCTTCATGTGCTCCTTAAGCCAGAACATTCTGGGGTTGGGGGGTGGAGGGGGAAAAGAGTGAGAGAGGGAGACAGACTTCCTCAGTTACACTGTCTGACCTTGTGTATGTCAGGAGGTCATATTTTCTCTTCATCTTTAGGGTTTCCCGATTTTCAAAAACTAAGATAACGATGAAAAAATATACGACAAAAATCAACTCTAACGGAAGGGCGGTTCCTTTCTCTTTGGTGTGAAATTTCAGAAAGACAGAGAGTCAAGACGATGCTCACAAATCACGGATCTAGGAGCCATTTAGAGACAAGATGAAGCCAGCAGAAGATGGGGGAAGCACAGCCCAAGGCCATGGGATTGGCTAGACGAAGCGGTGGCATTCATACTGGGTTTGAAAAAAGTGTGTGCGTTTGCTAAAGCTTGGGACTCATCCTCACTGGCTGTGTGGCCTTGGCACGTTCTTACACCTGGGAAGCTCTGCTTGCTTGTGTGTGAAGTGGGAATGTAGTTTACCTGCTTGTAAGTGCAGTTGTGAGGATCAAATGAGGAAATGCTTGTGATGTACTGCAGACAGGCCTGCTGCAGAAGGCTCCGCAGACATGTGAGCAGCAGTCGCTAGAGGTCACAGCAAGGCTGGCCATGAGAGGCGCTGCTTATTGTTGTCTGGTGGTTGACTCTTCTCTAGTACTATTTTTTTTTTGGATACCAGGGAATGAGCCCAGGGGCTTAACCACTGAGCCGTATCCCTAGCCCTTTTTAAAAATTTTTTTTTTTTTATTTTGAGACACGGTCTTGCTACGTTGCTGAGGCTGGCTTTGAAATTGTCAACCTCCTGTCTCTGCCTCCTGAGCTGCTGGGATTCCAGGCATGCACCACTACACTGGGCTCTAACTTCCTTTTTATTTTATGAATGAGTTTTGTTTGGGGATTTTTGCCTTGATCAGTTTTCACACAGGTATGAACACTGTAGTCAGTGGGTCTTGGTTGATTCTGGAAGATGTTGAGTGTGAATAGCAGAACTTGTTCTAGTTGCTGAAGAGGCACAAGCTATTGAGGACAGAGTTGCTCATAGAGAGGGAATAACTGTGTGTAAATGACCCGAAGAGGTTCTGCTAAGAAATGCATCATGAATGGCCCAGGCATGGACCTGAGGAGAGAGCTGGGTCAAAGAGGAGACTGGTTGGTGTTTGAGTTCCAAATCTGCCCTTTGTTTTTGTGTAAATTACTGAACTTCTCTGAACCTTTTTTTTTAACACACCTATAAAATTCAGTGCATACATGTGGAATTCTTTTATGTGTTTAACCAATTAATACTCACTGAGGGTCCACTTTGTGCAGGGTGCTGGAGATATAGTGATGAGGCAAATTGCAGTTTTCCCCTCTGTGGAAATTTGCATCCAAAGGCTTGATGGAGATTAAATAATCATTAACGTGTGTGCCTAATGACAACTGTAATAAGTCTTACGAAAGAACACAGTGCTAGGGAGTAAAAAGTAAATCAAGTAGTATGAATTTAAGTTGGAGAGTGAGATTTAAACTGAAGGGTGATGGATTCATTTTCTAAGGCTCCTATAATAAACACCACACACTTAGTGACTTAAAGCAACACAAGTCTATCATCTTACGGTTCTGAAGGTTAGAAGTCCAATATGGATCTCACTGGAATCAAATCCCGGTATTGGCCCGGCTGTCCCTTCATGGACTTACAGGGGAGAAAGAACCTGTTGTTTTGCTTTACCCAGCTCTGGAGTGTATCCACATTTCTTAACATGACCCCTTTCTGCCATTTTCAAACTTAAAAAGTGATGTATCCTGGACCATTTTAGTCACATCCCTTTTTGTGACTCACTGTGGCTCCCTCTTCCACTTTTAAGGACCCTGTGATTACAGTTGGGCCCACTTGCATAATCCAGGATCAACTCCCTATTTTAGGATCAGCTAATTAGCAACCTCGGCTCATCTATAACTTTAATTCCCCTTTGCTAGGTAGCCTAACCTATCTGTGAAGATTGGTATGTGGACGTCTCTGGGACGGTCGTTATTAGGCCTGGATGGATAGGAATGAGCCTGGGGAAGGTGTTCAGGACGGGGAGAAGACATTCCAAGCAGAACTCTGGTATACAGAGACCCTGAGACAGACGTGTCAATTTCGTGAAAACTTAAATATGGCGTTTAAGTTTCCTCTATCTCCTTGGAGGGGAATGGTTTGAAGAGGCTGGTGAGGAGGCTACTGTAGTTACCAGAGAAATAGAATCAGGGGAACCTTAACACAGGGCCTGGCAATTGGTGGGAAGGCTCGTGTTGGTAGTTCTTCTCTGCAGCCAGTTCTTCTCCAGCATGCCTCTCAGGAGTACCCGTTCCTGCCCACTCTGCTTCTCTGCAAGCCTTTCTTCTTATGTGTTTCTTTTTCCTCACCTTTAGTATCCTTTAAGATCTGACTCAAGACTGCACCTGCCAGTTATCAAGACTACAAGCAACAATAAATGTAGGCGAGGATGTGGGGGAAAAGGAACACTCATCCATTGCTGGTGGGACTGCGGATGGGTGCAGCCACTCTGAGAAGCATTATGGAGATTCCTCAGAGAACTTGATATGGAAACACCATTTGACCCAGTTATCCAACTCCTCAGTTTATTCGCAAAGGACTTAAAACCAGCACACTACAGTGACACAGCCACATCAATGTTTATAGCAGCTGAATTCACAATAGCTAAACCGTGGAACCAACCTAGGTGCCCTTCAACAGATGAATGGATAAATAAAATGTGGTACATATACACAATTGAATACTACTCAGCCACGAAGAAGAATAAAATTATGGCATTTGTTGGTAAATGGATGGAACTGGAGAAAACCATGCTAAGTGAAATAAGCCAATCCCACAAAACAAAGGCTGAATGTTTTCTTTGGTAAGTGGATGCTAATTTCACAATAAGGTGGGGGAGGGCTTGGGAAGAATAGAAGCACTTTGGATTAGACAAAGGGGAGCGAAGGGAAGGAAGGGGGAATGGGAATAGGAAAGAGTAGAAGGAATTGGACAATACTATCCTGTGTGCATATATGATTACATGACCAATGTAATTCTACATCATGTACAACCAGAAGAATGGGAAGTTATACTCCATGTATGTATAATATGTCAAAATGCATTCTATTGTCATGTATAACTAACAAGAACAAATAAAAAAATTAGAAAAGACTGCATCTGCCAAGAAACTTCCAGTAACTGGTTTTATTCTACATCAGTTGCTCCCTTTGCTTTATGTTTGTATAGTCATCCCTTGATACTTGTGGGGGTTGGTTCTGGGAGCCTACCCCCACCCCACCCCAATCCAAAGTTGTCATGTCCCTTATATTAAATGGTGTAGTAACCTACACACATCCTCCTATATACTTTGAATCATCTCTGGATTATAATACCTAATACAACATAAATGCTGTGAAAATAGTTGCTATACTATATTGTTTAGGGAATAATGAAAAGATAAAAACATTTGTACGTGTTCAGTATAGACATAAATTAAAAATTACTTTTGATCCACAGTGAGTTGAAATCAGTAGTCCCTATGGACGAGGGGCCAATTGTATTGAGTGATGTCACTCTTGACATGCTTACTGCCATCTTAAATCTACTTCAGTCTACAGTCGACAGTGGCTTCTGTCCTTCCCAAATTCCAAAGCCACCATGTTTAAGGCAGACTGAGGTGACTGGATAAAGTCCTAGATTTGAACATGGGGATGGCAGGGTCTCCCACCACCTACTATGTCCTGCTGTCTAAGTTGCGTCTTTGAGCTGATGAGGTGTAATGTCCACTGCTGACCCCTGGATAGGCGGAGTTTTGCTGTCATAGCCAATGGCTGGAATATGACAATGACTGACAACAATACAGTTTTATTTCTTGCTCATGGCCTTGAGGTTTACCAGTTGTTTTTCATTTGTTTCTTATCTGTACAAATTGAGATTCTAACTCTCTTTCCCTGTCCTCCTTCCCCTCATGTTTCTGAGGACCTAAGATGTCCCAGTGACTACAGTAGGGGTTTAATAATTGCTTCCTGGGTGAATGAATGGGGAGCCACCAATTTTTTGGGGGAATCATAAAGTATCACTAAATGCTTTGGTATTTCAACAGGAAAGTGGGGTAATGACACTTAATTCAGGAAGATATTAGGAGGATTAGATATGATGAATGTGGTACGTACCGGAAGAGGCATTTCTCCACAAGAAATGTCACTGTGCTAACGACAAGCTGTGGCTGAGTCAGAGGCCACCGCGGCCATCTACAGCAGCACCGTGTGTGTCCCAGTGGCACTCTTCAGCAGGGGCTCAGCTTGTGTTTTGCTCCCTGTCACCAACATCTCAGCTGCCCTCCTGTAACCTTCCCCAGCTGTCCATAGAAAAATGACTTCCTACCTCAGTGTCCTCTCGCTGGCTGTTGGAGCAGCATGGTAGAGAGGTGGCTTCTTGAACAAATCTGCGAGACACTTTAGTTTTCCGACTCTCTCACTTCATCGCTTCTACCACGTCGTCCATGGATTGGTTTGATTTTCACTTGATACTTAAATCTTCCAAGCATTTCTAGCACCTTTTTGTTTAAGTATAAATGAATGGGAAATGCTGATGTAAACACTGTACAGAAGACGTTGGAAATCTGGTATCTATTTGGTTCCCGTTTAACCACTAAACACAATATGATGAACCACACGTTCAGGCAACAACAACAACAACAACAACAACAACAACAACTAGCTCGTTGCTAAAGTTGAGAGACCTGGAGCTGTCATGCTGGTTCTCAACACATGCAAAGACCAAAGCAGAGATTCAAAGGTGCTTTGGTTGCCACCTGAACACGATGAAATTTCAGCCATGGAGATGTTTGATGTGGCTAATATGATGGATGAAATCAACCTTGTCATCATCTTTAAGGACTACAGTGTGGTTCCTTTTGTAATGACAGGTGACTTATGTGAACAGATTCTGTATTCTTTTGACTTAAAAAAAACAAACAAAACCCAATGACCAGTTGTTAAAGGACTGTCAACTATTCTCAATTAAGCCAAATTCTTTTGGCTTCAAATTCTGCAGCTATCAAAAGCTTCTTTGGAGATCTTCAGCATACCAACGAGACATATCTGTATTTTCTTTGTACACTGTAATAATCCAGGTGCACTCTATACTAGCTGTTGGTCTGGGATGTAATAAATGAACAAAAAGTCTTCTTTTGGAAATAAAGTTTTAGTTTCATGTTGAAAATTTATGAACATGATAATTCTTTTGTTCATTCCTATGTTGTCTCTTATAACAGTTAATTAATGGCAGTGAGTTTAGGACACACACACACACACACACACACACATATTTTGATACTGGAGATTAAGCCCAGGGGATCCCAACCACTGAGCCACATATCCAGCTCTTTTAAAGTTTTTTTTTTTTTAATTTTTTTGATACAGGGTCTTGCCAAGTTGCTTAGTGTCTCACTAAGGTGCTGAGCCTGGCTTTGAAATTGTGATCCTCCTGACTCAGCCTCCTGAGACACTGACAATATTTTTATCAGTGTCAGAATGATGTACAACTCCAATGTTATTGAAGTAATGACATACATTGGTGGAACTTCATCTATTCGATGGTTATGGGACTCACTGTCTGTGCCACAATGCTATAGTAGATTTTAAAAAAACTTCAGCAAAATGGGTCTTCCTATTCAATTGAAATATGCGTTTGCTAATGGTAATAAATTGATGTAAAATTCATTGGCTCATTCAGTGATCATATTTAAGGCTAGTGAACCTTCAGTTTGCATGAGATATGGTTGCCTTTCTTAAATTATTTGTTGCATTATTTTCTCTTCAGAACAAATCTGTTTTTTTTTTTCATTTCTTTTATGTTCCGTAGGCTTAGTGCTATTTTACATTTCTTCATTGTAGTCTAATGGAAGTTTGTAGCTAAAAAAATATGTTCATAAAAGAACTTAAGAAAGGATTAAAATTTTTAAGAAATAATCAATAGATGTTTTCTGCACTCTAGGAGGGCAGGCATCTTGACTGTTATTCAGCCCTTTGCGTCTCTGCTTAGTAGAGATTCCGTAAGTGCTTATTGAAGGAATAAGCAATTTAAAAATCTAACCATTTTTTTAATTTAGAAAATTTAGGTTTCTTTGCACACACAGTTTTCTTCCCAAAGTATTCCATGACCATCTTTGGAATTATTGCTTAGTAAAATATTTCTCAAGCATCACTCGAGTGAGGATTATGTGGCATTTAGACAAACAGACTCCTGGATCTACCACTGAGATCTTGCTCTGTCTCCGTCTCAGCCTTAGCCTCATGAGGCTCCAGATACGTAATAGGAGTCCTGTCTTGGATCCCTTATAATTCCAAGTCTTTGAAATCTTTGTCTTACTCTTTATTTTTTTGACTTTTTTAAGGCTGTCCGTCTTTCTACAATGTCAGTGCTGACATGATACTTCTTATTTATTTTATTTGCTCTTTTCAGATAGCTACACATGACCATAGAGTGTATTTTGACATATTATACATAATGGAGTATGACTTATTCTAATTGAGACCCCATTCTTGCATTTGTACATGATGTGTTACTTCTAGAGAAGGCATTAGACTGAGTCAAAGCCAGGTTCTACCACACAACTAATTTATTTATTTATTTTAGTGTGCCAGGGATCAAACCCAGGACCTTATGCCTGCTAGACAAGCACCGTACCACTGAGTTACACCTCCTCCTGCTCCTATCACACAAGCCATTTTATCACTTCCTGTGTCTGTTCTGAGTTTGATCTCTCAAACTTTGTACAGCTCTATAATCTGGTGATGTTGATTTTTGAAGCCTTAGGTGTATACTGTCAATAGCACTACACAAAATATTTTCCACCAAAGGGCACAACTGCTTTGTTGCTTCATTTGTAAGAAATTACTGGTGAATTAATCCTACTTGATTTATTTTTAGAGATGGGTTATATAATAATGCTATTCTTAACCAGCAATTTTCTGCACCAATTTTATTTGATATTCCCTGGATACATATTTTGGGAACTGACGGATAGATAACTTTTCATTTCAGAGGTTAAAAACTATTTAAGTCTCGATAATTGTCTTTTAAATCCTGCCAAAGACATTCCTACAGAGAAGGAAAAAAAGGCCTTTGCTTTAGAGTATAATTTGCAGAAGTTGGAAGAGCCCCACCTGCCCAAGTGCCCTGTTATTAAATCATAATCATCAGTGATTATCTGGGTAGCCAGGCCAAGCAGAGCCCACAAGACAGAAAAAGTAACCCCGCGAATACATTCATAGAGTCTCGTTCATCAGGTTAAGTATCTGTGTTGGACTGGAGTTTGAGGATCTTAAAACCAAATCAGATTATTATTTTTTTCCCAAAAAGGGAGAGATAGGGAGAGAAAAAAAAAGAGAGAGAGAGCAAGAGAATGAAGGGGTGTGGGGGGGAGGGTGCATGAGAGGGACCCAAGAAGCCCAAGATTTGATAAGCAACGAGTGCATGTTGAGTGTCTAAAAGCAGCTGCCCCTGGGAGGGAAAACTAGTCACATCTCATTAGGAAGGAAGAACATTTGCTTGTTTCAGGATTCTGTCCTCAGCTGTTTCTGTTGTCACAAAGCAGGGTCCTGTGCTAGGGGACAGGGCAGGATTGTGCGGGACGGCAGTTCCCCTCTGTTGGGCAGCTGCCTGGTGAAATATTGAGTGTAGTCACCGAGGTGGGATCTGTTTTCTTGTGTTCTGAGTAATTGTTAACACCCTACTTCTTCCTTTAAGGTGGATCCCATATAAACAATGGTTACTATTTTGTCTAATCCACACTGGCACTAATGTCTCATGGTAGATTTAATATTAATCAACTTAATTATTTCTCGTGGTTCCAGGTATAAAAGGCAATGAACAGGCTGAAAAATGTCTCTGGGGTTGAAGTTGTGATCTTGGCAGCTCAAGAATGGACAGAAAATGTGGGAAATACGTAGTAAATGTCGAACAACCTGAAAACCAGCCGGTGAGTACTGGCAGCACCTCTGTGCGATGTTCTAGAAAGAATGGAGGCTTATCTTTCATATATATGCAGCTCCAAGAATTTTTTTTTTATTTCAACATAGTTCTTCTCTAAAAAAATTTTAAATCATAGTTTTACATGGAGCCAATTTTATCTATTATATCACTACTTATTGGTAAGAAATATTTTTCGCATGTCAATATATGCATAGTTGAAATTTTTATTTTAAATGTTTATTAATTGAGGCATCAGCAATTTTGGAAAGGACAATGTAACAACATCTTCAAATAATCCTGTATAGTTGTAATTCAAGCCTAAGCCAACAAATCTGGTTTTGATTTTTGCATTAACCAATTGTTCTGAAAATGTGACATGTAGATTTTTGTGTTAACTGTCTAGTGGTAATGTAATGTCTAGAACCTGTCAGAATTCAAAGATTTTTACATATCTTTGCAGGTCAGAACTCAATCTTGTCATTGAAATCTCGACCTAGGAAGCAAATTATGTAGCAAATCCTTTAGGATGGCCTCAACTACTTAATAAATTTCTTTTTTGATAAAGAATGGCTTTGAGAGCTTAGAGACTAATTGATCTGAGAATGACAATAAACTTTATAATATCCATCTAAGTTTGGATATAATTAAGATATAACACTCTTTATTTAAAGTAGACATAAAGTAAACCCATATTATATATACAGCTTGATAATTTTTTATACACATGTACACACATACATATGCAAATTTTTGCATACCTGCATAAGTGCCACTCAGACCAAGAAACAGAACATTTTTCAGCACCCAAGAAGAGGGGCGGTGTCTGCTCCCAGTCAGTATCCTTCCCTTCAGTGGTAACTGCTTATGGAATCTCTAGCACCACAGTTTGATTCTGCATTTTCTGAGCATCATTTAAATGGAATTATAAAGTACATGCTCTTATGTGTGGCCTACATTGCTCATCATCCTATGTCACTTGTTTCTTTTTTACTACTGTACAATATTCCATGTGATAAACATATTAGAATTTATTTATCTATTTTTTTTTCTGATGAACATTTGAACTGTTTTTAGTTTTGAACTATTCTGAATAAAGCACTTAAGAACTTCTTTGTCCATGGCTTATGGTAGACAGATGCTTTCATATCTCTTGAATGTATATGTAGCAATACGTTGGCTGTCATATTATAGGAGCTGAGAGCTGCCAATTGTTCAGGTGGTCAATTATGACTTTGAGCCAAACTGAGGGTAACAAGCCCTTATTCACTTACTGCAGCATTATACACAAGAGGCCACAAGGAAACAATGTCACCCCCATAATGTTCTATTTTTTTTTTCTGCTATGGAATTGCACTGGGCAAAGCTTAGGTGGATCAGTGTAGACGGGGGTCATCTCATTGCCAAGGGAGCTGTAAACAAAAGGCTTCTGATATTTTAGGAACCTGGGAGCTAGAGGGAGAACGAGGAAGAAGGGCTAGAAGTTAAAAAGAAGTGAGTGTTGAGTCTGAGTGGAGAAAATTATATTCAAGGCCCCAATGAGGAGGTCTCTGCATAATTATAATTAATACGTTAAATGCAATAAGGATGGAAGAAATGTCTATTTTTATACTTTGACATTGAAACTTATTTGTGCAGTTGATAATGACCTTACTAGATTTCCTAATTTTGAGAAGAAATATGATGAATGTATTCACTTATTCATTTTGTCCTATTTCAGATAATCTTCTTGTTTGATTAGAACGACCCGTCACAATCTGATCTATATTTGTCAGAATTATTTTAATTGTTTATACTGTATGTGGCAACCAATAATGTCCCATTCCCTCCCCTTTTTTGTCTACAGTCATGTTCCTTTGTCTACAGAAATCATGAAGCTTATAATTCAGCATGTCAATTTTCTATGTCGACTGATATAACTGGAGATGTTGGTACCAACTTAACTGATGTCTGCACAAACCCAGAGACCCTGGAACGCCCAGAATGTGCAGATGTAGAATTTGTCGATTGTCAGGTAATGTTTGGAGGTAACACTGTTTTGCTGGTTTAAGATGTAATCCAGGCCTGGGGAAGCAGCACAGTGGCAGAGAACTTGCCTAGGATGTGTGAGGCCCTGGGTTTGATCCCCAGCACCCCTGCCCCAAAAAAGAAAAAAAAAAAAAAAGGAGTCCATGTGAAAATACTCTAGACCAAATATTTGGAGGAACGACAATCACAACATTCAGTCAATTGACATTAACATTTTTCTTTTGAGTAAATCTATAGCATCCTTTAACATGTAGAGTCATTGACAGGGAAGGCAAGGGCAGCAGACAATTTTGGGAGCCCTTTATTTAAAGAATTAATTATCTTGTTAGAGATACAAAAACATAAAATGAGTTTAGGGAAAAAAAAGACATAAAGACCATAGAAAACAACAACAAAAAAATGTGTGGTTCTTACTTTTGGATTTCGGAGGGGGTGAAATACAGCAAACTCACTGGCCGCGAATGGCACTTTGTGCAGACCTCACTGGGTGCAAGAGGGAGCCATGGTTGAACCCTGGGCCCTCCTCTGTGGGTGATCTGCCTCACTCTGCCTCCCCATGGCCTCGGGGCCTGACTGCGGCCCTTTCTTTAGCTCTTCTGGCTCTTTCTCAACCTTGAATCATAAATCACCTTGTTTCCTATCTTGGCTTGGTCGCAGAGGAATATTTCATGTGTTTCTGACCCTGTTTCTTATTACTGAATTGTATTCACCTGGATACAATGCCAGATCTCCACATCTTCCCCTAGGTCTGAATTTGATTTTGATGGATAGATTTGGGTACTTGAAGGTTTAGTTCAGTGCTTCTGGTCTTGAACATACTCTTCCTCTGATTAATTGTGCCACAGGGACAGTGCAGAGAGGTTCTGACGAGATAAGAGACGATAAACTCTCCATGTCAAGAGACATCATGGAAAAAGCTTTTGATAGATAAGAAATTACAAGGAGAATATGTCTCTGATGACCTTTAAGAAGCCGCACTGATCCGAGGGCTGAAAGTTATCCTAGATGCCTTTCGTTTGGCACAGATAAAAAAGAAAATGCAGTCTAGTTAGTTTCAAATGTTTGTCAGCATTCACACAGACGGTCAGTGGTAGCAACAGCTCTAGAGCAGGTCTGAGGTCAAGTTGAGTCTCTGTCAATCAGGCTCCTCTTTTTAAAAAATTCAGATGATCCCGTAATCATCCGCCTTAGCTCAGATGTAAGTATGTCCTGTCTCTGTCCTGACTCTGCTTTCCTTTCTAAGGTATAGAGGACTGGGGCAGGAATGCCACTTGTCTTTGGACTTTCTTAGCTGGTGGACCTAGCTCCGTGGGCCTTGGCACCCAGTGCACTGCCTGGCTCAGACTGCGGAGCGAGGGCTGCTCTTCACCCCGACACTGGGGTTTGTTTCCATGGACAGTGTCCCCTATATTAGGAAATGCTCCAAAGACATCTATTCTGTGTTTATTTCCTTTAGTAATTTGCTTTCAGCCATAAGAGTTAGTAATGAGTTAATCCATTTCAATAGTTGGTGGGTGGTAGGGAAACTTACCTATATATATTTTTTCTTATTTACTAATTACAACAATCCTACAAAGTAGGTGATATTATCCATGTGAGAGAATGGAATCTGCAAGATAATTCAAATTTCCTAACCCATCTTGTCAAAGGTGGATGATAGACTACATCTGTTATTTTCCTAAGTGTAAGCCTTAATTACTACACTGTATTGCCTTCTTAAAAAATATGTTTATGAGCCGGGTACAGTATGGTACACGAGTAATCCTGGCAACTCCTCAAGACCCTGGGGATGTAGTTCAGTGGTTAAACACCCCTGGATTCAATCCCTGGTGCCAAACGGAGGACAGTTCTTATACTAATTTTATCCACAACACGTTGAGGTAGAATTTTATACCCAATTCTGATAGGAGGAAAATTGAGAATTAGACAAGAAACTTGTACGTTAAGAAATTTGCTCAAAACATCATAGATAGAGGACTTAACTTCAAGACTCTAAGACTTAACATGATTTACCTCTCACAACGTTCCCTCTCATATAACACTGACTAATAATTCAGATATGGCCAGAGTACTTTCGAGTTTTGAAAGTAATCTTGCATGACTGTTTATGCTAATATGATTACAAACTTTTATGGATGAAGGAACAGGATAAAGAAGTAAGCATCTTACCCAGTGGAAATAGCTGGTGGCAGCAGAAGTCGCATTTCAACAAAGGTTTTCAGACTCCAGATTTCATGGTGCCAAAATACTGACCTATAAGAAAGGTTAGTTAAAAGTTTGATAAATCACTAGTTAATGCAGTGAAAATGGTGGACTCCAAAGCTGATAATTGCAGGTGTAATTTCTGGGAGTTGGCAGCCCCAGAGGAAGAAACATTGAATCACATGAACTTTTGGGTCCCTTCAATTACTGTATGTAGCTGTCACTTCCTACAGGTAGATATTTCTTGGGATCGTGGAGGGGGGGTATACAGTTTCTAAGACAACATTTGTTATTTTTTCAATTTGAAGGATTCAGATATGAACAGGAGAGCACGAGAAGTTGGCGGAAATATCTTTGTACTACTATTAAGGAAAACATAAGGACAAGTTTCTTCCTATTGGAAACTACAATCTGATCCAAATATCTCTTATCTGAGCACTATTTTTTTTTACTTTAAATATTTTTTTATTAGTTGTTCAAAACATTACAAAGCTCTTGAATGTGAGCACTATTAAGATGGCTTTTATGTTTATATATCCTGTCAGTGAAGTAATCTCTTTCAAAATCTACTACAAAGCAAGAGTAATCAAAACAGGATCATAGTGGCCCTAAAAGACAACACCTATAGGCCAATTGAACGGAAAAGAGAGGCCAGAAATAAATTCACCTATTTATGCACAATTCATTTTTGACAGGGGCCAAGAATACACCCTGGGAACATGCAGGGTGTTCAATAAACAGTGCTAGGAAAACCCCTTCATGACCTGCCACAGGATGAGATTCAATCCTCATCTTACACCCCACAAAAAGCCAACAAGAGTGGATTAAAAACACGAGTATAATAAAAGTAAAACCCACAAAAGAAATCTAGCATACAGAGGATGATCCGTGGCATTCATTAACTTTGAAATATTCCTTTACAGAATGAGTAAATGATTCAATCCTTTCCAGGTGGCACGGAGCTTCTGTAACGGGTCTCTGTGGAAAGTCTTCCTGGCTTGTCTCCTGGCCTGTGCCATAACTACAGCAATTGGAGTCCTCATTCTGGGCCTGGTCTACAACGGCAAAAGTGACACCAGTTCGGGTGTCACCCAGCTCCCCCCCACCCAGGGGGTGCCCTCATCCACCCCTGGAGCAACCTCGGAGGCCAGTTCTGACCCTACGGCCACCACCACTAGGTGGGCTACAACACCCGCTTCAACTAGGCCCTTGGTCACAACGACGGCTGGAAGCACGTCCCCAGCATCTCACAGCACCAGGACCACCATGAAGGCCCCCACCAGGACCACAGCGGCCACCACATCACAGGGAGCCACCGGTACAAACACTCCAGGTGTTTCTACGCAGGCCAGGACCACAGTGGCCATTGCTGCCACCTCTAGGGAATCCACGACGGCACCTGCTTCAACAGCCCGCACGGCCACGGCCCCCACCGACCTGTCGGGTACAGCTACGGCCACAAGTCAGCCGTCCTCCCGCCAGACAGCCCCAGGGTCACCAGAGACACCTGCGCCTGGGGCTGAGACTTCACCGGGACCGCGGACCACCACCTCCACCGCAGGGACACCTTCCACCGTGGCCGCCACCAAGGTACCGGCCACCAGGGCCTCGGAAGGAACTGTCCCCACTGCAAGCACTTCTCCTGACCCTGGGGCCACGGCTCCAGGGACCGCATCCACAACCACCTCCACGACAGGAGCTGTGTCCACCCCACCAGGAGCCACGGCTCTCACGGCCAGCACGTCCACTGGGCACCCAGTCACCACGGCGGGGCCCAGAGCAACTTGCCGGACACCCACAACACACACAGCTGCCACCACTGCCTCGGAAGGAACTGCACAGACGGCCACGGGAACCCCCCTGACCACGTGGGCTCCAGGTACCACACCCACTCCAACCTCCACCACGACAGCCTCCCCCAGCTCTCCTCCTCCCACAGCAAGTCCCACCACAGCCTCCTCTCCAGCCTCCACCACGAAGACCACACCAGTAAGTCCTGCTGTTTCCAGTGCTTCCAATTGAAATCCTACTAGGACGTCATCTCCCACAGCTGGGTGCACCCACCTCCTCTGCATCTGCCCTTACCATCCACACTGCAGCTCCTGCGGTGGATCTCCTGCTACCTCAGCAGGGCGGATTCCTCCTTCATCGCAGCCTCCATCACCGACGTTGTCCCCATTGCATCGAAGCCAACCCTCCCATCGGTACCTCCCCGGATCTCCTGCTACCTCAGTGGCCATCAGTCCTGCTTCCCCTTCAGTGTCCACCAGAAACCTGGCCCACTGCATCTGCAGCCCCCACTCCTACGCCCGCACTTCTAATGGCCATGGTGGCCCCCAGCAGCTGTGAGTACTGCTCACTCCACCCTGTCCGCCAGCAGCCACCCCGACTGCGTTTCTCCAACTCCTCCGTCCACCAGTCCTAGGAATTGAGCTCTGACCTCCACATCCCCTAACTCTCTAGTCTCTACTCCACCTTCAACCACTTATGGCCACCACTGCTTTCTCTACTCCTTCCTCAATCGGAAGACTCGACCCCACTTCCAAGTTGGCCTTCTTAGTCTGCACCTCTATGCGGATGCTACAGTCCTCTGCCACCACTACTGCCTTCCGCCTCCAACTTCAAGGAGGCTAAGGATGCACAGAACTTCAAATACACACAAATCGTGCAACTTCCACCCAAGTTCCTGCCATTTAAAGGAGCCCACCAATTGTTATCCCATGAACAGCATCTGCAGGGACCAATCATTACTCCTCCACTGAATTCACACTCCCTGCCATCGCTATCTTGACGGCGCTGCCTGAATCTTGTCCGTTTTCTGATTTAACTAAAACATCACCTTAAACCTTGATTTGTTGGTAGACACCTGGGTATTTCAGTTTGGGGGTATTACAACATTTGCCGTTCGGTGAAACACTGCGTTGTGTTTCACAACACGTGTTACACCTTAGGCTTGATAGAGAAGGATTGCAGAGCCACAGGGTACGAGGATGTTCAAAGTTAGGAAATATTTCCAAATAATTTTGCAAGAATTTCCAACAATCTACGTGCTCCCCAGCCTTATGTGGGAATCCTGGCGGCAGCATATTCTCACCCACACAGTTTTGACACCCTTTTTAACCTTGGCATTTTGGTGGGTGTGCAGTGGTATCTCCTGATGGTTGTAGTTGCATCGTTTGGATGACTCATGAGGCTGAGTGGGTTCTAATCTCTTTGCCATGCACTTGATTATCCTCTGAGTTGAATGCTTCTGTGGATCTTCGGCTACTTTTCAATTGGTTGCCTGAGTTGTTCTTATGGATTTATATTGTAAATCTATTTGTGGTCAATTGTATGAATCAGAATTCCTCCTTGCACTCTGTGGGTGCTCTGTGTCCTGTGTTTGTGACTCTGAGATCAAGAGTACCTTGACCATGTGATTTTAGGAAGGCGACTCTTTTGCTCTCACGCGACAATTTTTGATCCACATGGAATCGTCTTTTGTGGCGTGTTAGGTACTGATCACCATTCATTTATTTTTTTCTTGTGGACATTCAAGGTCACAAAGTCCTGTGTCCTTTGTTTTAAAGACTGTTCTTCTCCAACAGAGAAAAGGTTGACTCCTATTGATTTCTCTCTGGGTGTAAGCAGGGACCCATCCTTGCTCCCACACCTTCCCAACACCCACGACTCTCCACCCCACTCAAACTGCAAGCCCAGCATGGCGTCTATGTCCCATGAGATGTCCCCCTTACCCTCTCCCTCTGTCCCCTCAGAGGTACTGTGGCCTCGCTCCGTTCCAGAACAAATGCGTGCTTTATGCTGACCCACTTAATGGACTTTAGGAGTCAATTATTGAATTGTAAGAAAAGAGACAGAAGGAAAGAGCACAGGGACCGTATGTTTGAGGTCATCTTATTTTTGCCATACACCCTTAGATCCCAGGTTTTCCTATTGACAAGGAAATTGTCAATCCATTTTCCTGACTTTGAAAGAAATATCTCTTTTCCTGTGCATTTGAGATTTTCAGCTTATCTTCGATGTCTAAATGTTTAAGTATGATAGGCCTAAATGTAGGGTTTTATTTGCATTTATCTGGTGTGATAAACTGGATCTGGACTGTCTTCCAAAGGTTCATGTGCTAAAGGCTTAGACACCAGCTTGGTGCTCTCAGAAGGGTGTGGGACCTTTAAGAGGCGGGGCCTAGTAGAAGGCCTTGGGCAACAGAAGGTATGCCCTGAAAGATTTGTGAGACCCTAGCCACATCCAGAGGTGAGTGGCTTTGCTCTTCCAAGCTCTCCCCATTATGATGTGCTATCTTGCCCCAGGCCCTGAAGCAATCCAGCTAGCTGATTATAGACTGGAAACTCTGAAACTATGAGCCCGAATCAAGTTTTTCTCTTTATAAATTGATTTCATCTCAGGTATTTGTTATAGTAACAGAAGGCTGACTAACACATTTGATGATCCAGATTTGGTTTATATTTTGATACTTTTGAATCTTTGGCTTAATATCTCCTATTATAATTTGAAAAAAACATTGTATTTTTAAATATTGTTTCTGCTTATTCTCTCTCTCCCCTTTTATGAGATGGATAGATTTAAATCATGTTCTTTTAGATTCATAATGTTCCCCTAACTTTTTGTCTCTTTGTGTCTCAGTCTTTTACTTTTTTGGATGTGTCCTTCAGATCAATCTCTCTCCTTAACTGTGTTTACTTTGTCAATGAATCACTCCATTGATTTTTATTATTAATCATTCTATTTTTAATTTTAGAATTAAAAATATAGTTTCTACCAAATTCACCTACTGTCTTTAATTTCCCAAATATGTTTATCATAGATTTTTTAAAGTCCATTTCTTAATATTCTGATAGTTTTATTCCTGTGGATTTGTTTTGATGTCTATTTCCTTTCTCTTGTTTTTCCTACAAATATTATCTTCTTATGTGTCTAACAGTTTTTGTTAGGATACCTAGTGTTTTTCATGAAAAATCATAGAAATAATTAGGGAATCTTTGAGAAACGATTCACATCTCTTCTGCAGGCAGCTGCATTAGGGATAGTTCACTTTCATTCAGTGAGGGGCGGAGGTGACTCAAACATGAATTTACTTTTTGTGAGGGTTAATGTTTCCAGTTCATCTTTACCCTAGCCAGATGTCATCCTTAGAATCCTAATCAAATAGCTACATTGTTTTTCGGGATCCCTCCACTTTATTATGCAGAAACTAGAACATAAACTCCTCCATGAGGTCAGGAATCTGGTATTTTGTCCATTGATCCAAATTCTGGTCAGGGCCTAAAAGATAAATTAATGAACTTCCTAAATGATCAAATGGATGAGTGAATGGACAAATTAAAGAGAAAAGGGGAAATCATTTTACACAATTAACTGACAAAATCCAAAATCTGATAATACCTAATTTTGGCAAGGAGGTCTGAAACTGGCCACCTCATCCCAAGACCACAACTTGGTACAGACTTGGAGAACAATTTGGCGACATGGGGGTAGAGTTGAAGATGCTCATGTGCTTTGATCCGGCAAATACATTCTTAGTCACATACTTCAGAAGATCTTTTATTGTGTTAACTGTAAAATTGTCTACATGTCTTTGAATATTTGAGATATTTCTCAATATCTGTTAATTTTTAGAAGACAACATGGTTTGAGACGTAGAAAACTTTGCATAATGGGTGGATGATGGGACGGAACTCATTTCAGGTCTCCTAGGTCATCGTCAATTTCAGTGAGTTTCCTCTCTATCGAGGAATCGCCACTGAGGAGATGTGAGCAGGAGAGTGACATCTCTGCTCTTGTTTTAGATGGGACAGTGTGAGTGCTTTGGGAAAGTAGAGGGTGTTGTGAAAGTTGAAATGGGGAGGACAGTCATTTTTGCAATGGTTTTGGTACAAAGGGATGGTGGGCTGGGTGAAAGCACTCAGGGTGGTGCCTGATACGTGGCAAGTGACCAGGACCATGAGTATCATTCAGACTCATCAGAGGATTTCAGGGATGTGCTGTAAGTTCTCCCTTCCTGAGAGTGGAGCCCCCACCCCAATGTTTCTCTCAAGTGCAATCGTCACCTGGTTTTCCTGAAGTCCTCTTATCTCTTACAGATATAACTTCAAAGTTCTCGTTGTCTTCCTCATTTTATGTACTTGATTGAGATTCTTTACATTCTCACGACAGCTTCCGCAGACCTGCACCCATCTACCAATCTGCGGAATCCAAGGGACTCCTTTCTGCCTTTGTCTCAGCGGCTCCTACCTCGTCCAAGGTCTCCTTCCTCCATTCTCCTGACCCATGCATGATGATTTTCTCCAAGATCTGATTGTTTTCCCCAAGCCATGGCCAGTTTCTTCATTTAGAAATTACATTGTTTTATTTATGCTTTGAAAACTATCACTCCTGATGTTTATTTTCAACCACTTGTAGGTCCTTGTTAGGATTTGAATATGAGGTGTCCCCCCCAAAACTCACGCGACAATGTAGCAATAAGTGAAATGACTAGATTGTGAGAGATGTAACCTAATCAGTGAATTAATAGATTGACAGTTTGAAATGACTGCTGTACAGGGTGGTAACGTAGGCAGGTGGGGTATGGCCAAGGAGGGACCTCAATGGGGCATGCCCTTGGGGATCCTATCTTGTCTCCCGGCTCCTCCTTCTCTCTCTGCTCCCTGTCTGCTGTGAGCTGTGCGGCTTTTCTAATCCATAACCTTCTGCCCTGATGCTCTGCCTCTCCTCAGCCTCAGAGCAATACTGACAGCCGACAGGGATCTGAACCTCTGAAACTGTGAGCCACAGTGAACCTTACGTCTTGGTTGTTCTTGTCAGATATTTTTCTCATAGCAATGAAAAGCTGACTGACAGTGTTCATCACTGAGTGCAGAAACCCACTCACCTTTATCTTGATCCCCTGGCTGCTCCAGTCTCAGTCCTAATGGCTTTGGAGAAGACGATTTCAGTGCTCCACCTCCTTATCTCTGGTGTTGGTCAGGGTTACTTCATACTTTCCTCTTTTGATTCCTTCAACCCAGGTCAGGTGAGCAAGTGAGCAAGTCCCAAGCTCCGACCACCGCAACAGGACCGTCTTGAAGTGACCACTCTGCTTGGAACCCTCCTTTCTAGTGTGCCCATGCCGACCCTCAGTCTTCACTGTGGATACAGAGTGGGGCTCACCCCAACTCCCCGAGAATCCCAGATCTGACCATTCCATGACAGCCCTGGAATTTACAAGCCCTTGTCTGTGAGCTAGTTCATAGCCTCTGATAGTTTGAAGATCCCTTTTACGTTGCTGACGAGTTGAGTATCCAGTTGATTCCTCCTTATTTCCCAAGAGTGCTTGAAACTTTTCTTTGTTCTTTTCAGGCCTTATCTCTGGAGACTGAGTCTTTTTCATGAACTGCAGCTCCAGGGCCCAAGGTCCCATGGACTTCTGGTAGACCTTGACAAAGCACAAAATAGCAGGGCTCTTGGTGGATTCCCGATTCCTGCACTCAGTGGGAAGATGGGCTTCTCCACTGGGAATGTTCTGGTGCTGATCATCTGTCTAAATCCCAGGCAGAGATCGTAGCATTTGCTTGGATGGGAAGCCTGGCATCCTCAAATGGATTTGTTCAGTCATTGCTGTTACCTAGAGCGTGGACTCCTGCACCCAGGCCCCAGAGGATGGTCTGTTTTCAGTCCTGACATCTTGCTGCCTGGTCTTTATTTTTTGGTTCCAAGGATTGAACCTAGGGTGCTTAACCACTGAGCCACATCCCCAACCCCTTTCTAATTTTTAATTCTGAGACAGGGTCTTGCTAAGCTGCTTAGGGCCTTGCTAAATTGCTGAGGGTGGCCTTGAATTGTGATCCTCCTGCCTCAGACTCCCAAGTTGCTGGGATTACAGGTGTGTGCCACCACACCCAGGGGTGCCCAGTCTGGTTAAATCTTCATTATTACCTGTGTTTTTATTACTCTGAATTATTACCTGTGTTTTTAATCCTTTTCAATGTTTTTTTTCAATCTCTTTTAATGGCTGATTTCTAAATACATTCACTCTACTTCTCTGATGATCTCTCCCTATTATATTTTCTCAAATAATAGCTTTTTAAAGATATAAGCCACGTATCATAAACTTTCCCAATTTAAAGCTTACAACTTCTCTTGTCCTATTATATTTAACAAGAGTCTTAAATAATTACAGAATGATTTTAATTAAATGATTGCTGAGCTAGTGACTGGGCGACCTGAGACGCACACTATTGGGACTCTTTGTTTCTTTAAGATTCGTGGTCTCATGGAGATATTAAACAATAACTCTTGTTTCTTAGAGGGGGTGTGAGGATTAGATGATGGTCAGAGGGGCGCCCAGAGCACACCCCTCTGCACAGGAGTGTTGGTAACAGTGTTTGGCCAGCTGGCTGTGGGGCAGGCCCTGCCCAGCAACTCCTCCATGTAGGAGACTGCAGTGACATTTAGCACCGACAGATGGGGCTATTTGTTTTCTCACCTGTCTCCTAAATTAAAAAAAAAAAAAAAAAGAAGATGATCAGACTCAGGTGAGAGTCAAACAGCTAATCTTTTAAGAAGACCCCCCCACCCCCCCACCACACACACACACTTCTTTGTTTTTAGAAGTCTTGAATATCGAGGGACATATTTGTGATGGCAAAATAATTAACAACCATTATTTAGAAGAAGAATTTGATTTACTTTCCGTGTCTCTCTAGAAAACAAAACCGTGGTAAACAGGTCAAAGTTACCAAGAAAAAGCCTTCGATTCAACATAGAGAAGCCTCACAGACAATGTTGAACCTCAGGAAGTGAAGGGCTTATGGCCCCTTGTTCCTTGAGTTGCACACAGAAGCTGAAGAGTAGAATTAACTCACTTCCATTCACTGAAGTTTGACCTCAGTGTCTCGAGTCCTTGTATCTCAAATATAATTGTATACATTTACAAATGCAATGGGTATGATTCGTGAGCAAAACACAGTGATTACTATTTAAATTGATTTAAACATTTATCACCCAAAGGCAAATAATACAGCATTACCAACTGCAACCAAACCAGAATGTAAACTCCAACAGGAGAAGCACCTAGCTCTCTTCTTCATTGCTGTGTAGATCCCCATTGCCCTGAAGAACGTCTAATGTTCACCAAGTGAATGAAAGAAAATAGAATTTTACTGATAAAAATACATTTGGCATTTTTAGTAGACTCAGCATGGAATATAGTGTAACATGGATTGGAAAAATTGCTGACATGTATCTAAAGGCGTTTTTCAGCCGCTTATTTCTATTTGAGTGGGACTAATTATTACTATCATAAGATGTTATCTAACGAATGCTTCATTAATTTTAATCTGTTGAAATTAATCCTGTCATAGATATTAGGAGTTAAATTGAATAAAATAGAGAACCACTCATCTTTTATGATAATTACATCACAGTATATAAAATTCTTTTTTTTTCCACTCTCCATTTAATGATCTTATTCAGTGTACTAATTGAATTAATACCAATTCTGATAAGACTTTTGAAAATTTCTTTGCATCCTCTGTGTATTTTTATAATGAATTTATGCATTTAAATTAATTGAGTGATACTGGAAATATAATTATCATTAACAGCACTATATTTTTAAACTTCTTGTCTGGCTTATTAGTTACTGTGTCAATCAAGCAATGCAACCTCTTTGCCTCAAAATTGTCAAAAATCAGAGAAAGGGAGCTGTCATACTGGTTCAACCAATCAATGAATCAAAGGTATGATAATTACCATTAGATCATAGTCTATTGATTTCTGCTAAGGAGTGTTTTTTTTTTCCCCTTGGGTGTGTGGATAAAAAGTGTAGCAATTTTACATAGCACTAAAAGATGAATCTGAAAGATACCATCACATTCTTTTGAATTAAGAATGGTCAAATAAGCACTTTATTAATTAGCAATTTTTGCAATTTTTTTTTTTTTTTTTGTCTAAAAAGTCCATTGGAGGGAGAGCATGTAACAGTGAAGACAGGAAGATATACAACTGCAAGGGTGCTCTTTTCACCATGTAGGATGCAAAAAGTGCCCCCAGTGTTGGGTGAATCAATAATCCTGGATTTCCCCATGCATATTCTATTATTTTGGGTGCATTCTACTTTGTTTTGTTGGGCAATGTAGTATAGCTACATAAAAGTGTTTTTTGACAAAGTAAGGATCACGTGAATTTTACAATAACATGTATCCTTTAGTACTTTGTAATCGGATGTTGCAATGATTCTATCAATTAGGCATTTTGAAAGCAAAACATTCTAATGATTGCACAAGTATCAGAAACCCTTTATTCCTCCGTAGGCTATTAAAATAAGGTCTAATGCAAATGGATGTCTTTGAAAGTTTATCTACACTGTGGTTATGATGCTTCAGGGCCAAATTAAGATAGTATTACTGTGCCATCATAAGACAGTGTGTGTCTTACTAAGGGTGTGATTCAGCTGTTGCAGAACACGTGGGTGCTGCAGTAGTTCTCCAAGCTTTTTAAGGTCCAAACTTCTTCCATCTGGATGCCCTGCCGGTCCTAGGAAGTTGCCCTTCTCTCTGTGTCAGGGGATGGTTCACCCACTCCCTTTCCCCTTTTGCATTCAAGCAAAAAGGAAAGAAAAAAGGAAAGGAAGGGTACAATCTGGAAATTACACTCATCCATACATACCTTTCTCCTTCATGCTATGGGCTGGACCTTAGTTATATGGCCACAGCTTGTTACCTAAGGGGCTGGGCAGTGCAGCCTTTATCCTTGGTGGGCAATGTGTCCAGTAAATACCGCAGAGTTTGCCTTCTGTGAGAACAGGGGAGAATGATTAGGGATTATTAGTAGCATGTCAGATATGTAGCCAGCTTGAAAGAAAAGCCCAATATGTTGTCGTTTCAAGCAGAATGTCATTTATTTGCTGCTGTTATGATGAAAATTTTATATTATATAAATTTTGATGACTTCATCATCAGCGGTAACCATTATTCTGAATTCTGTCACCATGGATTGGCTTTTCCTGTCCTTTATCTTTACATTAGTGGACTCACATAGTATATACGCCTTTGAATATGGCTTCCTTCTCTTAACAAAGGGTCCATGGCATTTTTTGTGCTTAAGCATTTTTAATTATCTAAATATAATCTTGACTTTATTTTCCAGCTCAAAATGTAGCTATTGAGTTCATCACTTTTGCATAAAATATCAAAGGTCTCTTACTGTCATTTAATTTCTATTTCCATATAAGCATGTGATGTATCTTTCTGATCTCAAAATAGCCTGTTGTGTACACAAACCTTCTGCTGTCCATCTTCCCTGATGCTTTGTCTTTTTTTGATTGTTGTTGTTATTGTGCTGGAGGTTGAAAGCCTGGTCTTTTTTGACTCTTCCTGTAATGCTCTTCTTTTTCTCCACTATCAGTCATGTCTATCATGAACATTAAGATCTAGGTCAGAACTCGGCCAGCCTCAAATCATTTCTCACTGTCTTTATTTTTTAAGAACATGACTTAGGACCCATTTATAACCAGTCCCAGCCAATTCTCCTTGATTGAGCTTTCCCTAGGTCTTCTCCATTCAATCAACTGAATCTCCTTGACCCGACCCACAGCCCTAATTTCTTCTTCAATTCTAAATCTATATACGACTGAGAAAGGAATCACATCACAATGACAAATCCTAAGGTACATCACTAGAATCTTGCTGGTGTTCCTTTCTGGTTCTGGTTTCCATTGTAGATTTTTTAAAAATTCTGATTTGTTATATATGACAGTGGAATGCATTACAATTCATATTACACATATAGAGATCAATTGTTCATAATGAAATCTCTGATTGTATACAAAGTATATTCACACCATTCGTGTCTTCGTACATGTACTTTGGATAATAATGATCATCACATTTCACCATCATTTCTAACCCCCTGCCCCCTCCTTTTCCCTCCCACCCCTCTGCCCTATCTAGAGTTTGTCTGTTTCTCCCATGCTGCCCCTCCCTACCCCACTATGAAACAGCCTCCTTATATCAGAGAAAACATTTGGCATTTGTTTTTTGGGGATTGGCTGACTTCACTTAGCATTATCTTCTCTAACGCCATCCATTTACCTGCAAATGCCATGATTTTATTCTCTTTTATTGCCGAGTAATATTTTGTTGTGTGTATAAGTTTCTGTCCCTAAACCCCAACCTCAGATTTAACCTCAGATTCATTAAGCTTGGGATAGGAACAGAAATCTCTACTAAGAGCAATTGCCAGCAGGGGTATTTTTTAATGCTGAAAATTTAATTCTTGCATTTCTTTGCTTTCCAAAGGACCTGTTATTGATTGATATCCATTCTACTAGATTTCTCATGAAATAGGAGATACGAGAAGGGAGCTAGACCAAAAACGAACGTTCTCTTTGATATATGGATGCTAATTCACAATAAGGATGTGTGTGTGTGTGTGTGTGTGTGTGTGTGTGAAAGACAAAGGGGAATGAAAGGAAGGGAGAAGGGATAGGAATAGGAAAGAAGTGCAATGAATCGGACATAACTTTCCTTTGTACATATATGAATATACCACTGTGAATCTCAACACCATGTACCTACAAGGCCTGGATCCTAATTAAAATAAGATCTATTCCTTGTCTGTATAAATATATCAATACAGATTCTATTGTCATGTATAATTAAAAAACAAAAAAATATAAAAAATGTTAAAAAAACATGGGTTACACTCAACAGGGATTCACAGTACATGTGTAATGTTATGGTTTGGATATGAGGTCGCACCCAAAAGTTCCTGTTAATGCAAGAATATTCAGAGGTAAATGATTATATTATGAGAGCTGTAACCTATTTGGTCCATCCTAGTTTGAATGGATCGTCTGGGTGGTAACTGTGGGCAGGTGGGACATGGCTAGAGGAGGTGGGTCACTGAGGGCACACCCTGGAAGGGTGCATCTTTCCTGAAGTCCCCCCCACCTTCTGCTTCCTGACCCTTGCACGAGCTGATAAGCTTTCCTCCACCGGGGCTCTTCCCCCATGATACATTGCCTTACCTTGGGCTCAGAGCAATGGAGTTGGCCATCTATGGACTGAGACCTCTGAATCCATGAGCTCCAAACAAACCTTTCCTTCTCTAAGTTTTTCTTGTTGGGTGTTTTGGTCACACAATGAAAAAGGTAACCAAAATATGTGGTGTTCCTTTTCTTTCTTAGACTTCAAGGTCATCATCTCAAATTCACTTGCAGCTGTCGGTCTTCTTTCCTTTTTTTTTATTGAGGGATGACATCCATAAAGTGCATTAATTTAATACATATGCCTGCGCAAGCTCATACGGAACTGTCACTCAGATCAAAACGTGGAGCACTTCCAGGACCTCAGACATCCCTTCAGGTCTCTTCCCATCAGCTGCTCTCTCCCCTTCTGACGTAAACAACTATTCTCACCTCTCCTATCATCTGGTTACTTTTGTTCAGTCTTGAACTTCATAAACTGGCCTTATCCATGTGTCTGATTCTCTCACTAAACATGGTGGGTGAACAGGCCACATTCTGCCTGTAGTAATGGCTGATGTTTAAGTGTATGTGTCTGCCTTTTATTTATTTAATATCATTTAGCATTCTATTGTATAAATAGAACTTTCTGTTGAAGATGTTGAGATCATTTGTAGTCTGTGGATATTAAGAATAAAGATATGGACATTCTTGTGCATGCCTTTCCCACACTCAGTCCACGTGGGGATATACCGAAGGGTGGAATTGCTAGGCCACAGGGCAGGAGTGTTTTTAACACTAGCAGAAACTGCCAAGCAGCTTTCCAAAGCAGTCTCCACTCCCACCAGAATCCACAGGCCCTCCATTTGACCCACATCTCACCCACACTTGCAGCGTTGATCTTCTCATTTTAGCCTGTCAGGGGGTAATTTTGATCTGACAAGTTTGATGGATGTCTAGACAATGAATGATACTGACAGAAGCACTTCACAAAAAGAACAAAACTAATTTATCTTGATTGCTTCATTTGCATAGTGTTATTTTTGATTACATAGATACATTTATTTGAAAACATTAAAATATTCTAATGTTATTCTTGAAAAAATTCAAGCACCTTTTTGTGCTAGTTTTATGTAGGGTCTCCTTGGACATTTGTGTTTGATTCTGCCAGGTAGATTTTCAATTCAGTAGTTGGCTTATTTCTTAATTCCTACAAATGCCTCAATTAAAAAAAAATTTCCAAAGAGGAATCAAAAGGTCCTGCAATCAAAAGAATTTGGAATGAATACCTGCCCAAATATCATATATATAAAATTTTTTTTAGTTGTTGTTGGACAAGATGCCTTTATTTTATATTTATTTTTATGTGGTGCTGAGGATTGAACTCAGGGCCTTGCACGTGCTAGACGAGTGCTCTACCTCTGAGCCACAACCCCAGACCTAACTATATATTTTTTAAATGCCAAAAGTACACCAAAAAACTAAAGGGTTAGTTTTTTTATATTGTTCTGCAAGAACAATATAAAAGAGAAACTTCACAAATGCATTAGTGGTTATTGATTTTTTCAGCTATGCTGCTCTCCCTTTTGCAAAGAGTTGGATATAAGAAATCATACACAAGGAATTTTTCTTTGCTAGATGCTGGGACCACTGGAGTGGAAAGTTCAGAGCATTAGGGGCTGCTGGAGTCAAGGCTGCTATAGAGCCTTGGATGTCCCAAGAGGTGGTACCAGCAAGCAGGGAGAGATTGGTTGTCTTAGTTTGAAAAAGAAGCAACTGAAAAATTCACCTATGTCAGTATTCTATCACAGACTAGCCCCAAACTTGAGGAATGGGTGTCTGCAGAAGGAGGGCGGTAGTGAGAGAGAAGGAAGTATTAAAATTAGCACAGTTTGCTTCTGCAAGGCAGGTTGCTGAGTGAAAGGCAGCTCTGGGATTGGATTTCTTGTTTCTTAGTGTAATTAATGAATACTTCTGACTTATGGTGGGTCCTCTGTTGAAACTGATATTTAATATGTGATTTAATCACTTACATGATGCATATTGGTCAGTTTGCCATCCATCAACTCAAATATTAATCAAGGTTGGAACTATAAAGTGAATGACCAAAACGAAAAATAGGGCTGAAGTTAACTTTGGATACTGGCAGCTCAGGGTGGATGGAAACGTGGGAGGTATGGGGTACTACTGAGCCTTCTAGAAACCAGTTTGTGAGTATCTGTTACATTTTCGAATCATGTCTATGTGGATCTATTTCTGGTTTTAAGAGAAAACCATGTTGATTTTCTTTCTTTTTTGGTACTAGGAGTTGAACCCAGAGGTACTTAACCACTGGGCCACATCTCTAGCCCTTTTTATACTTTCTTTAGAGACAGGCTCTTGCTAAGCTGCTTAAGGCTTCACTAAATTGCTGAGGCTGGCTTTGAATTGGATCCACCTGCCTCAGCCTCCCAAGCCACTAGGATTACAGGCATGCACCACCGTAAGCTGGCTGGATTTTCTTATAACATTATAGAAGTAACGCTTATGTATTCATGACAAAAAGCATATAATTATGATGGTTGAGGGAAAAGCAATGAATTAACTTTCCAACTGTTGCTTGTAAGTCAGATTTATTTTTATTTTCGTGTCCTATGGTACTAAAAGAATAAAAATTTATCCTATGCATTGATTAGCCTAACATGTTAATATTTTTGTAATATAATTTAATAATGAACTAAAACAATAATATACAGTGGAAACCATGCAATCCTGGCTCTAGTTGCTGAGAATTGTGGTGGCCCAGTTTCAAGGAGCCAATGTCGTGCTTGGAAAAATCAAGGCTCATGACACAGCTGGAGAAGGATACAGCAAACAAAAAGTTAAAAGGTCAAGCCCGAGGTTCTCATTTCAGCCAGGGTGAGTTGGAGGGTAAGATGGCAAATAACCCAGCAGTGAAGGACCTGGCTCTCAAATGAGTCTCAGGTGGAAGACAACATTGTCTGCTGTGTCCCATCCCCAGAACCCTGCTCTGTGGGAATCTGTTCTTCCCTCCCACTTCTGAGCCTTGCTGTGGTTTTTCTCTCTCATCCTTTAGTCCTCCTGACTTGGTGCCTGGATTCAGTTCTGCATTCCTGACCGCATAGTACCCTGGCCTGGTATCCTCGTCTCTTGAGTCCTTGCACCCAGGGAGGAATATGATTTTGACTGATTGCTGAGAATACCTGGCTGTTTAGTTGAGTGTTCTGGGCTCCAGCATTGACCACACCGAGTGCTCCATCCCTGCTCAGAGGCTCATTAAGGAGGACCTGAGCTTAGCTCTTGATATAATGTAAAAATTCTTATATTTCATATATAAGACAAGTGAAGAATGACCTTGATCTGGTGGAGTTAGTTAAAGTGTTCTTGTTTGCAAATCTTATTTACTGCTGAGCAGGAGATTGTAGTTACCATCTGGTCTTTCAGTGTTTAACAGATGGAGAAAATATCCTTCTGGAAGGCCTATAATTTTGCACAAATTCACATGTCTAGTTAGTGGTGGACTCGGCCTTGGAGCTCAGTTGTGTTGCAAGGTTCCAAACTGCCTGCCCTCCAACCTGCCTGCCCTTCTATTTCTGTTTTTGACACTTATGCAAATGAAAATACTGCTTATTCTGAGTTGTGGGGGCAGCACTTATAATGCTCTTGCTACAAGCTTCCCTTTGTTAAGGCACAGACACTGTGGCCCTTGATGCCCACGAATGCCCCTTGTTTCCCTGGCCTTGGTGATCAATGTCTGCTTCCAGTTCTGACTCTCCAAGAGCTGCCACCTGGACAACCAAACAGGGTTCCCTAAGACCAGGACTCTCATTTCTTTAGCAGTAAGACCTTCCCCATTCTTCTTGAAGATATCAGTTCACATTCCCCTTTCTTACTGCTCTGAACTCACAAAGAATGACTTTGAGCTTGTCAGTAATTAGTTTTAAAACTGTCAAGCATTGCACCAAGTGCCTTATAGACATTATCATCTGGCTTAATCTTTACCATTAGCCTTTGACATAGGATAGTTTTTCTTATGAAGAAATAGAGGCTTCACCTGTTAAGGAAATTGCCAGCTATTTTAGTCTACTTACAAATCAGATAAAATATTCAATACTGAACCATCAAAATCCAAGCTCCTGATCATTATGCTGTAGAGTGCTCTAATTAAGGCAAAAATGAGATAAAATTACAATATCTTTTAAAATATTTCTGTAGGACTACCATGTTAAGAATAAGAAAATTGAAGGCTCAGAGGGGTCAGGAAACCCACTTTACGTCTCAGAGGTTTGGGATTGAAACTCAAGTTCATTTGATTTCTTTTTTGTAGTCCATGCTCTCTGACCAATAAATCCAATAACCTCTATTTATAACACCTGCCTCATCTCACAAATATCTATATAGAATTTACTACAGGGAAGAGGTGTATTCCACCTTTGCATACATAGTCCTATTTGAGTCTTACAAAAGCCCTGTGATATAAGTTCTGCCATCATCCCAAGTGTATGGATGAGGACTTCCAGTGACAGGGACGTTCATTAAAAGCTCACCCCATGGTCTGGCTTAGTGTCCATCACAGAGCTCTAGCAGTACCCATGCACCGTGCTTCATAAACTACGAGCTATTCTATTTACACTAATCTTTATGTGATTTCTGTACATCATGTGTTTTTATTATCAGTATCTTACATATAATAAAACCGGTTAAACAATTCTCCAACTGAAAATAAATCACAGGAGCTAGACTCCGACAGGAGCAGTCTCAACTCAATATCATGCAGTTCAATAGTGATCCGAGTTGAAACACTAAGCCAGAGAATGTGTCGGGAACAAGACCCAACCTTGTTAAAACGCACAGCGCTGCGAGGCTCCTAGGGAACCTAATAGCAAGCACCTTCAGAAGCTGTCAGGATCAGAAGGGAAGGGATTTTGGTCAGGCTTCCAAGGTTCTCCAGATGTAGGGAGTCCCCTGCCCATTTCCTGATTTCACGATGGGTACATGTAAATGTTTAACCAATTTCTATCAACTCTTTGTTAATTTTTAATGCGGTCGTCCAGGTACAAGAATATCTGAGAAGTTGGTGGACATTTCCTCCTAGTGTTAGGCAAAGCATAAGACCAATCTTTTCCTAGGAGGAAAGCTTAGATATCGACTCTAATATGTATTACTAGAAAGTTCTCCAATTTTTATTGATGTTTATGTATTTTTCTGATTGATCACACTTTCAGTAACATGGACAAAGAAAAAATTTTCTTTGAAATGTTTGAATCCATGCTCAGTATTTTCCTTTATATCCCTTGCAGGCAAAATATAATTCTTTAAGTGTCTACTTTCTGTGGAAAATATCCCTGGCTTGCCTCCTTAACATGGGATTACAACCATAACCAGAGTACTGAAGCTATGCCTTGTGCATAAAGGGGGGAAATAATACTGGGCCAGTTGTTATCCATATGCCCACTGGTGATGCCACGCCTGGAATAATCACCCCTGAAACTAGAGTGACCACTTCCACAATAAAACTCACGACAACAGCCACAACACCAGCACCAACACTGAGCTCCACAGCCTGATTCTCCACTGCGGCCAGCCCCACAGTTGGAATAGTCAGGAAACCCACACCTGGTGAATAGAAAATCGAAGGCAGCACTCACCGACTCTTAGCTACAACTAGTATCTCTTAACCTGTGCAGGCTACAAAATTTCTGCTGAACTTAACAACTATAGTGGCCACCCCTATCCCCCTTGCCATTAAACCAATTATTGCAATAACTTCCACTACAGTAACTGAACTAGTGCCTGGCTGCATTACACCTCAATCTGTAATTAAAAACAGGAACAATGACTTTATCTCTGCCTTAATACTA
Source organism: Marmota marmota marmota (assembly GCF_001458135.2). NCBI lineage: Eukaryota > Metazoa > Chordata > Mammalia > Rodentia > Sciuridae > Marmota > Marmota marmota. Next base: position 14,239,416 of record NW_025999990.1, on the reverse strand, counting down.
CAAAGACCTCTAACCCTGCCACCTCTACACCCATCAGATACAATACCACAGCACTACCACTACCACTTCAACTGGGTTCAAGTTTAATTAATTGACGGTCAGTTCAATGGTGGTAGGAATTAACGTTGGGGGTACTGTGACCAATGGATAGGTAAATCTGCCAACTGTACCATCTCTGTGGAAATGGCAACAGCTGCTTAAAAAAACAGTTACCACTTCATCTTCTACTGACTATGAAGTCATAATAGTTACCACTACCACCACCATTTCCCACTCACCTACTATGACACAGAACACTAACCATACTTTAACCACACCTGTTGCCAGTCTCCACATCAGCTGAAATTATAACCTTAACAATGACTACATGTCAATTAAACCTGAAGGTAGCACCACATCAACAGAGGATCCACTTGTAGTACACCCAGCACTACTATTGTCTCAACTGAAACCACAACTACCAGAAAAACCACCACTTTCACCTGAACCAGTTACCACTAACAACTGAATTGACTGGCGTAACAGGCATCCCACAAATATACTATCACAATGGCTATGACTACCACATCAACTGAACCTAGTGCTACCACAGATACCAACAGGTTAGGTGAGGCTCCAAGTAGCTTTACTTTACTTGAAACTTTAAATGCTATAATTTCTTTTGAGCTAATAACCATTCCAGCCACCAAAACTTCAACAAAACCTACAAATATCAATTTTTAATGAACTGACAGCTGTTTTATCCATGAGGGCTCCTTCAGCTGAACCTATGACTGCAGCATTCCACATAGCTCCAACGGTACCACTAAAAGTCAACATGATATCTGCTGGATGTATGGCCAAAATAATAACAACGCCCTTAACTAAAACTACAACTACAGTAGCCACCATGACCTCATTGCCAGTTCATTGAAACCAATACCCAATCAAAATCATTATACTGTACTGATACATGCATACCAATGTTAGCACAATTAGTGCACAATTCCTAATGGTCAAGCTATGAAACCAGTGCAGGTGCCTGTCAACAGACCAATAGGTAAAGAAAATGTGCTATATATACACTATGGAGTTTTAGCCATAAATAAGAATGAATTCTGTCATTTGCTGGTAAATGGATGGAACTGGAGAGCATCATGAGAAGTGAAGTAAGCCAGACTCAGAAATCAAGTTTCAAAAATTTTTTTTCTCATATGTGAAAATTACAGAGAAATAAGGAATCCTTAAAAAGGGGATCTCATGAAAATAGATGGAAGAATAGTGGGAGAGGGGAAGGGGATCAATGGAGAGGGAAGAGGGATAGGATCGGGAAGGAACTGGCATCGAAAGTGATCCAATTATGTATGTGCATGTATGAGCATAGCACAATGGATTCCAGTTTGATATATAACTATAGAGTGCAAATGAAAAAAATAAAACAAATAAATAGAAGGAAGACAAGTGGAATAGAGGAAAGGATTTAGGGGGAGGGAGGAGAGGAGAGAAGTACTTAAGATTGAAATGGAATAAATCATATTTATGCATTAATGAACACATAAAAATGAACCCACTATTATGTATAACTGGAGTGCACTAATAAAAACATGAAAAATCTATTACCACAACAGTAACAGGAACACTTTTGACGGATCCTGCAATCACATTAAGAAACATCATCTCAGTGAAACCCATAACCACACTAACTGCTGCTGATACACAGTGGCCTCCATCACTGTTGGGCCAATTTGACCATCTCCTACCAGTAATTCAAGTGAACCTTCCACTGCTTCCGCTACCACAATGGCTACTGAACCGGTCACTATTATCATGTCAAATTAAACTGCCACTGTCATTTCAACTGAGCCTGCAATTGCCACAGCTACTGTCACGCCCATGGAATGCACATTTGCAAAAGGAACCAGCCCATTTGCTGAGACCCAGCCAGCATAGCCAGGAGTCTTGCCCGCAGTGAAGCCACACAGTGTGAGAACTGATGCCACCCTTGCCACAGAAACTTCAGCCCCGCCAGGACTTCCTCTGCACCAGCTGCACCTCTACTGACTACCTGGGTTATGTGACCTCTAACCACCCCCATGGGTGCTCCTACCCCAGATTTGAATCTACAAATGTTATCAAGAGTGATTCTTTGGCTAAAACTCCATTGAATTCTGTAGTAACTGACACTAAAACTATACCAACATGAACAATTTAGTTTGTCACCCATGTGCCAGTTCCAAAATGACCCCAATTCTACCTCATTGTATTCTGTCCCTATTAGATCTTCTGATCATTAGGACTGATACTTTGTTTTGTAAGAGTTTGATCATTTCTCAAAAATTTTAGATCATATAGCTTCCCAGAAAAGTAACTCAAATTTAGGGATGATTGCAAAATACTAAAACCATAAAAAATAAATCAACTTTAATTAACATGAAACCTCACAGGCAAATTCTTATTAATATCCATTGGTATTCATTTCCTGCTTTGATAAGATTAAGCGGTCCATCAGGGGGAATGGCAGGCTTTCGCTGTTCAAAACACTTTGTTCTTTTATAATAGTATTCAATCCAAGTGTTATACATTTTAAGCATACACAGAATAATTTTTAAGCACGACCTTTGTTGTCTTTATGTGTAACATTAGTTTATTTTCACGATTTTTCTTCAGGTATTTTTGCTGCTTAGCACCACGATTGTTTGCTACTCTTTAGATAACCTTGAAGGCATTTAGTTAAATGTAAGACATTTACCAAGTTTCAGTCTTCCAAGACACTGAAGGATATGCAGAAGAAATAGCAATGTAAGAAAATTACTATTGTAATTAACTGAAACACTCACTTTTTGTTTAGAATTCCTGGGTATTATAGATGTCTAAATTGCTTTTGATGCTGCCTGGGCTTTCTCCAGGTTAACGGTATCAGAACCAGCAAGAGTAGGCCAGGTGTAATGTACCTTTATAAACACCCCCATGGTTGATCCTAATGCATAGCAAGGTTTGAGTTATGAGTCCAATCGATAAGCCAAGGAAAGCATTCTGACATGTTACATCTTACTGGTAGGTTTGGTGAAATTTATACAAGGTATAAAACACATTTTACATCATACAAAGGAACAAACAATTATAAGACAAGCAAGAACATAATGAAAAAAAATTAATATTAACTTTTAATTCGATCCATGAAGAAAAAAAAGATTGCTAGAAGGTATATAATCTCCTACAAAAAAAGAAACACATATATTTTCAAGTGGAAATTTAAAGGAGTGTTCCATAGCTACGGTAGCCAGAATTCAGGGAGATTAGTGAGGCCATTTGTTCTCATGACCCGGCAGATGCAGAGAAGCCCCAGCAGGTTGTGGGAGACTGAGATGCAGAATCTAAGCTCAGGAAATCCCAAGTGAATAAACTACATCCTCTTCTGCAAGTAACCATTCACTTTCTGGAACAGTTGTAGTAGTAGCTCCCTTCAAAGTATGTGCTGTAAGCCCACCCAACGTCACTGACCTGGTGGAACAGATAACACCTTCTCAGTCTGACATCCAAAGGGCTATTTGATAGATGAGTCAGAGCAACACATTAAAAATGTTTACATAGGGGCTGGGGCTGTAACTCAGCAGTAGAGCGCTTGCCTAGCATATGCAAGGCGCTCAGATCAACCCTCTGCACCACATAAAAACAAATAAATAAAATAAAGGTATTGTGTCCAACTGCAACTAAAAGAAAAAAAATGAACAAAAAAAATATTCACATAGCTTCCAAAATTCAAAAAGACCCACCAACAATGTTCCCTTGACCGTGGACATGAAGGGTCAAAGATAAAGCAACTTGCCCCCTCCCTTTAGACTGTCTCCTCCTGTCCGTTTCCCCAGCCTTCAGAGCATCCAGCATAGTGCTACGCCCATGCAGAGGGATTGCATTTCTCATTGTGTGATGAAAAGCCTTTACTCTGGGTCTTCCAAGGGAAATAATGATGGGGTGGGTGAGAATCTCACCCAGGAGGAACCCATTGCAACATATCTATTCTTAAGCCCTTGGCCATTTAATTTATTTGTTTTACACTTTATCAAAGCAGCTTAATTTTTTCAGCTCCATTAGATGTAATCAACTCTGTCCAGGTTTTATGCAATTGAGGAAGCAAACTATTAAAGCTACTCCAAGCTCCTCAAACTAATACACTGAATCCAGAGACTGAGCAGGAGTATCTGTATCAACACATCTCACACAATCTCATGCTGTGATCCCTTCTTTCTGGAACAGCGCTCTAGGAATATACTTCCATGCACATTTCCTAGGCTCCTGTCAAGTATTATATAGCAACATGTGGCAGATATTTTGTTGTGATCTAGATTTGTATTGCTCCTTTTGGGGCAGGCTGAAGTTTGACTCTTTATAAATCTGGAGGCAATTATGAGTGACAAGCTATCCTCAAGATTAACTGGTGTTTTGGGGTTCTCCAGAGAAACAGAACAAGAGGATGTATATAGAGCTGGAGAGAGGAGAGAGAGGGAGATGGATTTATTTGCAGAACTTAGCTCGCACAATTATGGAGCCTGACAAGTCTCAAGACCTGCAGTTCTTTAAGCTAGAGACCCAGGAGGGTCAGGAAAAGCTCATGTTGGGTGTAAGTCCAAAGGGAGAGGAAAAAATGATATAGCAGCCCAAAAACATACAGGCAAGAGGAATCCCCTCATGCATCGAGGACAGCCATAGTTTCCTATTTGGATTTTCACCTGGTTGGACAAGGCACACCCACATTGGGGACTGTTTTACTCAGTCCATTGATTTAAATGTTACATTTATCCAAAACCACCCACAGAGAAACACCCAGAATAATGTTTGACTAAATATTTAGGCCCAGTACAGTGGACACATGATTAAGTATAACAAATGGCAAGCCAATAAATTTAGCTTTTGTGTGATTTGGCAACTTGAAGGACCAGAATTTTGGTTATATAATAAGGGTTGAATTTATAACATCCAAAAGCTTCTTTCTGGGTAAACAAAAAACTTCTTCATTTTCTTATCTTGTTGTAAGCTTAGATTTTTTTTTTTTTATCCTTTAGAGTGTCGTTTTCTTTCTTTACATTCTCCAAGGCAGTTGGAAAGAACCATCCCATTCTCGTGAGTCTTGTTTCCACTTATTTATCACCGTGGCGAGCTGTGCCAGGTTCCACTGTGTCTTCCAACGCTGCTCCTGCCACAGACTGAGCATGCTCCATTCTCAACTGAGCACGAAGTCATCATGCTTCAAACTCAACCACATCCAGCAGTGGATAACCAATCCAAGAGTCTTATCTTTGAAGCTTTGTTTTCTGTAATTATTCTTTCGTTTTGATTACACTTTAGGAAAAGAGAAATTAATTTATGTAGTATAAGAAGAAAGGAATACAGACATCAGGTGCTTACACAACTATCAGGAGTCTTGGAGGACTGAAGACAGTAGGCTGTTTCTAGATTTTTCCTGACTTTTCATGTTAGGAAATTAAAACCGGGTCACAGTTTCCTGTAGCTCCAACGTCAATGGATAAAAGGGCAAAATCCATTGGTCACAGTAATAACCACTGTCTGTTGGAGCTCCTATGACAGACAGACCCACTGCTACGGTGAGAAATGCTTGCTTTTCCCTTTGACTTTACAAATCTCACGCAAGTAAGTCATATTGGCAGAGCTTGGGGTCCTGGGATGTCATTTCCAGGAATTCAGTTCTTAGTGTACAGAGCACTGCAGAGAGGGGAAGGAGGACTAATGCTAGCTGCCAATCAAAATCTCTGCTGTCTTCCCAGAGGAAAAAAATCACTTAGTTGAGCAAAAGCATGTTAAAAACAACTATTTATAAAGATATGAAGATCTTCTCAGACTCAATAGTAAAACATATAATTTCACTTTTATTTAATTAGTGCTAGGTACATTTACTCAACCCTTCTAATCATGTATTTAAATATGTGCTTAATAATTTTTGGCAAATAAAAAAATTCACAGCATTTTAACAAGTAGTTTGTATATAGGGTGATAAAATACTCAGACCCTGAAACTGGGTGATCCCACTTTCTAGGAATGGGTTACTGGGAAATAGCTTTGAATAGAGATAGCAACACCCTCTAGCTTGACTCATAACTGAAGACATACAACAACCAGACAGGTTACTAGAGGACAGGTTGGCTCTCTGTGTCACACCCTGCCCGACATGATTGCATCAGCATTAAATGTGCTGATTCAAAAACAGTGAGATAGGAAGACAGAAGCTTTCTGATCCCTGCAGCATGAAAACAGCTCCCTAATTCTGAATCTCCCCATATTTATTTCTAAAATGCACTCACCCCTCCACAGAAACAGACATAAATTTTCTCACAACAATAACTGTTTTAATGCAAAATAAAGAAGTCTTAGAAACTCCAACTTCTATGTAATCAGGGTGAAAAAAAAAAAACGAAACAAGCTGAGTAATTTTTATTCCATATACATTAGAAAAGTTAAAATTTTGACAATACAGGGAGTACTTGTGAAACATACTTGGATGGGAGCAAATATTCATATAACCTGGGAAACAATTTTGGGAATATGTGGTGACATTGGGAAAAAAAAAAAGACACTCGATGATCCTGGAATTTCACTCTTATACAACTAGAAATATTTTCATATTCGTAGGTATATATTGGAATATTCACAGTAACACTGTTCATAAAAGTAAAAAAGGAACCAAACTCCATTTCTATCAATATGTTCTCATGGCTATTATGCAGATTTCAATTGGTAAAATTCTATGAAACAGTGAAATGAATGAAATAGAGTGTCCATGTCATTGGGTTTTATAAATGTACTCAGAGCCAGCTCTCCATATGATGGAAAATATAATATAGTAGAATTCAAATAAGTTTACTATTGTTTATTTACTTATTTTAAAAAATTGCTCTTATTTTTATTTTTTATTTGTTATTTTTAGACATATATGGCAGTATAGTGAATTTTGACATATTATACATACATGGAGTATAAGTTATTCTAATTAGGATTCCATTCTTGTGGCTGTATAATGTGGAGTTTCACTGGTTGTGCATTCATGTGTGACTATTGGAAAGTTATATCAGATTGATTCCACTGTCTTTCCTATTCCTATTCCCTCTCCCTTCCCTTCATTCTTCTTTGTATAATCCAATGAAATTCTACCCCTGTCCCCCCCATCCCCATTGTGTGTTAGCATCTGAGTATCAGAGAGATTATTCAGCCTTTGGTTTTTTGGGGATTGGCTTATTTCAGTGACCATGATAGTCTCCAGTGCTATTCATTTACTGGCAAAAGTTATAAAATCATTCTTTTTATGGTGAGTAATATTCCATGGTGTATATTTATCACATTTTCTTTCTCCATTCATCTGTTGAAGGGCACCTAGGTTGGTTCCCTAGTTTAGCTATTGTGAATTGAGCTACTATAAACATTGATGTGGCTGTGTCACTATAGTATGTTGATTTTCAGTCCTTTGGATATAATCCAAGGAGTGGGATAACTGGGTTAAATGGTGGTTCCATTCCTAGTTTTCTGAGTAACCACCATACTGCTTTCCAAGGTGGTTGCACCAACTTGCAATCCTACCAGCAATGTGTGAGTGCTTATATTTTTGATGTGAGTGCTTATATTTTTGATAATTGCCATTCTGACTGAAGTGAGATGAAATCCTAGTGTAGTTTTAATTTGCATTTCTCTAATTGCTAGAGATGTTAAACACCAAATAAGTTTTAAAACACGCAAACATATATTTCTGGAATGAGCTAAAACATAAAATCATGGGCAATATAAACGTCACATTAAGGAGAGTGATTAGCTGTGAGAAGGCCAAGAGGACAATATAGTCAGGAGTAGCTACCAAGGTAGTTCTTATTGTACATACAACACTGTTCTCTCTTCGGCTGGGTAACGGAATTTGCTTATTTACCAGTTATTCTTTATATAGAGAGATATGTATCTGTATATTTGAAATGTTTCTTAACACACTTTTTAAAAACAATATGGGGGACGTGGTACATGGGGTGTAAAATAGTGCAGGATGAAAATTCAAAGAGGCACCAAGGCCAGAAAATTCTGAGACTTGTAGCCTATGGAAAGAGTTTGGGATTTGCCCCAAGGAGCATAGGGTACCATTTAGGATTTTGACAGGAAGTCAGATAGGTGGACATTTTTATGGGCTAGACAAGGGGAAAACTTTCTGAAGAATTCTCTGGCTACCTTGTGAAGACGCAAGTGGGTGACCAACATGGACGTTGGGAGACTCATTACGTTTGGTCCTCCTCAAGAGTGGTGGTGGAAATCATTGTTCATATTCAGCAGAAAAAGCAGACACCGGTATGAATAATATTATTATACTTGGAATGAATATAGTGATATTCATGATTTTTTCTTTTGTATTGGTAGAGTGACTACCAAATTAGTCACTCCAATGTAATTTCCATTTATTTTCTTGCACCAAAGACTACTCCTAATAGTACTCATTTCTCAATTCATATTTTAAAGTTGACATCTTGATACTCCATCTTTTCCCCATTGTCTAAGTCCCATCTTACTTCACCTGCATGCCTGGCCTCTTTCTGCCACTCCATGTTGGGGTCTGCTGCTCTTGTCCACAATTTCAAACCCTTCCTCCCCTTTACCCATCCATCTATGATGAGGACCTTTAAGATCTGGACCCAAACTTACCTTTTCCAAACCGTGACCAGCTTCATTCCACGTCGAAAACTTCTTCTGCTTCACCACTTTGATGATTTGTTCCCATTTTGCCTCACTCCCCTGCCCCACCGCCCCTCCCCACCAGCTCTTGAAACCTGGATTCACTCAGCCTCCTGGGGACCTGGCTCCGTTCCCACCACTGCCTGGTTGCAAAGCTAAGATGGGAGTTCCGTGTGCTGCTGTGGCTCCAGTTCTCTCATCCTCCATTCCAAGTGAGGTTGAAGAAGTAAACTAAGTCCTAACTTTGATTTCTGGGGTAGAATCCTGACTGTGCATTGCACCCTGAGTTATGGTTGTATGATGTGGAGTTTCACTGGCTGAGCCTGGACACTGCGGTCCTGAACAGGGCTATGCTCTACTACCCCTGAACCCTCTGACCCCAATCTAGGTCCCAGATCTCAGAACTCAGTTTGATTCTGAAATTTACAAGCCCCAATTTCTTTTTGTCCTCTGAGATTTTCTTAGATTGCCATCCTAGGTTTCCATTCTAATAACCAGTTTATTTGCTGCCTTTAAAAAAAAAACAAAAAAAACCCCGAGACCTGCATTTCTATCTTATTCTTTTTGTGCCCATCCTGTAAATGAGAGTCCCTTCCGTGGATAAGAGTTAGCTCCAGATCCAGGGCTCTGATGTCCTCAAAAGGTTATGCTCTGCACAGCTGGTTATCAATGCCCATGCAATTGCCTTTCAAAGCAATATGAATAAAAAGGGACAGTTGTCTTTTAAAAATCGCACTATTTCAGTAAGCTATACTATATACATACTATAGTGACACAGCCACATCAATGTTTATAGTAGCTCAATTCACTTTGCCTTTAATGCAATTGCCTTTCAAAGCAATATGAATAAAAAGGGACAGTTGTCTTTTAAAAATCGCACTATTTCAGTAAGCTCATAATCCCTCACATGAAAACCAAGCCTCAGATATATTACATAATTTAGATTCTTAAAAATTTTGTAAAGATAATATGATAAATATTGCAAGGTCCTTCCTTAGCATCTGGATGGCCACCTTAAGTGACAGCTGCCCTTTTAAGAAAAATTTCGCTTTTCCACCCAAGGGCCTTTCTGAGAAAGGCTCACCACTTCCTCATACCAATCCAACCCTTTACCACCCCCAGCTCTAATCCCTGAGCCTGCCCCATAAAAGTCCTGAACCTCAAGCCTGTGTTACCTCTCTCCCTCTGTGGAGAGATGGCCTTTATTTGTCTTGTATCTCTGCCTGGTCTCCGTCTTTCATTTCTTGTTCTCCCGTCTCCTGGTTCCTCACTTCCCTTTCATCAGTGCTGAGACCTGGGGTCAAGTTCCCTGGTGTGCCCCCTCCCCTCTTCGAGGGTCACTGAGTGTCTCTGGGCCCCATCCTAATTCCACCGTGGGACCAGGCCCTGCATTCTGCCAAACGCCCTCTCTGCACCCACCACTGGACATTTCAGGTAAGACCCCTGTCTCCAGTAGACCTAAGCAACCTACAGGTCCCGGGAGGTGACCATTGATCATCCAGCACTCCCAGGGTTACTGTGTGGTTGGGGGCACCCCCAGCCACAGCTTTCACAGCTACAGCTGATCCCTACTGGCAACCAAGTCTATAGGTGGTGTTTTATTTGGGTCCTAGGTTTTGAGAAAAACCACCGAGGGGGATTGGGAGTTGTTCCTGGTGAGACCTCACCCTTGGGTTAATCTCTAAGGCTTCTGCCCCTACATAGTCCCGCTGGGCGCCTAAGTGCCTCTATGGGCTCCTGACCCGATGCTTAGCCAGCGGTGGCGACGACCCCTTGAGCACAACCGTTCTCTAGACTGGGTGATAATAGAGACTGGGGGATGCCCCACTTCTAAGCTCCCCTCCTACGTCTCACCATGGGTGGCTCCTCATCCATTCCCTCCCATGGTCCCCGAGGCTGCCTCCTGGCTAACCTAGGGTCTCTCTCTTTCTCATCCCAGATCTAAAATCCCCCAAACTTATCCGTTTGTGCAATCAGATCTGGCCTCAATATCCTTTGGACTCTAAATGGCTGCTTAATGGCACTCTAGATCCCAGTATTATCAGGGATCTTTTTGACTATTGTGAGCATTTGGGAAAATGTTCTAAGCCCTCTCTCTGCAATTCTATGTTCTAACCCTCTGTCTGCAATTCGTGCTCTCCTGACAAGTCCCCTTAGCTCTCACCTCCCCATGCCTGCTTCCAAAGGGACAGAAAATCCTACCCAGGACTCCTCCTCCTTCGACCCAGTGGATGAGCCCGCCCCCATACCACAATTCTCTTTCTGATGAAGCCACCATAGCAACTGTGCCCTCAGCCCCTCCACTCTTCTCTCCTCCTGCTACATGCTCATGGGCAGCCACTGCCCAACCTGCATCTCTGTGACCTCTAAGAGAAGTGGCTAGGTTAGATGGTGTAATATGGCTTCACGTGCCTTTCTCTCTGTCAGATCTTTCACAGATAGAAAAGCAGCCTGAGTCCTATATTTCAAGCCCCACCACATATACCAAAGAGTTTCAGTATCTGACTCAATCATATGATTTGACCTTCTTTGATGTCCATATGACCTTGTCTAATACCCTCCTGCCCGAGCAGCACAGGTGAGTTTGGGAGCAAGCTAGAAACTATGCTGATGAGGTACATCAGACCTCCCCTGTCCATCTGATTGACACTGAAGCGGTTTCTGATCAGAACCCCAGCCAGGATTATGATTCACCTGGAAGAGAAACTAGTAGAAACCGATTCATTACTTGCCTCATGGCAGGACTTAGAAAGGCAGCCCATAAGGCTATCAATTATAAAAACCTCCGGGAAGTCATCCAAGACAAGAATGAAAACCTTCAGCATTTTCAGATTGCCTGACCAAGGCTTTATTACAACATACTAATCTGGACCCTGAGACTCCAGAAGGGAGACAACTACTAATGACCTACTTTTCTCCCAGAGTTCCCCCAATATTAAGGCCAAACTAAGGTGACTTGAGAAGGGGCCCCTAACACCCTGAGGTTAAACTGAGGTTCTGGGAGTGGCCTTTAAGGTATATAATGGGAGAGATGAGAAGGCCCAGAAGCAGAACTATCAAGACGCTGGCTCAAGCTATCAGTCTGGCTTCAGTATCCGTCCCTAGTTCCACTGGCCCATGGAAGGATCCCTTGGGACCACCCAGACCCTGTTTTTAAATGTGGTCAGACAGGTCATTGGGATCATACATGTCCCAAGCCTCACAAGCCTATGGGCCCTTGTTCTAAATGCCATCAGGAGGGACACTGGGCTGTTGACTGTCCCCAAACCTATAGTGGCCCACAGACATCCAGCCCTTCTGGTTCCTCTTTCCAACTCTTAGGACTGGCTACAGAGGACTGACGAGACCCAGGTCACCCGACCATTACCATCACTCCAATGGAAACCAGGGTAATTCTGCATATTTCAGGTAGTCCTGTCTCCTCTCTCCTATACACCAGGGCTACATATGCAGTCCTCAAGGAGTTCTGGGGGCCTATTACCCACCCTTACAGACACCTAGCCTTGTTTGCACTTTTGGGTCTCTAATTTTTACCCACTCCTTTTTGGTCATCCCACAGTGCCCTGTTCCCCTTCTGGGAAGGGACATCCTCACAAAGTTGGGGGCTATGCTTTCCTTCTCCCCTCATATATGCTTCCATCCAGACTTGCCAGCTGCTCCCCTGATCCTCACCCTTAACTTAGGACCATCCTCTATTCCGTCTGCCAGTGCCTTCCCATTACCCCCTTCCGAGGTGGACCCTACTGTGTGGGATGTTTCAAGTCCTTCTTTCACCTCACACCACATGAGCCCATTCACATCTGTCTCAAAACCCCCTCCATTTTCTGGCCCAATCACAATACCCACTCTCCTTCCTGGCTGCTGCTGTCCCTCTCTTTTAGCAGAGCAGCCTTGTCAGGCTCCTGACAATAAACCTGCTCCTTGCCCCAGGTGTGTGTGTGATTAGTCCTGCGCCACTTTCCTTTCATTGGTGCCAGTGACTCTATCTTGTTCTACCATCAGCTTTGCTCTCCCCTCCAGGGATTTGGGATCCTGGCCTGAGGGCCCAGGACAATGACCACACACCTTCTTCCATACACCTAGTGGTCTTCTTCTTCATCCACACTCTGGCCTCATTTGGGTAAGTGACTTCACCCATCTCCTCCTCTCCTCCTCACAAGTCTACTCCCTAGAGATGGCAGTGACAAGTCTCCTCTCTAGAACTCAGATCTTGGCCCAGCACCTTAGATTCTTGCCCATCCCTTCCCTTGGTGAGTTCACTCTTGGCTCTTGAAAGCCCTGGCTGGGCAACCAAGACTGTCTACAGGCAAAGCCTGGGACTAGGGAAGTAGGGGGTTACTCCCTTCTCTCAGACTCCAACTCACCATGGGGAACTCCCAATTTTATCTGACTCACTCACTCTTGGCTGCCTCCTTGCCCACTCCATTTGGCTCCTGATCTAAAGGCCCATCGACCAATTCAACCTTCCAATCTTCATAACTTTCACGAGTGCTCAGGAAAATGGAAGGAAATCCCTGATGGGCAGGATTTCTCCTTTCTCCATTCTAAGCCTTCCCTTTGCTCCTCTTTTTCCCCTATCCAGCTTCTACTTGCCACTAAAGCTCTGGATTCCTCCAGAGTCCCTACTTCTAGACAAACAGGGGACCCAGAACTCTCCTACATTGTAAAGCCTTAGGCAGCAGTCTCCCTGGCCACTGGCCACAATGAAGCTAACATTGAAATACAAAAGAGAGACTCAGCAGGCTTGATAAGAGGCCCAAGGAAAAGAAAAAAAGAAAAAGTATCAATTTAACTTTTGCCTTGGCTGTAACACAGAAGAATGACTTCAAAGCTTTATCTATCTATCTATCTATCTATCTATCTATCTATCTATCTATCTATCTCCCTGATCTCACACACCCATTTTACCTTTATGTGGCTGAAAAGCAGGGATTTGCTCTAGGGGGTTCTCGGACACATGCTGGGGTCAACCTTTGCCCCGTGGCTTGTCTATGGAATGGTCTTGACCCTACTATTCGGGGATGGGCCCCTTGCCTACTAACGTTGGCCACAGCCTCTCTACTCATTAATGAATCAAAGAAACTCACCTTTGGGGCCCCACTCACCATCCTGGCTCCCCATCACCTAAAGGAACTCCTCACCTACAAGGGCTTACATTCCTTACCCCCCTGCCACCTTTTATCGCTACAGGTTTCCCTGGTGAAGATCCCAGTCTTACCCTCCACACGTGCTCACCTTAAACCCTGCTCCTCTCCTCCCCGCTCCTCAGGACACTTCCACCTCTTCTCCTCGTACCCATTCATGCATCGAAACTCTGGAAGAGCTTCTTCCACATCCTTCCCACATACAGGAAGGCCCCTTGCTCCAGGCAACATGCACATGGTTCACAGATGGCTCCTCCTTCCTTCAGGAGGGAGTTCTTCAGGCAGAGTTTGCTAGAGTCTCTAACCTCGGTTGTGGAAGTGGCTCCCCTCCCCAGTAATACATCCAATCAGCAGGCTGGACTGGTGGCCCTCATCAGAACCTTCACTTTGGCAAAAGGAGCCTCCCTCCATGTCTACACTGACTCTAAATACGCTTTCCACATACTCCTCTCCAACTCTGCTATTTGGAAGGAGTGTGGATTCCTTACCACCAAGGGAACTTCAATTACTAATGTCTCCTTTATCTCTGATCTCCTTCAGGCCTCAGAGCTCCCCACTGCCATTGGAACTGAAGGATGGCAGTTAAGTAACCCCTTCTCCAGTGGGCACTCCCTTTCCTGGCCTCTCTCCTTGTCATAGGCCTTTTGCTAATGCTTGCCCCCAACCCCTACCCCGGGTCATTAGATTTATTCAAGACCAGATTCGACATCTCTAACCAAACCATGAACCGGCTTCTGTTACAGGACTTCCAACCCCTCACCAAAATTGGGCTGTCCAGAGTCAGCATCACCTGGTACCTTCTGACCATCACCATTGACTCAATGACACCCCCACCCCTAACAAGGCTTCAGACGCTGCCCCTTCACAGCAGGAAGAAGCTACAGAAGATTGATCTATGCCCCTGCCTTTAAGGGGCCCAATAACAAACAAAAAAGAGGGAACTGTAAGGTTCTTGCTTAGCATCTAGATGGCCATCTTCAGTGACAGCCGCCATTTTAAGAAAAATTTTGCTTTCCCACCCAAGGGCCTTTCTGAGAAAGGCCCCCCACTCCCTCATACCAACCCAACCCTTCACCACCCAAATTGGGACCTACCGGATTCTAATCCCTGAGCCTCCCTCATAAAAGTCCCGAACCACAAGCCTGTATTGCCTCTCTTTATTTATGGAGAGATGGCCTTTATTTGTCAGCTCTGACAGACTCTCCTGTGCATCTCTGCCTGGTCTCCATCTTTCATTTCTCGCTCGCTCGTCTCCCGGTTCCTCGCTTTCCTTTCACATAGAGTATGCCCAACACATGTGGCAGTACACAGTAATATTTTTATATTTGCACATAAGTATAAGTGTGCTAAATTTATTAAAGATAAAATGGCCTATGGCTCTGGATTAATTTTTACTGCCAAATAAATTTGGGCCAAACATAAAAAGTAGTTTTCAGGATGGGTGTTGTGGCTCACTTGGTAGAGTGCTTGCCTAGTGTGTGCAGGGCCCTAAGTTTGACTCCTCGTATGATAAAAACAAACAAACAAATTCCCCGCCCCCACCTGTTTTTAGTTCTCAAAGCCTTTGGATTTTGAAATTGTTCATCAAGATCATAACCTGAATCTAGATGGTGAGACCAGTGGATAATTTAGCCAAGGGACCAAGGACAATTATGGTTTAGTAGGGGAAAGAAATTTTTACCACAGTAAAGGTCACCCTAAAATCTCATATCAACCCCTAAAAAAGTCACCAATTCAGTGACCCTCTCTGTGGTCAAACAGAGATAAAGTTTGCACATGTCCTTTATTTTCTTGAGGTTGGTGTATATTTAACATGAAGGTCCTTCCTCCCATTTTCACAACATTATAAAAATACCCTTAAATTAACCAAAAATGTATCTTCTTTGATTAAATAAAAATACTATATTTTAAATAAAATTGAAAATTAAAATGTAAAAGCTGAATATTCAATAAGCAGGGGTCTTATCAGTCTAAGTCTCTAACTTGATGTTCTGGTCCCAGACAAGTTAGGTGTTCAAAAAACAGTTAGGAATGATTGAATTGATAGACCACATTCTGTCAGTATAACTATATTTAAAACTTATAAGTAGGAATTGGAAGATCCAGTGATATGCATGTTTTTCCTTCTGAACTTTCTATTTTTAACAAGGCTTATTATTTTAATCCCATTGTATTGCCTACATACCTTTTGATTGCTTTTGATTTTGTTGAGGAATACCTGCTCCTGGTATTGGCTCAGCTTTGTAAAACAGTTCGGTAAAGAAGATCCTTGACAGTGTTATGACAGCCACACATAAAAATTCACAATGTTTCAGTTTTTTAAAAAGTTTGCTAATGATTGCTTTCAAGTGCTTTGATAATTTTGATAGGACACTTAAAAATATATTTTTCAGTATCTGTTTATTTCATAGGGATCTTTCACACTTTTGAATTGATTTACTTGTCAGTATTTGACTTTGGCTTTGAAACTCTGTATCTGACTGGTTATAATATCAACAACACAACCAAAAAAATAAGATATAATAATCCCTTTCCCTAAAATATTACCTAAGAGATGAAATTGTCATGTTGATTTTCAGATTTCCAATAAACCAAAGAAATGTTATTCAGAAAATACTCAAATTTCAGGTAAGAATTTTTTTTGCATCACCTAATTTAAAAATAGTTTTGACCTAACCTTTGAGGCAACAATATAATTCATCTCTCTGTTAGATAACAGAGAAGTGGCTTCCACATCTTTTCATTCCTAATTTTGGCCAGCCAAGTGTTCTTTCTTTCAGCTCTGTGTCAGTCAAGACTTTCAGATTTCTTTTTCACAAGAAATCCTGCTGCCAAGAACAAAGATATTTCACAGGAGATAATGACATGGCAATGAAAGATATGTGAGCTCTCTGGTCACTGTAGCAATCCATGTGTGTCCTGCTTTTCTGATAATCTTTGGTTTGAGACATTCACAAAATTATTATTTATTTTAAATTTTTTAATATTTGTTTTTTAGTTGTAGTTGGACACAACACCTTTATTTCACTTGTTTATTTTTTTATGTAGTACTGAGGATTGAACCCAGGGTCTCGCACATGCAAGGCGAGTGCTCTACTGCTGAACCACAACCCCAGCTCCCCCACCACCAACCACCTCGCCCCCCAAGACATTCACAGAATTATTAATATGCATGCTGAAGAAATGTTCTTTGCAAAACAGAGTATGTGATTTCTTCATGGTAAATTTAGCCACAGAGTAATATGTTGTTTTTATTTTTTTTCTGTTACTATTTTTCAAAAATTAACAAA
The DNA here is from genome assembly GCF_001458135.2 of Marmota marmota marmota. Classification (NCBI taxonomy): domain Eukaryota; kingdom Metazoa; phylum Chordata; class Mammalia; order Rodentia; family Sciuridae; genus Marmota; species Marmota marmota. Next base: position 14,222,291 of record NW_025999990.1, on the reverse strand, counting down.
ATCAAGTCTACCAAACTTTGTGATGGGGGTCTTACAACTTTACAACTTCTTGGTCAGTCCAAGATGGTGAGGGTGAGACTCAAGTGGCAAGAGTGATGGGTCACTCTTGATATATATACTGTGTGGAAGCTGTGAAGAGGGATTCGGGGTTTGCATGGCTACATTGCTCTGGTGCCAAATTAAAACAAATGCCTCAGCTGGGAGCCGTGGTGAAGGCCCGTAATCCCAGCATCTTGGGAGGCTGAGGCAGGAGGATTGCAAGTTCAAAGCCAGCCTAGGCAACTTAGCAAGGGCCTCAACAACTTAGGGTGATCCTGTCTCTAAATAAAATATAAAAAAAGGGCTAGAAATGTGGTTCAGTGATTAAATGCCCCTGGGTTCATTCCCTTGTATCCCCCCCACCCAAAAAAGACTCTGCAGAATAAAATTGCATTAATATTTAAAAAATATATAGTTAACTCTATATTCTTTTTGATAATTATATCATCTTGGTTTTCTTATTTGAAAGTCATGTTCCCTTGTCCCTCTGGCCGTACAAACTGGCTTTGTTTCAACTTGGGTAACTCTATCATGTGTTTGTTTTTCTTTGCAGTTTTTTTTTATTATAGTAAAATACACGTATCATAAAATTTACCATCTGAACCGTTTTTAAGTGTAAAGTTAAATGGTGTTCAATACATCCCTGAAGTTGTGCAGCCATCACCCTCTTCCATCTCTGGTATTTTTCATCTTTTATGCCCATTAAATACTAATTCTTCTTTTAGGCTCCGGCAACCGCCATTCTGTTTTCCCTCTCTATGAATTTGTCTGCTCGAGATACCGCATATAAATGGGATCCGGCAGTGTTTGTCTTTCTGTGGCTGCTTTACTTCACTTAGTATCATATCCTCAAGGTTCATCCAACAGTGAGCAAACTACCCTGGCTTTAACTGCTCTTTGGAACAAATCCCTTCCCAGCTTCAGTTTTCCCATGTTCTCTAAGCTCCAGGATTTAAGGCTGTTGGTTTTGGTTGAACCTGTAAAATGCCTTAAGCTGAAGGTGTTGAATACATGCACAGGGACATTTCGACAGGTCAAACTTTTGAAAAAAGAAATTCAGCATCCAGAAGTGTCATATGAAAAGGGTAAGAGTACGATCTGTTTTGTTTGCTGCTGAAATTTTTGCAGGAGGAAAATACCTGGTACATTATAGGAACTCGGTATTCTCACTGGTTGGGTGAACAAATCAATAGAAGAGTTCATCCTGTTTTCAACGTAAGTCAAAGCAGACTTCTTGATTAAAAAAAAAAAAAAGAAAAACTCTTTTCCTAAAGCATTTCACTATTCATCATTCCTTTGCCATTATGGCCCAGAAAATTGATTCTAATATTTTTTAATGTGTATGAGCTACCTGAGCAACTGACCCAGTGGATTTCCAGAGATGAACAGAGGAAATGAAATGGTGAAGCGTCCCTAAGGATTCGGTGCCTAAGAGATGGTGCCAACCAGGGAAATGGAGGCATTTGTGCCTCAGTGGAGAGAACATTGGCAAACTTCTCTCTCAGATCTTTTCCCCGATTTGCGTCAGTTCTAGAACAGAAGGCAGGTATGGGAAAGGGCTAGCTAGGAGAGAAGGAGGAATTATGCAAGACCATATTTCTTTCTGTCAGGAGGCTTGTTTGGAGGTAGCTGCAATAGCTCTCAGAGTGAGTATTGATCTTGTGTCATTTCCTCCTCTGAGGTGGATCCTGTTTTGTTGTTTAACTATGTATTATGTAGTTTAATCCACACCTGTTATGGATGCATCATAGTGATTTCCCACAAGTTTTTTTTTTTCTATGATTTCTCATTGCAGATATAAAGGGCAACGAACAAATTGAAAAAAATCTTCTTGCAGTTTGGCTTTTGATACTGGCAGCTCAAGAATGGACAGAAAACAAGGAAAATATGTAGTGAATGTTGAACTCTCTGGAAATCAGCTGGTGAGTATTTTTGCTTCATTTTGATATTTGGCCAATATTATAGTATCATTTTCAGCATTTACAAGTTATTTAGTCTCTTTATTACTATATTGGCAAGGTCATAGTTTTATATTCTTTTCCAAGAGGAAGAGTGGCCTTGGAAAGATTTTCTGCTCCAATTTTCCTGATATATTTTTTCTATATTATATTTTGACAGTATTTGAAATCTTTATAGATGTAAAATATTAGGGATGTTTCTATGCCTGTGTGATATACAACTAAACCCATTCAACTTTCTGCATTCACTATCATATGAACATAAAACCCAAAGATGTTATTGTTTGTTAAGTTATATATATTTTTTTCAATTTGATGCTTAGATTTTTATATATAATTCCTGGACCTGTCAGAATGCATATTTCTACATAGACTGGAAAACCAGATGTTAATCCTAGATATAGCCTTTAGGCCCAAGAAATAAATCGGCTAAAAATACCTTCTTCTGGGCTGGGGTTGTGGATCAGTGGTAAAGCGCTTGTCTAACATGTGTGAGGCCCTGGGTTCGATCCTCAGCGCCACATTAAAGTAAATAGATGAAATAAAGGTATTGTGTTCAACTACAACTAAAAATATAAAATAAAATATTTAAAAATACCTGCTTCATGGAAAAATATGATCTACATTTTTTAGGCAAGTATTCTGTCCCTGAGCTACATCCCCAGTCTTCTATGTTCTTTCTTTATTTTTTAAAATGCTTTAATACCAAGAATTAAGCCTTCATTGTATATTCTTCGCAAGTGCTTGTATTTATCTGGTTATGACTGACTAAGTAATCCTTCATGTCAGTAAAAGGAAGAGCATAGTTTTGGAAGTTTAACTCCTCATTTTAAAAACGAGAAGTTAACATTTCATTGCCCAAAGAATATGTGAAAATTATGTGAAGAAATACTTGGCCTTTGCTGTGTGGAGCTGTGGCAGCCAGTCTGCACTGTCCTGAGATAAACCAGGAAGGGAGTCCAGTGTCCCACCAAGTGACAGTTGAATGAAAGAGCATGGCGGGGGACTCCTGGTTCAGCACAAGAGCACAGTCCATCTTTTTTGGATCATTAAGCAAGGGACCCTCCTGTGGATGTTCTCTTCACTTCTGAATTGGACACTCTCTGAATCTTCAAGATGCCAAATACTCAGAGGGGGTTCATCATCTCGGTAATTTCTCTAGAAAACAGCAAACTTGAAGTTGTTTACAAATATTATCTCAAACCATTTTTACAGTACATCTGGATAGCTGACTGCCTGTTTCACTTTATTATAGATACCTAGAGAGAGCTATACATTTTTATCTTAAGACCAAATTCCATAATGAGATTTGAAAGTTATTGGAAGGTTACAAACAAACAATATAAATTTTGGTGTTTTGGTTTTCTGCGAGGCCTACGTGAGATCTTAATCCTTACAAAATTAGGGGGAAAAATAGCTTACTAAATTTCCTTTGGTAAATACAGTGAATGCATTTCAGTTGCCTATGGCTATCATTAGCTAATTGTGATTTTCCTGTTATACATTATCCAGAGCTCTCCACATGGAGCAATTTTGTTAAGAGACTCCACCTATACTAAGAACCAGAGCAACTCCATAGAATGAGATCATCACCCAGGCTGCACTGTCACTCCAAAGCTGGGCCCAGATCACAGGATCATCACCCTTGGTGTAGACCCACCCACTGCTTTCCTTCTTTGAAAGGGCTGGGATTCTGACAGGGCCAGAAAATTCTGGAAAACTAGCCTGGTGATTTGAGTTTTAGTTTGTTTACAAAGTGCATTGAAATGTCCAAGTTCACTAATCACAGGCAAACTAAATATAACTAATGAATCAGAATCAGCCTGTAGGAAAGTGAGTAAGGTTGTTAATATAGGTGTGTTCAACTTTCTTCAAATGTGCTTAGTGAGCAACAGGTGGGTTTTGTTTAATTTTCTTCATTAAAAGACAGAGCTATTATTTATTTCATTGACATAACACTTACAGAAAAAAATTAACTTAGCTATTTTTTTCTTGCCAACAATATTACATCTTATTTATACTTAATGACAATTATATTCTTTGTATTTTTAATGGTAGTTACTGATGAATCAATGACTATATACAATTCTAGTTTGATTGTTTTAGTGTGTGTGTGTGTGTGTGTTTTCAGTTTGACAGTTTTAATGGAACTCATTGGTTGGTTGACCTACAATTTCTCTAGCTACTTAGTAACGGGTTACTGAATCATGATCAAAATCTACTTGTGGTTGTAGCAATAGTAATAAATGTTCTAATGCTGCTAAGGACAAAAATGATAGTACTGTGTACCCCAAATTGCTTTTGTCATTTTGTAATTATTGACTTATTAATCATCCCAGCAATTTTACAAGTGGTTAATCTTTTGAAGAGGAGCAAAGAGTGGCAAAGATGCCTTTGATTCACAGTTAGAAAGTGAATGTTATCATCTTAGGAGAGGAAAAGGCCCAGGCAATTCTGCATCGTTTGGGAGATGTAATGACACTTTTGTCCAAGATGCACAGACCTGCTCTCGTTTTCACTTTGTTCTTCCCTATTTTAACCCTTCTCTTCCCAATATCTTCCCCACCAAACTCACTCATGGTCAACCCTTATTCATCCTTTCCTCTCTACATTATTTTATAGTTATGCTTTTGTTAATTATACACAATTTCTTTTTATTTCCTGTTTGTTAGCAATTAAGTTCCTTGTGAGTAGAGATTTGGTTGTTGTGAAGTCTTTTTTATCTGTTTTATGCCCAGGAGGAGCCCAGTGAAGATATATCATGACCTGGACAAGTGTCTTGTCATTATCATGGATCACAAGCTCCATTGGACATATATATATACATATATATATATATATATATATATATATATATATATATATATATATNAAGCTCCATTGGACATATATATATACATATATATATATATATATATATATATATATATATCAGTGTGGCCTTAACACTGGCAGGTCTGGGCTCTAGTGCTTGTGTCACGATGATAAATCATTTCAACTCCTTTTTCTTCAATATTCCTTTTCCAGAGGACCTGAGCAGGTAGTACCTGAAAAGCTGCAAAGACTTTTTCAGCTCACCCATCCTATAGCTTATAGAGCAATCTAGATGCCCACCCACAGCAGTTTGTACCATGAGGATATTTACTGCATTCCTGAAGGGTGGTGAGGAAGAGGGGATGCTGTGCGTTCCTTGGCTGAAACATTGGTAACTTAGAAAAATTAGTCAAAATGTAATATGTAATAATCCACCTGGAGTTCTTAATTCTCAGAGGTTAAGAAAACATTTATTCTTTTAAAAAGTCACATTTGTTTACTTTCGGGAGAATAGTTCAATTTTAGAAATTCAATACCATGGCTTCCTATTGACTTATGCTTCATCTTTGTAGCCAAGCACGTGTCCAAATGACCAACAGGCTCATAGTTCCACATCTTTGTGTCCACCTTCTAATGACGTAACCGCTGATGGCTCCTCCAGCTTATCTGGGGTGTGGGTGAGCCCAGGAATCACTGCTCATTCACAATGCCCACACCCAGAATTATCCACTATACAGGTAATGTTGGAGCTTGTTCTCAGTTTGGAATGTGCTGTATGTAGCAATGTACTTGATCTGCTCTTTTCTAGGAAATGGAGTCAATTAATTAATTGTCTACATTCATGTTAATGTTTCGTATAATTACAGGTAACATTAAGGCAATTTATGGTAAGTTCCTGTTTTCAAAAAGCTAATGTTCTAGTTTGGAATTAAATTTACAATAGATAGAAAGCATATATGAAAGAAAGTCAAAGAAAAACATGTAAGGTACAAATGCACGGTTGGGAAGTGGTAGGGGAACATACATATTGGTCCTCTAAGGTTTAAGTCACTAATCACACTCTCATAGAAAACTCTCCTATTTAAAGCTTATGGATCTGACTCTGTTGGTGATTACCTTATTTTCTTAGACAGTTGCAACTTCTGAACCTGTGTATGGAATCTTATTTAACTTTCATGTGACCTTATATGATGATCTTGACATAGAAGTCTATCTTCTCTGAAGCTTCTGCACCAGCTTTGGAGTCTAGGCTGAGCTCTTCTTGGTTCCTAACCTCACATCTGGTTGACAGAACTAACTTTTCCTCATGACTGGCTTTAGCTTTTATATAGCAACTTGACCTTGACTATAAATCATTGATTTCATTAGACCATTTGGTTGGGTTCTGTGAAATTTCTACTTATCCCTGCTTAATCTTGCTGTAGAGGCTCAGAAGAGTTTGAGTCTTTCTTGATCCTGGATTAAAACTATCAACTCTTTATATTGCTTCTGGGGCAATGTGAAAGAATGAATGAAGTCAATAGGATGTAGTTATAAAATGCTTCTTTTATGTTTGTAGAGGTTATTAAGTCATATTAACCATAGAATTGAAAGATAACAATGGTCTACTGGTTCTTAATGCTAACTGCATGATAGAATCACCTGGAAACTGTTTAAGACATGCCAGTGCTTCAGCTGCACTGTAGACCAATTAAATAAGAAGCTGGGGGTGGGTGCCATGAAGTTATAGTTTTTAAAAACTTCTCAGATGAATCTGATGTGAGCCAGAGATAAAAATGACTGATGCAGGTGTCTTCCATCATTAAGTCACAAGGGGAAACTTGCCCAAAGAGAGTCAAGAGACTTCCAGAATCCACCTAGGTCTTGTTTTCAAGGTGCCAAAACAGGAGAGGAGGTTGGGTTTTCCATTGTTTGTGTGCAATTTACTTCATGAAAGTCCTCAAGTGTGTTTAAGGCAGTGTTAGAGGCTCCTACCTGATGTACATAACCTTCAGTTATGTAATTATTAAAAGTACAGAATCATTAATAAAATACGTCACTAATTTACATTTTTCAGATTTTCCCAAGATTTACTATTTTCCCCAAGATATGCTATTTTCTTATTAACTAATGCCAAACTACGTAACCAGACTCTAAGTCTCCTAACCAATCATTAACCTAAAGTACACTTGCACTTTATTTCTAATCTAAAATTCCCATCTAAAAAAGTCCCCTTAAATCTTATATTTAAAACATCCTAAAGTTTATAAATATTCTTAAAACATATCAGAAACCTATACAACTAAAAACTTAAGAATTTCTAAACTTAAGAATCTAAATAAAATAATATTTCTAACATTCTTCTAAAACTGTGTCTTATAAAGCTATTTTAATTAATTCCTAAATTTATTCTCATAAAACTGGTTGAGCTGCTTTCTCAAAGAGTTTCTTTGTTTCTCAGTCAAGGTGCACTAGTTCTCATATCTTTATAATCTTTCTCAATAGAAAGTAAATTCTAAACATCAATCCACTTTCCACCAATATTAACTATGCTCATCATATATCCCTATGTAAAGTAAGAAAGGGTTTATAAAAAGAGAAGAATATATCTTTATATGTTTTAACTTTCCTAAGTGTATAATATAACTTTCCTTAATCAAAAATGAGACTGCATG
>NW_025999990.1:14071108-14214803 GCF_001458135.2 Marmota marmota marmota | reverse complement strand
CATTTTCATGCTTATGTTTCTGACAGGAGGCATGAGTATGTTAAATGCCAAACAAATTAAATTTCAGATGGCTAGAACATAACAGGTAGTTCATGCCTTGGAGGCTGTTCTACTACCCCTCAGCATATCAAGGACAAAGTAGAAGGCTGTTCTTCTATCTCAGTATATTGTGGACAAATCTGATAATGGACAACAATCATCCTTTGAAAGGTCATAAGAATTTTAGGCACCACATTGATTATATCAACTAGAACCCAAGCCCATATTTCCGGCCTCTTAGAAAATCTAATCATTATGCTTATTTTACAAAGTTCACCCCATGCAGTCTCATTTTTGATTAAGGAAAGTTATATTATACACTTAGGAAAGTTAAAACATATCAGAAACCTATACAACTAAAAACTTAAGAATTTCTAAACTTAAGAATCTAAATAAAATAATATTTCTAACATTCTTCTAAAACTGTGTCTTATAAAGCTATTTTAATTAATTCCTAAATTTATTCTCATAAAACTGGTTGAGCTGCTTTCTCAAAGAGTTTCTTTGTTTCTCAGTCAAGGTGCACTAGTTCTCATATCTTTATAATCTTTCTCAATAGAAAGTAAGTTCTAAACATCAATCCACTTTCCACCAATATTAACTATGCTCATCATATATCCCTATGTAAAGTAAGAAAGGGTTTATAAAAAGAGAAGAATATATCTTTATATGTTTTAACTTTCCTAAGTGTATAATATAACTTTCCTTAATCAAAAATGAGACTGCATGGGGTGAACTTTGTAAAATAAGCATAATGATTAGATTTTCTAAGAGGCCGGAAATATGGGCTTGGGTTCTAGTTGATATAATCAATGTGGTGCCTAAAATTCTTATGACCTTTCAAAGGATGATTGTTGTCCATTATCAGATTTGTCCACAATATACTGAGATAGAAGAACAGCCTTCTACTTTGTCCTTGATATGCTGAGGGGTAGTAGAACAGCCTCCAAGGCATGAACTACCTGTTATGTTCTAGCCATCTGAAATTTAATTTGTTTGGCATTTAACATACTCATGCCTCCTGTCAGAAACATAAGCATGAAAATGAAAAGTCCCAATTACATAAAAAAGGGTCTCATGGTTTCGGTTTCCCACCAACCAGTGTGGCTTTGCCATCGTTCATCCTCACTGTGACCCTGTCAAGACAGTGGGAGAGCGGCTTGGCCAGCACTTTTTCTCACTGTGACCCTGTCAAGACAGTGAGTGGGGGATCGCCTTCACCAAAGGCTGAAAGTGGGTAATGAGCCCCCCAAAGGAACCGATGATTCTGGGGAGTTTGGAAGACATGAAAGAGAATGGAGTGTCTCAGAAGCAAAAAGAAAGACATGTTGTAAAACAGAGGAGAAGGGATGGTGTCCAGGGGCAAACACGGTGGAGGACTTCAGTAAGAAGAGCGCTTACACGGGCATTTAGGCTTTAGTGGATGAATATAATTGGTGACTATTTCAGTGGCCTGATGGGAGCAGAAGCCCAACCGGATTGGGCTGAAAAGTGTGCAAATGGAGACACTGCATTCAAATGACTCTCAGGAAATTTTGTTTTTCAGAGAAAGAGAAAGGGTTGTTGGAGGGTGATTTGGAATCAAAGGAGTTTTTTTCTTTTTCTTTTTTTCTGTAAAGTAGCTTTTGTTTCTTTGGTAGTTTGTTTGGAGTGTGATTAAATGTGGAAAGTGGTGAAGAAATTCTATCCAGGGTAATCAAAAGAGAAAATCTGCTGGGAAGGGCACAGGGGATGGAACCCAAAAGACAGGTTGGAGCACCAGCTTCAGATGGTAGAGGATAGCTCTTCTGTCAACCAAGAAAGAGGTGAAGTCCAGGTAGCTTAGGTTTGCAGGTTTGGTAGTTGGTGGAGTTTTCATTTGATGGGTTCAAGTTTTCCAATGAAGTAGGAAGGAGGGAAGAGGAAAGCCATTTGATTGGAATGGGGAGGGATGATTTGTGCACGAGGAACGATGGGTGGAGGTTACAGGTTTGAAGAGTGAGAAGAAGACTGAGGACGTACTTGAGATTTGAGGGAGTATCTTGATCCAAGATCTGTAAGGGGGTGTCAGAGCAATGCAAAAAATCCTCTTGAGGAGGGGATCTGCCCAGGTGCTTGGCTTTTCACAACAGTGTGACTGCTCCAAAGTCCAGAGAAAGTAAATCATCATTTATTTGCCAGCCAGCGGAGATGAAAAGAGGGAAATACAAGAGACTTCAGGGAATCACCAAGAGTGCTATTAAATAATGGAACAAAATGTGGACAAGGAAAGATGTAGTGAAGTACTAACCACTGAACCAAAGGTTTTTTTTTTTTTTAATCAAACTAAAGAAAGGTCATCATGGAATGGCTGGGTGAACAAGCTGGAGAGAGAGGACATGGTGGTTAGGAGACAAAATTCTTGAGGAAGTGATAGATATTGGAAGTGGAGCAGAGTTTGGCATTGAGTGGAGGATCAAGTGTGTGAAAGAGAATTTACCATTTAAAAATATTTAAAAATATTTGTCTGCCCACATGAAAAGTCAACGGACAGTGATGGAGGAGGAAGGAATAAGTAGAGCATGGGTGATTTTTAAGGCAGTGAAACTACTTTGTATAATGTTGGATATATGTCATTACGTGTTATACATTTATATTTTTCCAAATCCATAAAGTGTTCCATACCAAGAGTGAATCTTAGCATAAACTATGGACTCTGGGTGATAATTAGTTGCCAATGTGGATTCATCATGTATAACAAATGAACCACGGTGCAGGATATCGATAATGGGGGAAGTTATGTACCTGCAGGGGAAGGGTGTGTGTAGATTATCTATATACACTTGGCTCTGTTTTCCCCTGGATCTAAAATAGCCCTAATACATAAGGTCTATTAAAATAAAACTAACAAACAAAAAAGGAAAATAGAATAACAGAAGAGATATTGGCAGATTTGTCTTTTTTCTAATGTCCGGGAAAGCATGGCGTTTCTTCCACCTGGATGAACATCTGGATGTTTTTAAAGTCTAAACTCCAGAGTCATATAGTGATTTAAACAAAGTCAATACAATACATTGTAAGTTGTAAGTAGCACAAAAAGGATGACCCATTGCAAACATTTTTGTCTTTATAAGTGATATTTTGATTCACACTCTTCTTAGGTGAAAGGAAATAGCGGCAGTGACTGGTCTCTGTGGAAAGTTTTCCTGGCCTGCCTCTTAGCCTGTGCGATAACAACAGCAATTGGAGTCCTCGTAATATGCCTGGTGAATAATCGAGGAAGTAATTCCTCCGTTGTTATCCAGCTACCCACAAACAGTGGAGGGGTGGTAGATAGGGAATCTGGGACAGCCTCTACTACTTCCCAACCTACAGTGACCACCACTTCAACTGAACCTTCAACTATCACCACTTCAACAGAATCTACAACCACAACGGTCACAACCAGTTCTTCAACTCAGCCTTTAACCACAGCACCCTTCACCACAACTTCAAGTAGAACCAGATATATCACCACTGCCACAGAATCCATGGGTACGGTGGCTCCTCCATAGCTATTATTTGAAGAGCCACAACCATCACTTCAATGGAATCTACCCTCTCTACCCGACAACCTAGCTCACAACCACAGCAGCTACTCCTACCCCTAACTTGATTTACCTTTTGAATGCTCAAAGTTTTCATAAGTTTGGAATTCATCCTTTCTAATGACATAATAAAGCCTTTGAGTCACTCTTATTCTTTAGAAGAGGAGCTATGGTGGTGTTGGGAGAGACAACAGTAATTATTGTTCAAATGTCACATACCAGATACAATTATAAAGCACTTTCATGTACTTGACTCATATTTATGCTTTTCATCACGTTCTTTTCACAACATGGTCAATTTATGATCCACTCTTTGCCCCAGTATCCCCCACATTTCAGTTAGTTCCCCAAAGACCAGAGAATAATAGACTATGTGCTTTTATGTGTTTTTCTTCTCAGCTTTAGTATACTTAATGAACATTATTTAGAAGTTTTCTCCCATTTAAGTTACTTGGAAGAGGTCATCTTTTTTTTTTAAGAGGTCATCTTTTAAAGTTAAAAAAAATTGGCACATAATACTTGTATATATTTATGGGGTACGGTGTGTTATTTGCATTCATGTACACGATTTGCTGTGATCAGAGTAGGTTAATTGATATAAGTATCACCTCAAATATCTATCATTTCTTTGTATTGAAACATTCAAGATTGAGTCCTGCTTGGAAAATTTGCAGATTTTGTCTCTTTCTTGCTCTCTCCATGATGATTCTGCAGCACTAGGGATGAAAATGGATCCCTAATCTTCTGGTCCCTGAAAGTGGGTTCATCTCGGGGGTTTTACTGGTGTTTACTGCTTCAGTCATCAATGGTCCTAACCTTGCTTTGGTTTGGTGCTCCTCTTTGCTCAATTGATAATTGTTATTCCCAGTGGGGTTTACTGTGGCCCCAACAGGAATGCCCCCCCTCCCCACCCTTCTTCTAGTGTTCCTCCTTGGATAAGAGAATTCTCCAACTTTACACTCTCAGCACACTCTGGATCATATGGAAACCACTGGATTCCTTCCAAGATGTACAGGATCTGAGAGTTCTCGGGGTCAACAGACTCTTGCCCATTTAACTACCCTTCTCTGTTTTGGATTAGATCTTTGAGAAGCGAATCTTTTAGTAATTCCTTGCAATGATTCATTTCTCACCATTGTCTCTTGGGGTAGTTTTTGTTAGCTTTTGCATTGCTGTAACCAAAATGCCTGACATGAGCAACTTAGAGGAGGAAAGGTTTATTTGGGGCTCACAATTTCAGAGGTCTCAGTCCATAGATAGCTGACTCCATTGCTGTATGCCTAAGTTGAGGCACCACATTATGGGAGAAGAGCCCAGCTGAAGAAAGCTGCTCCCCTCATGGCAACAGGAAGGGGGATGGTAGGCCACAAGGAAGATGGATCTTTCCAGGGCACACCCCCCATGACCCACCTCCTCCAGCGACACCCCACCTGCCTACGGTACCACCCAGTCAGTTCATTCAAACTAGGACAGGCTGATTAGGTCACAGCTCTCATAATTCAATCATCTTACCTCTGAATATTCCTGCAATAACACCTTTGGGGGGACTCCTCTCTTCTAAACCACAACAGGTATAATGCAAGAGCTCTTACTGTCCTCTTCCTTTCTATTCAGGCCAATTCACTATTTTAAATATTCCTCTTTCTTAGGTGGCATCAATCACCTTTTATTCCTGGGCTCTAACAGTGGTCCAGATGGGAATCAAGAAATCAGCCTACTGAAAATAGTTAGCTTTAAACAATTATGCCTAGTATGCATGTAAGCACTAATAGCCTGTCTAGCATGACAACTATGTAATTAGATACATATACCTATAGTATACATTAATTATATTATAGCTACCATGTCAGTAGAAATCATTTAAATTTTCTTAATTCAAATAAATGAGAAAGTACTTGCCTATGTACTTTTAGTTTAGTTTCTATCTCTGCATGTTGTTGGAAGAATTCCTGCATATTGTTAGAAGTTCGGATGAAATTATGGAATTTGAAGATTTAATTCCTATTTATGTGTGACTTTTGGCTAGTTATTTGACCTCTCTGTGTTTTGGTTTCTTCATTTGTAATTTGAGTAAAATAATTGCATCTCCATCACACTTTTCTAGGAATACTTACGAATTAATATCTGAAAATATTAGAAACATAATTGAAATTCAATCAAACATCTCAGCAAGATTCAGAAATAAACTGGGAAATGTTAAGGGTAACCTTCTGATGTTTGATTTAAAATTTATGTGTCAACATTATTCTTCAAAAATACGTGTTTCTTGGATCTGTCCATTAAAAGGTCGGTAGAAGCAATGAGTGCACCTGACTCCCAGGTCTTGGTTTCTAGATACCATTCCTCCTTGAGATAAGGCAGAGCTCTGGAGAATTGACTGATTCCAGGAAAAACACACAGTGAACCTTGGACATCTTGTGCACTCAATAAGGAAGCTCTCAGAACCCAGTGGGGATTCTTCACAAGAAGAGAGAAGGCTGGCTGTCTGAATTGGGAACAGTGGGAGTGTCAAAGAGAGTAATGACTCTACGTGATTATCAGATATTAAAACAATGAAAGTCCCTAGGTCCACAGTGATAGTAAAAGCAAAGGTGAAAGAAAGCATTCATTTTCTATCAGTGAACCAATATTTACCCAATTCCTGAATCCAGAATTGTGTAATTAAATGGAAAAGATTAAATATTTAATCTACCTTTTTAGGAGAACCTGAAGTTCCTCTCCAGCTGACGAAAGATAATTTTCTTATACAGAGACTATTTTCAGAACAAACATGAAAGAAAACAATGGAAATCATCATTTCACAATCCCATTGAAATAATCAATTCAGTTAAGGATAATCAGTTGATACTAAAAGCATAGGATGAAAGGTGGCAAGAAAGAGTGCACTGCGCGATGTCCACGTATCACTGTAGACAACTCTAAATAAAAAGACGGACATTTTCAGTGTGATGAGATCTGAGAGGTTGCCTCCCCCATCCCCCACTCCCTGTAATTTTTCTTCAAACCAATTCATCTTTCCCCAACTTACCTATGCATCATCCATTTGAGATCTTCTAAAAATCCCTAGCAAGAGTCTTCTGCTCACGAGTCCCATGATGTTATTTCAATTCACTGGCTGCCTTGCACACTTCATTTCTAATCTCCTAAGTCTCTGCTTGTGGTATTCACTCTTCTGGAATATTCTTCCAGACTTTATTTACTATCACTTCATACATATTTTTTTTTTCTTTTTTTTGGTACCAGGGATTAAACTTAGGAGCACTCACCACTAAGCCACATCCCCAGACCTATCTTGTATTTTATTTAGAAACAGGGTCTCACTGAGTTGCTTAGCACCTTGCTTTTGCTGAGGCTGGCTTTGAACTCACGATCCTCCTGCCTCAGCCTCCTGAGCTGCAGGGATTACAGGTGTGCGCCACTTCATACACATTTCTTGTTTTCTTCTCACAAATTTCCAGGGTTTGGCATATACTACTTTGAAACTTTATGGTATATTTTCTTCACCTGATGACATTGCAAGATACTCACATTTGCTTTTCAAATGGGTCTTGCTATGTTGACCATGAACTCCTAGATTCAAGTGATGCTCCTGCCACAGCCTCCTGACAGTTGGGATTACCGTCCTGCACCACCACACCTGGGTGCTACAACATTTTTGTGAGTGTATCACAGCTAATACCCCACATAGTATTAACTAGTTGCTAGACGCACTTCTGAATGCAGCTGCTTTAACACAACATGTACAGTTTCCCAGATGAAAGGAACACAGTCATCTAAAGCTGAGAAACTGGCTTAAACCCTCCCTCTTAACTTTGTTTCAGGACCACACCTAGACTCTGCTCTTTATATTTAGCTTCAGTTCTGGATGCTTCTGCATTTCTCTTTTCTGTAGGTACCTTGGCATGTTTTTCTGGTTTTCACATCTGAGTTAATGTTTCTGACAACGGTCTTTGATTTTCTTTAAATATTCCTTTTTTATTTTCCCTTTGGATTTGCCATGTCTTCTATCCCACTTAATCTTGGTCTAACTACTTCTTATTGACTAACTTAAGACAACTTGGCCATTTGACTGAGAAGACAGAATGCCATCAGAAGGAAATGATACCAGATCCTGCTTTGATCAGCAATTCTGCTCCCTCTCGAGGGTAAAAGGTGGAGACATTTGCAGCAAAGCTAAAGACCTGATACAGTTTACTTAGGATTTTTATTAACTGACTCATAGCAACTTTATCAGGACTTGAAGTTTTTCACCAGGAACCATGAATTCAAAACTAACATTAAAGCCCTACTTCCCAAGCTGGGGCTGTAGTTCAGTGGCACAGCACTTGCCTTGCATGTGTGAGGCACTGGGGTTGGATCCTTAGCACCACCTAAAAATAAATAAATAAAATAAAGGCATGGTGTCCATCTACAACTACAAAAAATTTTTAAAAAAACAAAAGGTCTATTTCCAGAAAGTATTGCCAAAAATACTTTCATATCATGGTAATCATACTTGCATGCTGGGCCATTGTCAAGGTTGGTTGAACTTCAGATCTTTTGAAATGTCTCAGTGCAGGCAAGAGGCTCTTTCCAAGAGGCTCATGTTTCACCCTGCATAGAAAACATGACAACTATTAATAAGTTTTGGGATATATTTTCAGCAATTCAATGTTGTGTTAGGATTAAGTCACCATAAAAGGACGCAAGAAAGTCCCTACTAACACTCATTTTCATCTTGAGGGAATAGATCTTTGAATAAATTACCTCTTCCAGTACTAAATAGCAGCTCAGGGGCTCAGCTCTGAGCTTCCGGTACTGACAGCCCTGGGAGAGTTCATCTTGGTTGTCAACTTGACAGGATTGAAAGATGCCTAAAAAATTGGTAAAGCACCGTCTGGTTGCTCTGTGAGGGTGTTTTTAGTGATGACTGGCGTGTGGACCAGCAGACTGAGTGGGAAAACCTGCCCTGAACGTGGATGGCACTGTCCAATAGGCTGGGGTCTGGATGACAAGATGGGGATGGGGGAAGCTCACATGTGTGCACACCAGACCCTTTTTGAGAAGGTGCATTTTTTGCTGCTGCCATGCCTGTGGCCATCAGTCTCCAGATTTCTCAACTTTAGAACAGGAACTTGCACCAGCGACCAGCCAGGGGCCTCCAGGCCTTCAGCCTCAGGCGGGGGCTGCATTGTTGGTACTTCTTGTTCTGAGGCTCTAGCTTGTTGAGCTGAGCAGCTACTGGTTCTTCCTGCTCTCCAGCCTGCAAAGGGCCATTGTGGGACCATCCAGCCTCCAATTATGTAAGCCAATTTAACAATATATAATTATATATCCATATATATATATATATATATATATATATATATAATTACATACCATATATAATTTATATAATATAATGTATAATAATATATATAATACATAATACAATATAATTATAATATATGATTATAATATATAATATATAATAATATAAATATAATACAATTTATATACTATTTTTCCCCCTATAGCTTTGTTTCTCTGGAGAACTTCAGTACACAAACTCTTAAATTTGTAGAAACACTCCTCTTTTCCATTCCCATTTTCTTCCAGATACACAAGAAATTCCAAAAAACAGGAGTTGTTCTGCAGTTCTGATTTCCTTGGATTTGAAGGAAAAAACCTCAACTTTTGAAGTAGGTAAAGTTATGCTTTTTCCTTGGAAGAGAAACTTATCAAAGCTTAAGATAATTATTTGCTAAAAAAATCACTGAGATTCAATTACAGGTACAAAGGATATGAACAAATAATATGGAAAATCAGAACTATTACTTGCTAATCAAATAGCTTCAACAATAATAACACCTTTTTTTTCTTAATGGTATTAGGACAGATTTTTGAGCTAAAATGTGTTCAATTCTGGTGAGCATGAAGTAAAATAGAGAATTACGTTCAGCTGATGATACTAATAGTCAACCCAAGTGTGCTGGAAGGGAAAAAAAAAATCAAAACCCTCTGCAGTATGACCTGAGAGTTTAAAAATTTTATATCCTTTATAAGAAAAAGTTTAATTGTTGGAATCTTTGTGAAATGAATACGTAAATATAGAAAAATAACTTAAGGGAACACAGAATTTCTTTATACTTTTACTTATAGATTACCTTTTTAAAATGTCCAAAAGCAGAAGGATTATATAATGAAATGTAATATACCCTTGAAAATGTTGCAAAAAAGTTAATAAAACATACAGTCCAATCACAAGGTACAAAGAACGGGGATTCTTTCAATTTAGTGAGATTTCAGGTGATTTTTTTTTTTTTTGGTGATTGATTTGATGTCTGTATATTTTATATGCCTTCTATTATATTTTCATCATTCAGAAAAAAATCTTACTGAAGAAACTTGTTACCTTTTTTAGGAAATACGTATCACGTATCTAGCACATTTATTTTTCTGTTACAAATAGCTTTATGCATTTTGAAAAAATGCCATCCGGAGCACTTTGGTGGGCACCTGTGCCCAGGGCAGCTGTAAAGACAGACAGTGATGACCGGTGTGGTTGAGGCTGCTCAACACGGGGACTGAATCTTGGGGCCGATGGCAGAGGAGTGGGGTACATAAAGACCACAGACCTTTCAGCACTCCTGCTTCCATGAGAAGCTCTTCAGTAGTGCATTCTTTCCTTTCTTTGAAACAAAGCGGGAACTTAGTCATTCGTCTGACTCCAGCATGCCACCTCTTACTTGTACTCTGCTGCCATCTTTCTCTGTACATATTTTCAACTGCTCTGAACTGTCCTACCATGTCATGAGCACTAAGCTAAACAGTGACATAAAGGCCAGACTGAAGCACTATCTAATTCAGCATTTAGAAGAGTTTAATTTCCCCTGTTGAATAAATGCACCAACTGAATGAGTAAAAGGCAAAAGAAATCCCATGGGCTCATTTCTATCATGCACCTGTTTTGATCAGAGGCATTGGCTAGAATCTTGGCCTTGCTAACTCTAGTAACTCATTTACCCTGAACAGAATGAAGAATTCCATTGAAACATTTTTTTTTTTCCAAAAACTACACTTAAACAATCACCACCTCATTATTAGAGTGTATGGAAAAAAATGTGATTTATTCAACAGAGATTTTATGAGTCCCTACTTAACACTAGTGGCAATCTGGTAACAGAGGACACCAGGTAAGTAGTAACCGTGGGCTAGTTGCTCTGCATCTCAGAAAATCCTCGAAAGAGCTCAATGAGGTACGCACTGTGGAAAAATTAAACTCAAACAGATAAAGGCAGATTAAGTCCCCAAACCACTAGTTGGAGAGAATATGAGAGACGAGGCTTTGGTCACATCTACCCCCAAGTAAACTTTTAATCCTGAGGAAGCTCCTACCCAGTCCTTTTCCTACAAGACAACTTGTGACCTTGCTTGCATCAACTTCAATTCTTGACGCACAACTGACGTCATTTCTGTCCCCACTTGAGGTTTTTTATTTTAAGTTTAGTTTGAAATCATGAAATCTCAGAGCACACGTTCAGCTTGCCTGAATTTGTGTCTCCTGTGTTGTAACTCTGATCAGTTCAAATAAACTTTTTTTTTTTTTTTTTGATGATCAGTTTGTGCTGCTATTGCTGGTCAGGGTTGGTAGTATTAATATCCCTGTGTTATAAAGGAGGAAATTGCAATTTAGGGTAATCATGTAATTACTTAAACATCAGAGTACTAACATGTATAAAGCTGAAAAGAACATGACTTTCACCCTAACAAGCAATTGTGCAATCCATCAGAAAGCTGGTATCAAACTACCAGCCAAAAGTTCAAAGACAGATGAATACTTCCAAGGGAAGATGGAGCCATGTACTGTTTTACCTATAGGAAATCACAGAAGGAAGAGAAGTTCTCCACACCTGCAAGTAAGAATCCAAGTAAAATTTTTATCAAATCGGCCAGGCACTGTGGCACACGCCTGTAATCCCAGCAGCTGTGAGGGCTGAGGCAGAAGAATTGCATGTTTCAAGCCAGTCTCAATTTAGCGAGACTGTAAGCAACCTAGTGAGACTCTGTCTCTAAATAAAAAATTTAAAAAGGCTGGGGATGTGGCTCTGTGGTTAAGCACTCCTGGGTTCAACCCCTGGAACCATTTTGTTTTTAAATCACATTGCTAAAGACCAAGTGTAGGTTACCATGAGACACTTGGAGTCACAGACACAAGGAGCATTTGTACCCCCACACAGGACCTTCTCTTTGAGTTGAAACTGGGTGTGGCGTTCATAAGAAAGACTAAGGACAGAGCAGGAAATTGAAGAAACAGCCTTCTTCATGTGGCAGGTATGAAGGAAGGAGAAAACCTGTCACTTCAGAAGACTTATTACAGAGACTTACTAAGCTACACCTGGTTTGTTACCAGCTTATTACAAATGGTGTCACGTACAATATATCTGAAAGCATTACTGATTTTTCTAGAACATTTTCTCTGTAGGAGTTGCAGAGAGGATCTTATGACCTCACTTAGGAAGGATCCTAGAATCGGGATGGAGAAAGTCATTCTCTAAGAGTTGCAATAAGGTGATGTGAGAAGAACAGTTCACTCAGTGTCTTATCAGAGGAAGTTTTGTACACTTCTGCAGCTGGTTTGAGAGTTAGACTCCTAACAGGGTAAATAGAGTTGGAAAACAGCTGGCTGAGAAAGTCTGAGTGCTTGTTTGTTTTTATGACTTGTTTCTAATTTGTTTTTCAGTTTCCACTCCTCAGCAGATTGAATAATCTCTAAAGATTGGCAATAAAGCCAAAATCTGAGGAGGTCAGCAATATTTTTCTTGAGCGTGTTGGAACTACCAGCTCACTGTACTTATAGTTAATCCCCAGTGCTTAGTATGGTGCCAAGCTCATAGTACGTGGTTAGGAAATGTTGAGAGTGAACTGAACCAGATCTTTACTCATTCTGTCAGCATCTCTCCATTTGGAACCCTGAGACACGGGCCTTGGCTTATAGGTCGCTAATGCTGCTTTGACCAGTGTTTGACCTTGAGATCTGCAAGTTCAGCTTGGCCTATGACTCAAGAGAAGGCTTTCTTATCACCATCCTTGACCTGACTCACCTCCCCATCTCACCCTCCACTTCCTCTCTCTAATTGACACTCAGTTCCACTCCTTCTTCCTAAAATATTTCCCATGGTGCCCTCGGAAACCTCCCTTACCAAGCAAACAGCCTCCTCTGCCTTCATGTCTTTAGACAGTGATTTCTACCATCTGTTTGCTTTGATGGAAGCTGTCTTTTCCCACCAAACAGTGCTTCCCTTTGCCTTCTTTAGTGACTATTTCTCAGGGCTCTGTAGCATTGACACCATGTTTTGGTCAGGTCCAAGCTGGCAAAATGGGGGGTTGAGAAGGTGAAGCTTCTAGTTGCTCATCCTTGTTGGCAAATCATTCCTCAACTTATTAAAACCCACATCATTTGAGGTTCCTGCCATTGGCTCTTCCACCCTCCCCCCCTTCTTTGTTCCTGGGCACCGTTCAGTCTTTCTCAACTTCTCAGCGTCTGTTGTTCTCCTAGTGAAACGGCCCCCCAAAGCTACTCCATAATTAAGCTCCTCCAGCTCCCCCTGCCCCCCACCATTCTTCTTGTCAGAAAGATTTTCACAAAGAGTGTCAACAGGATTTCACAGGATTTCTGCAGAGAACTCAATGTGATCTGAAGCTTCTCTTTCTTGTAAATACCAGGTTTGCAGACCAAAGGTGTGACGGACTCCGTCTCAAGACAGCTCACTGTACAAACATTACTCTCTCTGTTTTCCAAGGTAAAAACTTGTGAAATCTCTGTCTGACCTAACATATGGGACAAATGGTAACTGTTATGTAGCCACCCACTGTCCTATAACCACTCTACTGAGTGTAAATCTAAAAGGATTTCCAGACTCAAGGTCCAGAGATTTTTTAGGCATTAGCTCTTCTGGACTGCTGCAGCTTAAATAAACTGGCTTTCTGAAAATTCCTTGGCATCCAGCCTTCTCTGTCCTACATCAATAGTTCTCTGTTCGACTTTAATCCCACTGAGCGTCACTTCGTGTAGTTAGTGGCCATCCATCCAGTTTCTAGTTACACACAGCTCCACCCTGGACCTTCATCTCTAGGAACAGCCAACTCGCTGAAAATTTCAATTTCAATTATTTTTTTCTCTCACTACCGAGACCCAGTTTTCTGCATATCCCTGTTCCAGTTTCCCATTATCTCTTTCTTGGCCCTCCATAAGGCCACTTGTCCCCTGGGTTTTCCCCAGTAGCCCATCCTGTTTCAGATAGCATGGCTTCCTTGATGATCTGCTCTAGACCAGTGCCCCTCTTTAAGGGAAGCTGGATTCTCCCATTTCTTCTATAGCTTTCCCAGGAAACCCACTCTTCAGGTGACATCAAACCATCTGTCTCCCCCCTGGTAAATGTTTCTGGAGAAAAGCACATGACTTTGTGTTTTGGGCTGAATCAGGTTCAAGAAGCCCAGCTCCAGCTAGTGTACATTGCAGAAGGCAGGAGAAGCCCGGATGTGTAGACTCTGGAGGGATATCCTGGGCAGGAGGCAATGGTTTGGGAATTATATTCTCACCTAGATTTCTCCCTATCTGCCTTTCTCTCCAAAGTGAAAATTGCCACCTCCACTAGGTTACAAGCCAGAGCACTGAGGTTCACCCCCATCTTCTCCTCTGCTTTAGCATGCCACTAGTCCGTGGTTCTGGACCCTTCTACCCATGCACTGTTTTCAAAATTAATTTCACATTTCCCAACTCCACTGGCGAGGTTTTAGTTCCCTTGTCACCTGTATTATTGTCACAGGTCCTGACTGGCTTTCTGAGTCTCTAGTTACCCATGTACCTTCCCTAGTCATGCCTCCTGGGGAATTTTTCTTTAATAAAAATAATACATTCAGGGACTGGGGTTGTAGCTCCGTGGTAGAGTGCAAGACTTGTGTGTGTGAGGCACTGGGTTCGATCCTCAGCACCACATAAAAATAAATAAAGGGATTGTGTCCAACTACAACTAAAAAAATATTTTAAAAGAGTACATTCAAAGTGTTCTCTTCACAAACTGAAAAGTCTATATAATTTTCCCTCTAGATAGCTGATAAGGCCTGGCATAATCTGAAACCCACATGCCTGTCTAGCCTCATCTGTATTTTTTTTCCCCTCCATGTACCCTACTGCACCAGCCTTCCTCAAATCCCCCAATGCACATGCCTTCTCCTGCCCCTCCTGCACAGCGCATGAGCTGCCTCTTCCTGGAAGGCCTCCCCTTAACATGGACCTCTTGCAAACCCCCTGGCTACCTGGCCTCTGTGTAACCTGGGAGAGCTTCACCTCAAGCTGCGGTGCCAGAACTGGCCCCGTGTCTGTAGAGTCTCTCACTGACAGCCAAAAAGAGAACAATCCCTACTTATTCATTTGATATATATCAGCTTTAAAAACCTTCTTGAACAGCAGTAATTTTCCATATTGAGAAACCTGACAGGCCTATTATACTTGGGAAGAAAAATTGCTCTTATTGCAATAAACTTTTATGAAGTTCCATCATTGTGACGTCTTTGGATGTAACTCAAGTAGCAAGGTGAGTGTGCTTTCCTCACAGCTAGCACTTTGTAGAAGGAAAGCAATGCAGGCCTGCAAATAAAAATAGTGAAAGAGAGTTTCGGGTGAGCGCTTAAGTCTATGAATACATAAAATTCAAGGGGGACAGAGGAGAGAATGCATTATTCACAAGTGTCTGCCCCATCGATGTGACCTCCTCCCATCATTCCCTCACCCCAGTGGCCAAAGACACTGCATTTCCTGCAGCAAATTGTGAGTGGGTGGGATTGAACCATCAGGTGTCTGTGCCCAAGCGTAGACTCTGCTGCTGGTCCCCATCACATCTGGCATGACCACCTGTGGAAAGGCTGTCACATTTTCTGAATTTCCTATGAACACACAAACCAGCTATGTGGATATTTCCTAACCAACTCCACCTTAGGAATACAGCCACCACATCCACTTATCAAGGTATAGGAAGAGAAACAAGCGCAATTACTCTGTCACTACTAAATCAACTGACATTTTAGTTTCACCTGTTACCACTAACCTAAGAACTCGTGAAAGCAGATGATTTCATCACAGGATTTGCTACAACCAAACACTCACGTTGAACCCTACCACCCTGGAAAGGTTTCCATGACAAATGGGCCTAGGACATTTACTAGTACAAACAGAATCTGGGACAGTTACTGCTCCTATGACATTTGCTGACCAATAGTAGACACTATGATTTTATGATCTGAATGTGTCCCCAAAGATTCATATACTGGAAGCCTGTTGCCAATGCAATGGCGTTGACAGGTGGTGGATCTTTCAGAAATGGGGTCCGGTGGAAGGTGGTTAGGTAATGGAGATGCTGCCCTTCAAAAGGATTAATGTAGTTCTTGTAGGACTGTGTTAATGTTTTGAGAGGGGGTTTTTGTAAAGGGAAACCAACTTATATGCTTGACCTTGTCTGCATATGTGACCCCTTTCAACTTCTCTGCCATATTGTGGCACAGTCAGGGGACCTTCTTTAGACATTGGTGCCATGCTGTTTGGACTTACCAGCCACTAGAAACATGAGATAAAGAATCCTGTTTTCTTTATAAAGCACCTAGTCCAGGTATTTTATTATAGCAATGCAATACAGACTGAGACAGTAAAACACAACCTATTAATAGTATTCCCTGAACCATGTTACCACTGCTCCACTTCTCGCTGTACCGGTATTACTTCATCTATGCCTGTCCAATTAGAGTCACAACCATTTTTGCACCAGTCCTTGTGATGGAAGCTGAATCCCATCATGTACACTGCCATCTCTTCAGCTACCTCTGTGTCTCCTGAAGCTCTGACCAGTTTCTGATTGTCCTATATTTGACGCAGAATGAATTCTGCCCTAGCACGCACCACTGCATGGTCAGCCAGATGTCACATTCTTGAACTGAGCAAGGACTTACAACCAGCTTAAGTTCAGTTGGCTGAATTTTACTTGGCCAAAGTCCAAGTCACTTGAAAGCCAGTTTTCCAAGTGACAAATTCATGAAATGACTAATTATTCAAGATTTTCAAAGTCATGTTTGACGATTTTCTCCCTGTCTGAAAAAAGAAATTACTTTTTCTTCCTCATATAGACTGACTATTAATACCTTCAAAATTCCTATATTGAAACCTGACTTCAATGTGCTGGTATTAGGAGGTGGAACCTTTTTGAGAGGTGATTAGGTCATGAAAAGTAGAGCCTACATCAGTGGATGAGCAGCCTCCTAAAAGAAATCCCAGAGACCCGTCACCCTTCTATAAGGTGAAGACACAGCAAAAAGAGATCTCTATGAACCAGGAAGCAAGTCTTCACCAGATACTAAATGTGCCAGTGCCCTGATCTTAGACTTTCAGCCTCCAGAATTATGAGAAAATATATTTCTGTAGTTTTTAAGCCTACAGTATTGACTTAGAGAAGACTGTGTGGACCAGGATGCTGGTCTTCTGTTTTGTCTTGTCCCACACTCTGCATTTGCTCTAGGAAATGGGCTCCTGTTAAATTGGCAATTAAGTTATTTAGCAGCTGGGCATGGTGGCACATGCTTGTAATCCCAGGGGCTCAGGAGGCTGAGGTAGGAGGATCACAAGTCCAAAGCCAACCTTAGAAACTTAGCAAGATCCTAAGCAACTCAGTGAGATCCTCTCTCTAAATTAAAAAAAAAAAAGTGGTGTATGTGTGTGTACTGGGGATGTGGCTCAGTGGTTAAGCTCCCTGGGGTTCAATCCCTAGTACCAGAAAAAAAAAAAAACTTTATAGATATTTAGCAAATTCATTTTACTCAAATGTGCTCTTAGTAGAATTAATTCTATTGTGGATGGGCCTGCTTTAACAAACAAAAAGAGTTTGAGCAGTGGGGGAAAATCAGGCTATAAATGAATTTAGAACAACCAATCACAAAATTCGGAAGGACTTGGCACGTATCACTTGATTACTTTTTGTGACTTCCTCCAGTCTATCGACACATAGTATGGATGTCCACCTGGGTGCTCAGGCTCTGAATTTCTGCTTGTTTGTTTGCTAGAGCAACCTGTCAGCATGGCCAGTGTGTCTCGCAGCATCTCCTGAAAGCCTTGGTTCCTCTGACTGTGTAAATGCTGTATTGGGAGACCCAGGCTCTCCCCAGGCAGAGGCTCCAGCAGCCCTGCCTGCTGTCGCCCAGGTCTCTTCTGCAGCAGAGGATGCGAGAGTACCTCAGGGACGACGGCTTCCCTAAGTGGTGGGTGGTGGTGGAAGATGCAGCTCATTTTCCTGAATAGTTTGGCTGCAGGAAGGAGTACTTGCTGCCTCTGGGTGACTCTGGCAGTAGCCAGGAGGCCTCACCAACCCAGGCTAGACTGTCAGTGACTGTCTAGGTTTTCAGCTCCAGGGCTGGTAACAAAGCAGACTCCATTCCCTGTCTCTCCCAGGCTCTGGGATTCCAGATCCTCTTCTCTTCATCCTCTGCTGTTTCTCTTCTCACATCCTGGAGAGGCTTTTCCCAGAGCTTAGGGGAGACAGGCAAAGGGAAAAATCTCCAGGTGGACGGGGAATGAGAAAGAGACCAATTGGGATAGACTCTCTCCGTTTCCTATTCATTTCTTCCATAAGGGGAAACTTCCGTTTTTCAAGTGAAGACCTGGGGACAGGAGATTAAAGTGAGACACAGTGACTTATTTTTTCTGCCTAAAAATTACAGCATAGTCTTCAACCCCGAGTCTTACAAACTGATCTCTAAATTTGGAACTCCTTTCTCTGTGCCACCACCCTGTTCTCTTCCATGTAGACTATAGACCCCATGGTGCCAGGGTGTACTCCCTGGCCCATCCATTCACTCATTCATGGAAAAATGCTCTTTGAGCAGATCACCATCCGCGATGTTCAGCGGTCATTAGGAGAGACATCAGGGATATTCCATGCTAGTGAACTGTTGCACGCATTTTCTAAAGATTGAACTTTGGATTTTTAGCTAATTAACCAAACCAGAGAAACTCTAAGAAACTGATGGCCAATAAAACTAGGCGAGAAGAATCTGACCGTTTTCAGTTTCTGTGGCTTAAGTTCTTACTTGAATACTTATTTATGAGGCTCATATTGAGCCCCTGATGCATTGAGGGCTGCAGCCAGTTTTCCTGTGAGGGTACCATTCTCCTGTGAAGATTCGAGTGTAACTCAGGCTCAGCAGGAGCTTCATAAATAAGTATTTAAGCTTCAGAAACTGACATTGGTCAAATTCTTCTTGCTTAGTTTTATTTCCCATCAGTTTCTTTGGTTTCGGTTAATTAGCTAAAATTCCAAAGATATTGAATCTTTAGAAAATGTGGATTAGTACAATTCATACCCATATGCCTCATTGTTAGATTATGGTAGTTCCTCTTTCTACTTAAATGTTTTCTAAGCCTCCTATTTGTACTTTTGCAAAAGACATTTGACACCTTCTTAAATACCTTTGAGTTGGTTGTAAATTCACTCTATACTGAATATAAAAATAAGATGTTCTCAGCAACCAGGAACCACTAAAACAGAGAGATATGTATTAATAACTGGCAGGGTCTTACATAAATACGAATTTTCTGTCCTAAAAGGAGCCTCAATCTTTCTGGATCACCAGATTAATCAGAAAACATTAATTGAATATTAATATTGTCAAGGTTATGCTAAGTATTATCTTCTATTTTGAAATACTTGTCATTCCGTTTATTCCACAAATACTTTTTAGCTATTTTCCATGTGCCTGGCTTTGTGCTAAGTGATACTAACTCAAAGAAAAATGTGATGAGAATGAACAGACTATTTCAAAGCTGGGTGGGAAAGACTGTGGTAGACATAGCCCAGGGCTCAGCAGGATTATGTAGAAGAGTAGCAGCTGATCTGGAAGTGGGCCCTTGCTCAGGAGTAAACCAAGTCTAGAAACGAATTCCCTTCAATTCATTATTGAATATATTCAATAACATTAGCAGTTCCTTTTCCCTGTCAGGTAGGTAACTTTTAGTGACTTTTGTGGAAGGTTGAAGGATGTCCTAGTCATGTCCCATGTCCTAGTCCCTAGAACCTGTAACTATTGCCTTAGATGGTAAAGGAGACTTGGCAGACGTGCTCAAACTGACCGACCCCGAGATGCAAAGATTGGTTTGGATTTTCCAGTGGTCCAAATGTTAACGTAAAAGAGAGGTAGAGGGTCAAGTTAGTGGTAACTGGGATGATGGAAGTGAGAGGTTAGAGAAAGGTGAGAGAGAATCATGAGCCAAGGGACACCACAGTGGCTCTTAGAGGCAAAAGAAGACAAGGGAATGCACTATTCCCCAGAGGCTGCGGAAGGAACGTAGCCAGGTGGACATCTTGACTTTAGTTCAGTGAGCCTGATTTTGGACCTCTGACTCCAAAAAAGAATATGCATTCGTTTTAAGCCACTATGTTCACAGTAATTTGTTACAAGAGAAAACAAACACACTGTGAGGGCTGTGAGAGCATTTTCTGAGGAGCTAGGAACAGGGCAGGCAGGACACATGCGGGAGTCTCCTTTGAAGTGGGTCTTGCAGCTCTGCAGAAGGGGAAAGGATTGATCATAAAATTCCTCCTTTGGGGAATCATCTTGGCTCGTAGATCCCCACATTTTATTTTTGTAGACTGCATATTGTTATTTGGTTGTTATTGTTTTTAAGAGGAGGAGTGACCCAACAGGTAATCTTATATTTCTATATAACCTTCAGTTATGACAAGACCAAAGGAAAAAAGTTCCTATAATGACACAGTACATTAGCAGTTCCTTATAAATAAAAATAATTTAAATGCATTTATTTGGATAAAGTGTTTCAGGTGCGACAAAGCCAAAGGAATTACAATTAATGGAAATGATATCTTCTTACAGTTGAATGTGCTAGAAGGCAAGATAAATTGGAGTAGGCTTGTGGAGACTGGTGACGCCTGGTGAAGGAATTTGGCAAAGTGTTTGGCAATGGGAGGTCATTTGGTGTCCTAACACCTATCTTTAGGGCCATTATCTGGAGGCAGTGCCTAGAATGGACTGGAGAACAAGAAGAGAGAATATGGAAGGAATCATTAAGACTCAACCTGAGTCATTCAGGGCCCTAGTGGTGGAAGAGCCCTGCAAAGTCAAGGAAGGAATCTCGGATCCAGTCGGCTCACCTCTGAAGGAAGCATCAACCTCTTTGATTGGCATTAGTTGTTTCCAAACAATGTTGGGAGTAACTGACACCTAAAGCAGACAATTCTAAGAAGGAAAAAGAGCAGTGTTTATAAAGAACAGACAAAGAATTAAGGCCCAGATAAATGCAAATGTCAAGTCTGAAGTTTCACAGAAATTAAAAGGTGATGAAAAGATAGACAATTTACAGAGGCCGTGAGTAATGGGAGCCGAGGTTCTGGGTGTCGCGTGGCATGGTGCACTGGCCTCAGGCATGGACGCTTGGACTTGGTCTAACACATTCACTTCACCTAAGCTATGGCCTGACACTATATCCTCATCTCATCCCTAAACCTTATTGATAGTTTAAATTCTTATGTCCTTGGTGTGCCTATATCACTGCATTTTGAATATTTTACTCATTTTTTTTCTTTCTTGGCTTCTATTGTATAATTCTTTCCTGCTCCTTTTTTCTTTTCTTTTTAACCTGTGACAATTTCTCCTTCTTTCCTCAAGACCACTGTATACTGTTTTTATTCCTCAACTTCAGTTCTGTGCCCGTTGCTCTTTGGACTCTCTTTGCTTCTTTTGGTCAGACTTACCAATCCTTACACGGTCATTCTTCAGGAGTGAGAAACATTCTGTCTTTGGACCAATTCATTGCTCTAGGGACTCTCAGACTTGTAATTAATTGCTGGGATTGGTGGATTACCATGAATGATAAGATCACCAGCTTGCAAAGAATGTGATAATTCACTGAACGACTTGCGATGTTTCCAAGCTTCTCTAAGGAACCTGAACTACACTGTTGGGGGCATCCCCCAGGACTCCAGGCCATGGAGGGCTCCTGCCTTATGTCATAGGAAATACAAATGGACAAGACTGTCCTAAGTCCTAAGATGGTCAGCCTCATTAATTATCAGGAAAATTCATTTCTCACTTACACTGAGTAAGTTTACATGCACCCACTATGTTGGACAATATTTTTTTAAACACTGAAACATGAAAACATGGCAGTGATCCAGAACAATGAAACAGGAAAATATTTCATAATTTTTCAGCAAATTGGAAATTTGCATACCCTGTAACACAGAAATTAAATTCCTAAATATATGCCCTAAAGAAATGCCAGGAAACACAGACAAGATGTTCACAGCAGCATTGATTATCTTAACAAAAATCAAAATAAGAGCAAGTTCTGAGAACACAGTTTGATACTTTTATCATTTAAGTATCCAAAACTGCATAAATGTGGAGTGTAACTTCAATAAAAAATGAAAAGCCAGGGAAATGATAAGCAGATGATCTGGAGTGTTGGCTCTTTCTAGGACAGAGGGTATTATCAAAGGAGTATACACTGGGGCTTCAATTTTATTAGTAATTACTATTTATTTTCCTAGACAGTGGACACATAATTTCTTATACTTTTTATTTTTCATTAATTTTTTTGTGAACTCCTAGAAGTGCCTAATCATTTCATAAATGTAATTACTGCTTCCCCTTCCCTGATTCATGCCACTATATGAATACAGGCTGCTTGAGTCACTTTTATATGGGGTGGTTTTAAATATGGTTGTCCTTGTTGGAGCAATGGTCACAAAAGTTCTACGGTCTGTTTCTGTGGGGACTTCAGCTTCCTTTACTGCTAATTAGCACAAAGAAGATGAGCCATAAAAGATAGCAGGGATAAAAACTCCTACTGGGAGCAGAAATGAGAAGCTTAAAATCTTCATTATAATGAATCATTTTGCAGGGAGGATAGAATTCTCAGGTTTTAAAAATGACAATGTTTGCATGTACCAATTAACTTGTCGACCCAAGTCTATTAGCTATCAGGTATTCTCAAACAAAGGACAGACTCGTTATAATTATCATAAACTACGTATTTATGGAACTTGCTAACTTCAAACCAGTAATTTATTGGTCACCTCATATGAATTAAGTTCTTATAAATTGTGAAGTTGGGTACTAAACATTCAGGAAATTCATTTCAAATCATAGACCTGGTCCCCACCCTTGAGGAACTAATAATATAATCTTTTAAATTATAATTGCTTATGTGCAGCTCTATGGCATGGCTAACCCAGGAATATAATATTTGCAGAGAGAGAATTTGGAGTCACAGGATAAAAATGCAGAAATGCAGATGGTAATTAAAGTGAGGCAATTTTAGAAAAAGGCAGTGTCAAAAGAAAGACACCTTTCAAAAGTCAGATGCCCATATTATTTAACAAAAATCCAGGAAATTATTGGGAAGAATAATTGGGAAGAATAAAGAGAGCAGGATGTAATCTGGATGTCACCGGGATGTACATGCAATTAATAAAGAACTCATAAGATAGAGCATATATAGACCTATGTCTTCAAGTTGAAATAAAGTATAAAATTTTGTTTGTTCATGAAATATTTATAAAAATATACATGCCCTTCATATGGTAGCCAGAGTGTCCACAAAACAAACTTTAATTGTCTGAGGCTCTTGACTAAATAATTAATTGCTTCATAGTTAGGAAAAATTATCAATAAGAAGTTGAGCAGAAACAATGTGCAATGGAAAAACTGTCATGAACTGGAAGTGAAAAACAGATACATAACAAATGTTCTCAAAAAAATAAAAGTTGAGGATTGTCTGTATTATCTTATTGTATTGTATGTTGTAAATATATAAAAAACATTAGTAATCATAGGTATTCCACATAATGCCAGAATCATTAATACTCTGTGTGTGTGTGTGTGTGTGTGTGTATTTCATTTATTTTGGGAGTTTTCACTTCTATAACTTGGTTTATTATTTTTTTTCCTTTCTCTACTGAGCTTCCAGATAGTTTTCTCAAAATTTTAAATTTCTCTACTAGGGATTTCATTAGCAAGTCAACATAGCAATGGAGGAAAATCAGAATTTGATCTTTTCTTGTGGTATCTGTCCAGTCATCAGATCAAAAATTCAAATGGTCTTGGGGCTGGAGTTGTGGCTCAGCAGTAGGGCACTTGCCTTGTACCTGTGAGGCACTGGGTTCGATTCCCAGCACCACATATAAATAAGCAAATAAAATAAAGGTCCATCAACAACTAAGAAATATATTAAAAAAAAATTCAACTGGTCTTTGTCTCATGCTCTGTGGGAAACAGATTCCACTTCTTTATACTATTATCAATTTCTTTGAACTGTTGACATTCCTGGGATTTAACTTGGCTCCATAATTGCAATTTACAATTTTTTCTTTTCAGAGTATTTACAACAGAATTCCGAAATGGAATCTCTTCACTTCTAATAGTTCTGAATAATGGCCTCAACTTTTTGTTTCTTTGTGATTAAAGCAAATTAAGTCCAGCTAATATCACCAGAAATCCAGATGCAGGCTGGCTTTAATGTCTCATGGTCTGCAAGTGATTTCAATTAGCATTCAGTATCTTGGAAAAAGGAATACCTCTACGCTCTCCCCCCGCTCTCTGATGGGCAGCACTTCAGTTTCCAACTGTCAAGGTAGAAATCAAACTTTAAGGACAGAACAAAATGGCTGAAGCATGAAAGCTAAGGATAGACCATTAGGTTCAAGGATGGACAAGAATTGATATACTTGAGGAACCAGCCAACAAAGGAGATGGTGTATATGATCTCAAGGGTGCCCAATGATTGATATAACAATGTTGTTCCCATTGCCAACTTTGTTCTCTACTGGAAGGCACCAGAGTTTGGTGTTATCAGTATTTTCCATAAAATGAGACCTAAGAGTCCAGGATTAGAAGCCACTGAGGCTCATGTTTGTTGAGGGGGGGTGATCATCAACCAAATCACCCACCCTAATTATTTAGAGTAACTGTACTTTTTTGCCAGAACACAGGTACATGAGCTAGTTTATTTCATGTTTTATCTCTTACTGTGCCATCAGTCTTAAAAATGGAGTTTCAGTGCATTAAGCCTAATCAAAATGTAAACACATTCACAACATACATAAATGGAAAGTTACCCCATGTTTATGGGTTAGAAAAATTAATATTGTTCCAAGTCCATACTACCCAAAGTGGTCTACAGATTCAATGAAATCAGTAATAAAGATTCTAATATTTTTTTCTACTCTTCACAGAAGTAGAAAAAAAATAGCCTTAAACTTGAATGGAACTACCAAAGACCCTAAATAGCCAAAACTGTCTTGAGCAAACAGAACAAAGCTGGGGCACCATACTACCTGTCTTAAAGTCAATTACAATGTTATGATAATCAAAAGAGCATGGTATTGGCATAAAAACAGATACATTGACAATGGAAGAGGGCAGAAATCACAGGAATTTACAATCAAAATAATACATTTACAACCAATTGGTTTGTGACAAAGATACCAAGAACCTATGGAAAGGACAGTTTTTAAAATACATGGTGTTGGAAAAATTGAGTGTCTACTTACAGGAGAATGAAAGATGAACCTTACCTCATCCAATGAACATGATTCAGATCAAAATGGATTAAAGACTTCAACATAAGACCCTAAACTACAAAACCATGGAAAGAAAAAGCCATCCTACTTCTCAGTCATATCCAAGGAATTAAAATGATTATGCTGAAGAGATATCTACACACCTAGGAGGACATATCTCTTCTTGAGTTAGGCTATGAATGTAAGTCTACTGATAATTTGGAAATGCACATAACTAATGTCCACAGGAATGGTTGACTTAGAGGAAATGCATTATTAAGAGGAGTCTTTAAAGCCATTTTCTGTTTATTCTCTAGCATAATGCCACTCTCCCATAGGGACAGAGAGCGTCAACTCTGCTTAATATGAACCATCACCTGGATTTTATGTTCTGCATCGTGTACATTTTCCCTTATGAGAAGTGGAAAAGTACCTAAGATATTCTTCCTTCTTTTTTCCTAGTTCTTTCTGATCTATAAGATCAGAATTCACCATAAAGTGATAATCATTACACAACCTAAAGCAAGATAATAATGCTGTAAGCAGCACACAAGAATCAGCTTGGGTAATCCTGGATTCCCATCATCAAGAGCTACTGAAGTTCATTTAGCGCCTATTTTGATCCTAAAACCATTTTAATACATTTTTTTCCCTTGTCTGTCTAAATACAGCTACTGATTTCAGCAGTACAGTGGATTTTATTCAACATTCACCTAAATTTATTCTGAACCAGTAATCTAAATACTGCCCTTGGACAGTTTGGAAATTAATCACCACCATAATCCTTCTGTTTACTTAGCCATAGAATTCTGTAATATTCCTGGTCAAGGAGTGGCTTTGTAGGCTCCTTCAGAAGCACAACCAAATTCCCAACCTGTGAGAAATCAAATTCAATGATTTCAAATAAATTGCACGAAATAAAAAGGCCAAGAGCTTACATCTATCTGCCCAGAGTCCTACTGTCAGTCACATAGACGAGATCATTCTCTGCATCTAATTTATTGAAAAGAGCAGATAATTGTACTTACTTTTATCCACTCAATATAAGTTGTGTATCTTTTTGGTTAAATTTGGAAGTTTTCCCAGATGACAAATAACTACTCTTTTAGATAAGCCATATTGAATAAAAGAACAATTATTAATTTAACATAAACCCAGCATATTTCGTTTTTTTACTTCTAATCCTCAAAGTCTGTACCACGTTTCTGGAATTGCATTTGAGAGACCAGCACTCTCAGAATGGTTGAAAAACGACAGCAGAATCTGGCAGATATTGAACAAAATGTCACTGAGCTGGTGAGTATTGTTAATAACTTCAAATAGCTTTTGTGTTTAATATTATCTTTTCTCCCTATGATGAAAGGTATTTATTTTTGCCTTCTGACTCATGGATATTGTGTGCAGTTTTTTTTCCCCAGGTTATTTTTTTTTACTCTGTTATTATTATTACCATTAACAACACATATTAATTGTAGAAATGAACGGGCTTCACTGTGACATTTCTACACATGCATATATTGCACTCTGATCACGTCCAGTCTCCCTTCTACTCTTGCTTTCAACATGTAACAGTCAACTTTTCTAGAAAATTAGGTCACTTTTTTATGATTTTTTTATGATGCAATGAATGGAATTTGGGGTGTTCATGTCAGTTAGCACAGGTCTGAGAGAGTTGTTTAGTATTCCAAATAGCACGTTTGCATAGCTTGGAAACTGTGCATTGGACTTTTGGTTAAATTTTTACATGTGTATCAAAAACCTACAATAAGGTAGACAAAATCTTGGTAGATGATTTGAAATATATTTGCAGCAAATATTAGCAATATTATTTTAATTTCTATTTATTTTAGTCCAGTGAAAGTCTCTATGGTAACTCTTTTCAACTAATTGTGGCTTAATTGTATTTATTGAAAAATGTCTCATGGTGGGAGACCTTTGCTCAAAATGTGTTACTCTACTAATGTACCAATAAATCACATATTTCTTAGAACATGGAAGCAAAGTAGTAATGGTCTCATTTGTCGTTCAGAAGAGTTTCTTCATTTTACAAATGAGGAAATTAGAATTTATGAGTCTGCATAGCTGGTGTCAGAATCAGAGACTGAATTCACAATTTCTTATATACCCCTTTCTCTATAAGAAAGCACTTTTCAAAGAACTTGGTTACTATGCTTCTAAACAAAACAAAACAAACAAACAAAAAACGAATTCTAAGATTAAATTGAGGTTTTAGAGTAAATAAAAACAAAGTTATGATTTGATATAAAAATTGTTTTTAGCTTGAAGTTTTCATCTATGACCAGTTTGGGTCTCAAAAACCAGACTATAACAAACTCAATTTATATTTGCCTCACATTCCAAGAAGACTGCACAATGCCATTGCTTTAACATTGTAGGTACCTCATTTTCTTTATTTTTCTATAATATATTAAGTATGATTTATGGTGTTTCCTCACAATAACAAAAATATTTATGCAGTCTAATCCATAAGTCAAATGACTAATTATGCTAAGAAAACAAACAGTAAGACAAAACTTCGGAGATTTACAGAAAAAAAAAATCTTATTTTTTTAGTATTCTGGTAGACCACCTACAACCTCTTAGAGTGCCAAAATTAGGGGCAGAAGATGCTCTTTTGTTAATTATTATATTAGTGTTATTTTCTTATTTTAGAACATTTAGAAAACATAGAAAATTACAAAAAGGAAAGAAAAAAATCACTTATGATCTGCCCAGAGAAAAATCACTAATACCCTTTCCTTCTAATCTAATTTAATTTCAGTCTTTTGGTTCATTATTCTGCCATGAACTTCTTGTCCATTTACCTAAACATTTCCTCCAAATATTCCACAAAGATATGAATTGCAATTCATAGAACTGGCAGCTGATACTACTGAAACTTTTTATAAGAGGACATTTATTCACATTCTTTTTGTTCCTCGGTAAAGTTTTATGGTTTTCTTTATATAAATCCTATTGCTTTGTATATGTTGAGCAGTTTTTAGACTTTATTACTAGTGTAAATAGCAAGATGATTATGTCCATCCACCCACACAAAATAATTGCTGTTGCATTTTTTTTTCATTTTTTATAAGCAACCAACTTCTTGAGTTCTTACTACTTTCAATAGAGTATACAGTTATTTATTTGGGATTCTGTTGGTAGGCAATTATGTCATCTGAAAATAATGATAAACTCGTCTTTATTTTCATTATCCATATGTACTGACGAAAACTTCCAGAAAAACCCTCCTAATAATGATGGTAGGAAACATCCTTCACTCCTCCTCGCTGAGATCAAATGCCCCTCATGTTTCACTGCTAAATATAATATTGGTCACTTTTTTAAGGTAAACATTCCTTATCACATTTCAGAATTATCATTTTATTTTTAGTTTTATTGAGTTTTGTTTTATTCCTCTGCTTTTGCCAGGACCGAACACTGAAACTTGCTCAATGATACTTGGGTATCTGTTGAGATGATCATTTTATTTTCCTTCTTTGATCATGTGATGTGAAAAAATGTATTTGTATATTTCATATCATAAAACCATTATTACAAGTTTCAGATTCTTCTAGAATTTGGTTATTTTTTCCCTTAGTACATGCTGGGTTCATATTATTTCATGTTCATTTCATAGGCTTATGGTCCCAGAGGAGATCAACTTTCCTCATTCTTAGCAATCAGGATTTGTCTCTTTGTTTATTTATCTCTTTTTCCATACAGTTACCCAGAAACCCATACTGCCCCAATGAAGGCATGCACTGTGGCTGCAGACTGCATAACGTGCCTCTCCAGACACCCGTGGTAAGGTTTGGGGAGAAGGTGGGAAGTGTCTGCCATCCTTGAATCATGATGACCTAGGACAGGCAGGCCCTTCTCCATTTGCCCTTGGCAGGGCTGCAGCTGTCACAGGCAGGAGCCCCAGGGACTCCAGGTCCCTGCCCGGGGATCAGTACTAGATTCCTAAACAGCCCGCTTCACAGCAGAAATGATTTTTCTTTCATTTTGTGTCTATTCCAAACTCAATGAACTTCCTCTTTTTAATGTTTGACAGATAAAAACATATTTAATAAATAATTTTCTAATGACAAAATCTCAACCTTTCATGTGAAAATTGAAAATAATGAACAATGGGGGGAAAAAGACCTATAATTCTTCACTGCCCAAAGAGAACCAATCTAAATGTTTTAATATGTCTTTCCATTATTTTTCTACACATTAGAAGTAATTAGATAATTTAATTTATACTGAGATGTTAGTAGCTGATAATAGCGTAATGAGTTCTTGAGGCAATCTATTCATATTTAAGATGAAGCCTTATTCCTTCAGTACAAATGGATAACCAAGAGGGGATATTTTGTCTTCATAGTCTGTGTCTGCATGTATTTTGTATTGGTATTGGTGTGTGTGTGTGTGTGTGTGTGTGTGTGTGTGTGTGTGTGTGAGAGAGAGAGAGAGAGAGAGAGAGAGAGAGAGGAGGGAGAGAGAAATGAAAAATTTGTTTTCATTCTGATGTTTGAAATGATGAAATATGGGAGTCCTACTCTAGTTGGAATCTGTTACCTAAATCACCTCTGTGTATCTTGCTGAAATAATCACCTTTAATAAACCTTTGCAGGTTACAGCAAAACCATGCTCACTCTGGAAAACATTTCTAGTGTGCCTGTTGGCCTGTCTAATTGCTGCAGCTATAGTGATTCTGGTCTTGTATTTTGGCCACTTTGGCAATCCTACCAGCTATCCCACCATTGTCATTAATGCCGATGGGAAGCCCAGTCAAATCACTTGCTTCCCTGGTACTACACCACCTCTTACCTCATCACCCCTACCTGGATCTCAGAGCACTTCTTCTTCTACCCCTGTGACCAGTCAAGGATCAACTGCCACCACATCTCTTACCTCATCACCCCTACCTGGATCTCAGAGCACTTCTTCTTCTACCCCTGTGACCAGTCAAGGATCATCTGCCACCACATCTCTTACCTCATCACCCCTACCTGGATCTCAGAGCACTTCTTCTACCCCTGTGACCAGTCAAGGATCAACTGCCACCACACCTCTTAGCTCATCACCCCTACCTGGATCTCAGAGCACTTCTTCTTCTACCCCTGTGACCAGTCAAGGATCATCTGCCACAGTACCCACACCTATGAAGACTACAGAACATGAAGTTGAGATCGAAGATGGTTTCTAACAACAGTTTTGAGTCCCCAACCTCCTCCAGCTAGACCCACACCCTTAATCTAGTGGAGGCATGTCCAGGCTTCTCTCCTTCCTGCCAGGAGGTTCCAAAGCATTTTGCTTTGTAAGATCTTGCTTCTCTCGCTCAATTCTTTGCTGACTTCCCATTTGTTGATGATTTAGTCTTGGGATCACCAATGTTCAAATGATTGGGAAAGAAAATTTTCAGTGGATCCTGATTCATCCTGGCTAGGGGGGATAGCACTCTGTTTACCTCTCCTGCATAGCCAGCCTCCTGTATCACTAAAGAGGACTTCAGCCTCCTCACTCAGGTTCCTGCCTGCTGGTTCTGTGGCCAGTATCCACCAGCCATCCAGCCAGTGAGGATTTTCTCCCCGGCATTTGTATGCCAGTAGCGAAAGAAGTAATGTCCAACTGAAGTGATCAAAAAGTGCAATTCATTAAATAACTATGGATCTTTCTGGAGGGGTTCCTCCTATTGGGGATTTGGAAAACAGAGGGTTGAACACAGGAAAAGGGTGAAGATTTGAATTTTAATCAGAGATGGTGGTTAGAGCAGAAAATGAGACCACTGAGGAAGGGCGACAGAAATAAATGCACAGGTGGTCTCCAAGACTCCAAATGTAAACAGCCACTTACCAGTGGATGCCCGCACCTTCTCATGAATATTGTCCACATTCGATATGTTGCTTAATCTCATTTTAAACTGCTGCTTAGAAATTTTGAATTTTAAATGGTTTGATACTTTATACTGTAACTTGGAGGACTCCTGGATTGTCATGTCCTGTGCCACAGATTCATTCAATGTCACCTGTACTTTGAGAGTTTAATAATTATTAGAAGCATATACTTAAAGTCTCAAAAAGAATTTAGAGCTAAAGAAACCTGCCTGCCTTATCCTCAGTCTTGTAAGTCCATGAAAGGGAAGGTTGACCAGAAAAGGGGTACTTGGAGCCAAAGACCCAGACCCAGTGGTTTGACGCTGGACCCCACATCTCTAGTTTACAACCGCTGATTCTTTTCTGCACACCTTTAGTGATCCTTCATGGGTTCTAGCAGCAATGTTTTATTTTTTAAGATTTCCCCAAAGCGAAAGATTTTGTATTCCATATAATTCTAGATTGGTTTGCAACAATTGCTAAAAAGGCACTTAAATTAGTAGAGACCTTAACTCCTTGTGATAAATGAGGCTTTGCTAGAGAGAGATTAGGAATGTTTTCATTTCTTAGATGCTTGTGATTTATGTATCATTTCTCAGATACTAGTAAACATAAAAGTTTGAATCTTTGAAAATTATTATATATACCACCAAAATTATTTGGTAGTAGAATTTAAGAGCCATGGGAAGTACAAAACTTTTTAATGTTAAGTGTTAGATAAGAATTAATAAAGTGTGAGGGAGAAAGTGTGCATGGATCTTTTCCACAGTATAGTTTTAAAACCACATTTTGTCTTAAGTGCTCATGAAGAAAATAATTAACATTTACTAAGTTTAATAGCGCTTCCCTGTGTAATTTAAACTTTGCTTTGTGATATGAAGGTAAAAATGCTTTTAAAAGAAAATCCCTAAGTGTACTCCTAGTAAAGGTTAGTTCAGAATGTTTGGTGCTCTAGAAGCTACCCAGAGTAACTTGGAAACTATGATAAGAGCTGTTCTTGTTTACTATTAGCAATGGTACAGAGCAGGGGGTGGCAATGAGGACACATACCATCTTTGTATTGAAGAAGCATCATCTCTCAGCAGTCAATTGTCCAGGTTAAATATTGGGTTGCAGGTTTTCTGAGATGATCAGGTTTCTGTGCTTAGTAAAATTGGGATGTAAATGGACTCTTGGATTCTGCCTTTGCTTTAGGCTTTTATAGTTTAATAAAATATTAAAACAGTCACAGAGTTGTGAAAAATATTTTCGCATGTTAAAGTGCAGAAACGAACAAGAATTTTACAAAGTATTATGAAAACACTAAGTGAAGTGCACATATTCAATAGACAAGGGATCCCCTGGTTTTAATGATTAATTAGGCAAATATTAAAACCATGTATATGATCTCGTACTTAATATTTCAGAAATTCATTCAGTGCACTTTGAGTGACAGTAATATATTCTAAAGCAGCCAGAATGTATTAAAATATCTTCCACAAGCACTTTTGTGAGCCATTCATTTGTTCCTAAATCCAAGTAACTTCACGTGGGACTTAAACGTTCAGTTTTCAAATAGACTTCCATCAGATAACGTCAGAATTCACTCCTATAGCTGCTTTATTGAAAAACATTCTGTGAGACATCTCGTTTCCCAAATAGGCCCATCTGTCTGCCCTGCTCCTTGATGACGTCCACAGGTGTTTGGGGAAAAGCCTTTGAGAAGGTGTATTACACAAACCACTTGCTTTGGTTTTGGGTAGTTTCAAAACCTTCTTGAACCATCTATACTTTGAGACAAACTATAACCCGTGGACTTCTATCCGCTTGATCTTTACTCTTCAGAGGCTTCCTAGGCATCTCACTAAATGTCACTCCAGGAGATACTCTCCTCAAGCCAAGCACGTTTTGCCACATCTCTGGTCGACTTTTGCCATGGAAACGCAAAAGCATTTGCCAAGTTTTGCAGAAGTCTCTCCTTGTTGCTCAAAACAATCTTCACCATTAAACGAACTCTTCCTAAACTCTCATGCAACATAAAGCAGTTTTTCCTCCTTCTTTGAATACTTCTTGTTATTTCTTCTGTTCAGACTTATGTCATCTGAGTTTTCCTTCTCACTTTGCTTGGTCCAAATTAGACAAGATGAGTTTTAAAGCGTCTTTAATGTACCTCCAGGCAAAGTACCCACAAAGCAAACATGTGGTAGGTTAACAGCAGGAAGAAGAACTAAAATAACACTGCACACTGGCTCGTGCGGCCATGTATGTGGGTGTGTGTGTCCTGAAGAGTATTTTGCTTTGTAAACAACACAGTAAGCACCTGTGCTTCTGTATAGATTTTATTTGTTTCTACATTGGCCTGGATCATAATGAAAGACATAAGCTGATCTCACAAATGGAACAAGAAACTGCAAATCATTGCTCACAACTCACTATACCAAGGACACCTGTATCAGTTAAGATCTGGTTCTGTTGTTATTCAGAGATGTTCCTAAATAATAGTAAAGTTACAGAAGTCATAGAAAAATAACCTGTAAAAGTTTTTCTCGTGTCCACATTAAGATACTGCAGGTAGCTGTTCCAGAATTGAAAACTGTTAGGTTCAGATTATCAAAAGCCTAACTCCTCCTTTTTCTCATTGCTTCAAATCTTTGGTACATGGCTTCCATTTCTTGGTTCAAAATGGCTGCTTAAACTCCAGTCATCATGTCTTTATTCCACCCAGCAGGAAGGAAGAGAGCTGAAGGGCTTGACTCTTTGCTTTAAGAATACTTCTCAGAAATTGCACACAACAATTCTATTGTATTCCATTGACAGAAATTAGTCACTCAGACACACCTAGCTGCACACAAGACTGGGAAATACTATGGATGTGGCCAGCTAAAAGAGAGGGTTCTGTTCAGAGGGGAAACAAGCAGAATGGAGATTCAGAGGTAACCAAGAGGCTCAGTCAAAATAATTCAATTAAAAATTTTAGAGGACAAAGCTTTGTGATCTCCAGGTACTTTTAAAAACACTTGTATAAACATTTTGGCAGTTGCAAAATTCTAACAGTGCCTAATAATTATGAGTCATTTACAGTGTCAAAGTGAGTTGGCCTCAGGTGCCAACCTCCCCAGCTCTGGATTCATGTCTCCAGGAGATTCACCTGGCCCAGGTACACATCCAGAACCTCTCCCAAAAGGAGTGGATCCTGCCTGCTGCTTCTGTGAACTGACACAGATCCCAGCCCTGCGTCCGGCAGGGAGAAGAACAAAGCAAGCATTTGATGTATTAAGGTTCCTGGCAACAGCACAGAACACACACAGGAAGAGACTGTGGGGATTCCACAATCCAAGCTATTTGCCTTTCAGATGCAGTAGGCAGTAGCTAGCACAAATGCTGGCAAGCTCTGGGTACATGCAGGCACCAGGTAAAGGACTTTAATCCTGCTGCCTCTTTGACATTGCATTAGTGGTAAAGCTGAGGTTAGAACTTAGATCTTGGGGCTCTGTATGAACAGGAAACCTTTCCACTTTACATTTTCTGGATTCCTATTTTGACTTTCTCTTTTTATATATATTAATGCATTGAAGTTGATTTTTATTAATTGCTACATTACAACTGCTATTAATTGTACATTTTATTTTCAGCTGAAAGAAAGTAAATCATGTTCTTCAGTGGCATTTTCAAGAGAAAATGTGATAGTTTCTCTATCACATCTGCAATTTAAACTTAATTTTCCCTGAGATTGGGACATTCTTCTTTCTAGGTCTCAAGGGGTTTTATGTTTATCTCTCAATGTACTTTATAGAGTAGTAGAGAAGCTAAAGTGTATGGATCTGCCAGGATCTGAAACCTAGCTCCTCAATTACTATGTGACCTTTGGAAAATTATCTAACATTCTTGGCTTCAGTTTTCACATCTGGAAAATAAGAGCAAGAGGACTGCCTACTTCAAAGGTTTATTATGAAGGGTGAATAGAGATGCAAAGCACTGAGCATTAATATACGTAAGCACTTAGAACAGTGGCCTGGCACATGGTAACCATTGAATAAATATCAGTTAGTGCTGTCAATCAATCTAAGGACAGCAGTGAATTCCAAAGTCAAGCCTTGGTTTCCCCTCGCCACCCGACACATTTCTGACCATTTCTCCTCCTTTAACTAAGAATTGATAAATATTCAGAAAATTACCCTGTTGATATTTGGTTAAGAAAAAATGTCACAAAATAGTTGAGGCTTCTGAGAAAGTAGTATTATATGATTATCTCAAATCCAAATGGAGGTTAGGAACTTGTTGAAATAAAAAATAAATTATATGGAAAGACTTTGCAATGATTGTAAGTGAAGATAAGGTGGGAGATCAAAAGATTCACCTTCCCTCCTGCAAGAACAATAGCACAAATGTGCTATTGGCTGGCCAGAGCCCACTGATAGAATTATACTGTGTCTCTTCAAAGCCAAAATCAATAAAAAATTTCGGCTCTTTTTATTATGAGGACTAGTGAGGACCACCTTAGTAGAGAGAATTAAGATTCTGAAAGTATTTATTTTAGTA
This sequence comes from Marmota marmota marmota, assembly GCF_001458135.2. Lineage (NCBI taxonomy): Eukaryota > Metazoa > Chordata > Mammalia > Rodentia > Sciuridae > Marmota > Marmota marmota. Next base: position 14,179,262 of record NW_025999990.1, on the reverse strand, counting down.
ATTGAGATACATTTTGTATGTTCTAGTTTCCTTTCCACATTGAAAAGTTAGTAACACATATAGAGTTAAACCAGTGGCCTGGATTATCTTGGTTGGGGGCATGATCTCAAGTATTCCTTCATGTCTTTCCTCAGTCTGGAAGGGTTTCGTCATGCCAGGATTCCTCATGAGGAAATGGCAGCCCCTCCCTCATAACTGGCCCACTGCCGTTTTCTCCCTAGAGTGGAATCACAAGTGGAAGACTCAACACTGGACACAAACTCAGTTAAGACAGGACTAAGTCCTTGCTTCTGCCACTCTCCAGTTGCTTGGCCTTGGGAAGCTCTTTCAGACTGGCCAGGTACCAGCTTTTTCATCTATAACATGGGGATATAAGGCTTGTTTCTAAGGTCGTGACTAAGATGACCAGCACACGGGCATGAAGGTACTTTCAGATGTAAGGGGTCCTGCTCATGAGGTGTAGCATTATAATTATTTATACTCCTTTATGGGCAAGAATAACCACTGGAATTTTTAATTGTAGGTGTAATATGTTTCTTTTATTCTGGAATAAAAATGAAATCCACCCTAGTTTAGTAACATAGGCTCTTTGGACAGAGACACTCAGGCTTCAATCCCAGTTTCACATGCAAGTTGTGACCTCTTCTAGCCCAAATCTAAATTCCCATTTGTAATGGGGGGATAATAGCAATGTGTAACTTATGGAGTTATAAAGATAAAATATACAGAGATATAATGTATGGTTATAAGGATTAGAAAGGTTCAGAGTATGCTGTACCATAAGCTCAGTACTTGCCATGTGTCAGTAGTTGTTAAAAATTATCACAATTTTCTTTTCAAGTGCCTGGATTATTGGGTTTGCCTCAGGACTTTTCTAAGCCACAAACGTGGGTCAGGTAATGTTTCTTTTCAGTGACATCTCATCTCTTCTCTCTTTTCTGTTTTGATTCTACTCTGCCAGGGGAGCAGCTGTTCCAACACAACCCACTTTCTTCCCCTAGTGTTCCTCTGTGAGTGTGGGTTTGTTCTTCTTGGAAAGCAACTGTTTCTGTGAGCTGTGTCCACCTCCCAATATCTAGGTGACCTCTTAACAGGGTCCACTGCCTCTGGCCTCATGACTAGGAACATCCTAACACATTTGCGTGTAACATTGTCCTCCAGTGATTTAGCCATAGGTAGTCACCATGCAGGAAAGCTCATGCATTTGAACAAGACTTTAAATTACCTTTCCAGTAGGATGTGAAGTTGTCCCTGTACTCATAGGTGACCTGATTCTCCTTCTACCGTGCCTCTTTGGGGAGAAATTCACTTTTTATGTTTCATCTTCAAACTCATTTTGACTCGAGCTCTCTGTATAATAAAGGCCATTTCTGTACTATGGAGGTCCCTCAAAAAACTAGGAAGGAAACCACCACACTATCCAGCCATACCATTCCTCAGTATTTTTCCAAAAATTAATGTCAACATATTATAGAGATGCATTCATAATAGCAAAGTTATGGAATTAGCCTAGGTGTCTACCAACAGATGAATGGATAAAGAAAATGTGGCATATATGCACAACAAACTTTTATGTGGCCATCTAAAAAAATGAGATTATGTCATTTTCAGGAAAAATGGATGGAACTGGAAAACATCAAGTTAAATGAAACAAGCCAAACTCAGAAAGTCAAGGGTGGTGTGTTTTCTCTCATGTGGGAAGTCCACAGAAACAGGGATATTATGAAAATAAAAGGGACACAGTAGAATAATCAGTAAAAGGGAGGAGAAGAGGGCAAAGGGAGGTAAGAGGGAATGAAATTGATCCAAGTATGCTATGTGCACGTACAGATATGTCACGTGAATCCCACCATTATGTATGATTATTATGCACCAATAAATTGTTATTTTAAGGAAAAAAATGTGAGCAATAAAAATATGCTTGGCTATATACTGGAAAAGAGAAAACAGGATGGCCAAATCCCAAGAAGAGTGCCAGACTCAGCTTACTATTCCTGCTACATGACATAGAAGAGAAAGGGAAATAAAAAGTCATTTCATATTGCCTACACCCTGTATTAGTCTCCAATTCCCATGACTCCTAACCAGATCATCTTTGTTTTTGAGGGAGGTGTGGTTTTTTTTGTGTGTGCTCTTAATTTGTCATCTGCAAGCGGTTTATTAATCTCTATTTTATTTATGTCAGTGAATAAAAAAATTCTAAAGAAGAGATTCCAAACTATGATTGGTTTGTGGAAGATTAGCATCCTTTAAAACAACGATGGAATATTATGTACAGAAATTAAGTCACTGGTGGAAACATCATCAGGCTCTGGTGCAGAGAATGATGTTGCTGGCTCTCAGGAAGCACGGGAAGCCCACAGGCACTGCCACCAGGGACTTCATCCACCCCTCCACCCCTGAGTCACAAGATGCCAGAAGTTCCCAGTCACCTCCAAGGCAGTAAGACATCAGAGGCGAAGGGAGGACAACTTGGACCGGGAGACTTTATTTTCTATATTGTTCTAGTTGGCAAAGCCCCCCCCCCGCCCCCGCCCAGTAGCCAAGCAATAACCTCTGTAGACATTGAAATCCCCTGCTGGGACATTCTGATCCGTACCCCTGAGAGGAACCAGTAGTGTATGCATGTGTGAGAATAGTTCTGTAGGACATGAGCTGTCAAGAGGTTTGTGCCATTTTCAAGAAAGTCTGTTCTGCTATAGAGGAAGGTGAGGCACCATCCAATTCCAAAGAAACGTCACTGCACTATCACGGAAGGCAATATCCTGTCCCCAAGAACCATCATTTAATGAATTAGTTGTCATCTTGATTGTGTGTATTTATGTGGCGCAGTATGATAATTCAGTACATGTATATAGCATGTAATGATCCGATCGGGGTAGTTAGTATTCTCTCACTTGAAACTTTGTAAAACAATTTACCTATGTTTTTTGAATTGGGGTCTCATCATGTTTCCAGGCTGGCCTCTAATTTGTCATCCCTTTTCCTCAGCCTCACTTGTAGCTGGGATTATGGGCGCATGCCGCCACCCCCAGAATTGACTTTTGATGAACACATAATAATTGTACATATTTATGAAATACAGTGTGAGTTTTCAGTACATGTGTACCATGTGTGCTGTTCAAATCAGGGTAATTAAGTGTTTCCAACTCCTTATTAATTTCAGTTTGACAAACACCACGTGTACTCCCTCGTATGTGGGTGCTGTCAAAAAGTTAATCTGAATGTAGAATGGAGATCTCCAGAGGCTGGAAAGGGTGGAGGGGAGGGGGTATTGGACAGCAGGAACCAAGCACAGCGAAATAGAAGTAACAGGTTCTAGTGTCCCACAGCGCAGAGGGCTGGGTGTAATTCACAATAATTAGAGAACCATCTTTTGACACCATGGCTTGACACATTTTGGTTTGGCAGCTCACATATTGATTATGTTAAAGCCAGTGGGGTAAATAACACTCAGAAACCATGTTTATCCCCCAAGGAACTTCAGTTTGGGGTGAAAACACAAGTACCTAATATCTGTGGGATCAGAGTGGTACCAGCCGAGGGCTCAGTGGGTTTGCAGGATGTCTCTTCTGGGGAAATCAATGGAGACTTCATGGCAGAGAAACATTGCTTAGGATTTTTTTTTAAAACTTTTTTCCTAGTTTAAATAAAATGGATGTTCATTGTAAACACGAAATTGAACGGTTCCAAGAGCAGAAGGGAGAAAAAAATAACAAATTTTCTTAGCATCAGATGCAACCACTATTAATATTTGACTTTTTTTTTTTACAAGACCATAGGACACTTTGGCCCTGTTTATCAAGATTTTTAAATGTTCATGGCACTGGCCGATTTGCTTATCCATCACGTGTGTAATTAATAATGCCCATCAAGATTGCCATGTGCAAAGCCTTTCATCCTGTATCTTTGCAAACAATGAAATAGAGAACAACCCAGCTGCTCCCCAAAGGGAGAAGATTAAGAATAACCAGAGCAGAAAAATCCTCGAGGAGGTGGACTCGCCCTGGACAGAAGATGTGACAGTACTCCCCTTGAAACTGAAGGGAAGCTGGGTAACAATGGGCATTAAGATCCTAGGAGAGACGCCAGGTTTGGGGAGCATAGAACAGCAATGGTGCATGAGCTGTCATCAGACCCCACCCTAAAACAAGCTGCTGATGAGGCTGCTCCTGTTGAGCAAGGAATTAGGAGGGAAATTTCCATACTGATGTGGGGGCTTCCAGACAACCAGGAAGAGCTGAGCTCCTAGCCCAGATTTCCACTCACCTGCTGCTAGTTCTGAACCTCCCAGAAATCCCTTCCAGCTGAAGGAAAGGTGAAGCATCCTGTTTCGGAACCTGGCTAGACCAGTTCTTCTGGGAACACTCATTGACACCATTGATTCAACGTGAAAGAGCACAGTGACTCGCACAGACGCCTCCCCGGCCCCTCTGCTCTCTGCCCACTCATCTCCATGGTTCACTCACCGGGTTCCATGACATTAGCTACAGACCTGCATGGGAAGGCCCCTAATCTCTTAGGCTAGTCTGAGTCAGGGGGCGGTGCCCAAAGGCCTGGAGATCCTCTCTGATTCATCAGTCCTTGCTGCTCATCATACATAAACTTGACATTTTTGTCAGGAATTTTCAGAACCAAGGCACTCTTCTCTGGTTTCTTGTATGAAGAGATCTATAGACTAGGAGAGCAGGGATCTTTGGAAGAGGGAGAGGTTTAGCCAGTCTGGCCCAATGCCTCCTAACACCTCATCTACTTTGACAATATTCTACCTCTCATTAAGTCCCACTCATCCGTGCATTCCAGTTTCATTCCATTGCTTCACCTACCTGGTATTAAGGGCTACACAGGTAGACTGCTTGACTTTCTGCATGGTATAATCCCAAAAGCCTTCTAAGCCCCAAAATATTCCCCTTCAAAGCCCCACTCATTTTAATGAAGTTACTGCCTATGAAAACTGGGTCAAAGCTGGCCCTTCCATTCAGCTCCTAACCAAAGCAGCAGGGCAGAGCACGCACAGCCCCGGAGAGTCATCAGGCCATCGGTTGGCAAGAGGGGTGGGGCAGCTAAGTGTTGAGGTGCTGCAGGTGGGAGAAGCCAGAACCTCTCAGTGTCCGACAAGTTTTCTGAAAATAAGAGAAAAATGGACCCCACATAGATCCGGACCAGGATAGACCTAGGAAGAGAGCAGGACAATACAGAGAACCCACCCAGAATGCAGGAGGCATGGGAGATGTGTCCAGCAAAAGCAGTTTTTCAAGAGGCCCAATTCTATATCAGGGAACGAGAGGAATTTGTCCCTCTAGGTTAGAGGTTCTCCAAGTAGGAGTCTCCCTTATCAGCAGCATGGGAAGCATCTCAAGTGCCTTAAGAAATGCAAATTTTCAGGGGCTACCCCAGATCTGCTGAATCAGAGACTCTAGGCTGGCGGCCCCCCACTCTGTGTCTTACCAACTCTCCCCCTGATTCCAATACGTCCTGGGATTAGGAAAATCCCCTGCTCCAGGTCAGCCAGAAGAGTCAGTAACAGCTAATCCATAAGCTTCAGTTTTTGTCATCTCCTTTTTTTTCAGTTCTTATTTTTTTATTGGCACATATTAATTATGCAGAATGGTAGATTTTACTGTCACACAATATGATCACTTTATATGGTGCGCCACCTGTGACGCTACTTGAGCGGGCTCTTACTTTGTCCTGAGCCATGGGGGACTCAGGTCTCCCCTTGGGAACGATCCCGACATTCCTGTGTGCAGACTGCCCAAGGCGGGAGAGCTCTGCCCTCACTCCACCAGTGGGACAGCTCTGGGCTCCGGAGTTGGGTGCAACCTGTTGGGAACTAACAGCCCACCGCCTACCTTGTTTGGCAAAGAACATTCCATGGAAAAACCTTTGAAGCCCCCTTATATAAATACAGAAAAGGCGGGCTCTCTGCTCTCTCCTTCCAGTGTGGAAGCAGGACCCCGAAGTTCGCAGAGCCCTTTTACATCCGATTTTCAAATCTACTTTTTGAGTCGTGTGATTTTTTTTGTCTCATTCTTTTCTTAGCATTATTTTGCATCCAGCCCGCTAAACGCAGAGGAAACCCAAATTTCATAGCCCATGCAGGACGCCAGTGAGAACTTTATCTCACCAATACTTCTCTCATCCTCCCCTCCTCCCGCTCCCTGACCTTTTCCCCTCTAACCTAATGGTCTCCCATCCACTATCATGTTCCATCAATTTCCCTGCAAATGACATAACTTTATTCTTCTTTATGGCTGAATACAACTCCATGGTGTATGTATGCCACATTTTCTTTATCCGTTCCTTTGTTGATGAACACCTCGGTGGATCCTGCAACTTGACTATTATGAATTGTGCTGAGATGGACATGGGTATACACGCATCTCTAAAGTATGCTGAATTTAATTCTTCTGGATAAATACCAAAAAGTAGTAACATGAGATCATGTGGTAGTTCTATTTTTAGGATTTTTTTTTGTCTTCTTAAAAGTATTCTCCTGCCTGAAAGTCAATGAAATTTTACATTTTTCTCCATCGACTTTCCAGATGATCAATACCAAAATGTCTCTGGTCCATTTTGTAGAAAGGGAAGCTCCTCAGTGTCCAGAACCAGTTCAACCCTTTGGTTATGTTGTGTTATGTGTTATGTGTCATGTTTGGTTATTTGGTTATGTTTTGTGAACTGATTATTTCAGCAATGAAGGCTCAGGATTGAAGGAAGACAAAGGAAGAATATTGAAGTTTGAATGGGAGATAAAAGGGGGTTAAAAGGATGATCTTGATTAATTACTTGACAGGTATAGGTGGGTGAAGGTGTCACTTTCAACAATGTGACTGAGGATCCACGCAACAGAGGACACTAGTCTTCTTTTTTTGTGAAAATTTTCCTTGAAATAGATTAACAGCATTATTTGTAGACTCTGAGCAACTTTCTCCTGGAGCCATATTCATTCATCATCTAGAGAACATCAAAGCAAAGCCACAATGAGGTTAACAGAGCTGCAGGCAGAGTCTCCCCACGCAATCAGAGAGGGTTCTCTGCCTGTGTCTTTCCAGGACAAATGGCAGGAGAGATGAAGAAGACAACGATAACTCCACCGGTTACCAGAACTCACAAGGTGATGGGATTTCTGAAGCCCGAGTTTAAGGCATTTTATTCTTTCCTGACATGGACTGCATCAGCTGGCCATGAAAGCTGCCTGTCAGCAGGACATGAAAGGAAGCCACGTGTCACATGAGCTACGTGCAGGATGACAGGCTCCACTGAACACTGGGCATTCATACTGTTTCCATGGCTTCTAACTCCTTCCAATGCCCCTATTCCTGTCTCACCTTGGGGACTCAGTGTTGATGACCCTCCTGTCTTCAAATGTCTCTGCTCTCTTTACCTATGCCTGGCTGCTTCCTACTTCTTCTTCTAAAGGCCTTTCTTGGCCCTATAATCTAAATCATATCCCTTAGTTATATTCTTCCATAATATCCTTAATTTTATCTTCATAGCATCTAGCACACTTGGTAATTTTGTACTTATGTGCATGCTTACCGTTTGTTTTATGTACTACTTAAATGGTTTTATAATGACTGCTTATCCTCGGGTCCTATCAGAATGTCCCTTATTTTGATTTGCCAATATTGAATAATTTCACAGAAAGTCAATATGCCCGATCAAAAGTTCATGTCAACTCTGCATTTTAAAGATCTCCCAAGCTTCCTAAATGATCAGTAAGCAGCTCCACACAAAAGCTTCGTAATTATGTTTAACCATGTTGAGCCAACAGCAGGACTAACTCTGCATTCCCTACCACTAGTGTTTCCCTTCTTTCTAGGCTGAAATCTGGAGACTTTCATCCTGAATTGTGTGTGAAGAGTGACTGTATTCATTTCTTATTGTTGCTGTGAAAAATACCACAAATTAGAAGTTTAAAACAACAAATTTATTTTCTCACCATCTGGAGATCAAAGTCCAAATTTCAATCTTATGGAGCTAACCTCTAGGTGTTGTTTTGTTTTGGAGGCTCCAGGGGAGAGTTGTGATTCTCCCATTTTCTAGAGAACGATGGATGGTCGTTGCATCACTGCAGACTGCGCTCCTGATATCCCATCATCTCTCCCCTCTCCTCTCCTGCTTCCCTCTTACAAAGACCCTTGTGATTATATGAGCCCACCTGGAAAATCCAGGATGATCTCTCCCATCATAATATTTTTAATCATGTTTGCAAAGTCCTTTTCTTTTTTTAATTTGTTTTAATTAGTTACACATGACAGTCCAATGACCTTGACATATCATACGTCCTTCTCACCATGTTAGGTAATATATTAATAGGTTCTGGAGGTTAAAGATGCAGATTTCTTTGGGGGAGCATTATTTAGTCTACAATAGCACAGAAGAAGCAAGTTGTGCTCCTAATTAGTGAATTGACTATAATTCAGTCTGTTTCTGGCTCTTGTAGGTGGTACAGTTTACTAAAGTTAGACATGGGGGTAGGGGAAGACATCTACCAATACCCCTTCTCCTGTTTTGATTTTACATTTGAACTATAGCCCTGAACATTCCTTCATTATGGTTGACACACACAGAGACGGATACTAACATCAGTAAAGTCCTTAAATGATACTCCTGACAGATTTTGTTCTTTTTTGTAAGTATCACCCTTGTCCCAACCCTGACTAATCTTGGGCTCTACCCACTCCCATTCCCATCCTCTGAACTGGACCAACCAGACCTGGTTTGCCCAAGGAGCTGAGCTTCACATTGTGGTGGCATTAGCTCTGGTGCCACTGCAGTATGTGGGTGCCAGAGATTGCCACCATTCAGTTCCCTCGGTCCTCAATCTCAGTCACCCTCACACAGCAGGAGAGGATAAGGAAAAGCAAGAGGAAGAAACAGAAGGAATAATGAGTTCCTCCTGTTACTGAGCTCAGAGAAGACTCACCCAAGGCTTTGTACCACCATCACCCTGCTCTCTACTACTCCCTTGGAGCCAGGAAGCCAGGTCGAAATCAGGAGCCTACAGCAAGCCTACAGGGTTAGTCCCAAAGTCCAAAATGGACTCAATGCAGATAGTCTGCAATGATAAATTGTGCTAGCAGCAAAAGTAAAACCCAATGCACTGGTAAAAATCTTTCTATAATTCCTCAAAGTTAAAATTTACGGTGTATAGGAAGACTTTGTAGACGGAGAAATGTTTTTCAAGGAAAAAATATGAAGGGATAGTGTTATAAATTTTGTGCTTGTACGTTCTTCTTTCTTTTCTTTTTACCATTTTCTTTTTTCTAAATGGTGCTGGGGATCAAACTCAGGACTTTGCACATGTTAGGCAAGCATTCTAACATTGATGTACATCCTCAGCTCTGGGTGTATCTTCCTATAAAGATAATTTTAAAAATATGAATATTCACTGAGCAAGATATCGTACTGAAACTTGGAATTAATGTCACCTAGTAATAGTCTTCAGCTTGCTGGGGTGGGGGTTCAACATGGCGCTTGTATAATTTTCTACAAATGCTTCCTTTCTCGTGACCATGTATAGAAAGGAGACTAAAAACCATTGATCACTTTCAGGGTGAAAAGTTAGGAAATGATAAGATACCATATGCATTAAGCTGACAGTTAGTTTAAAAAGCTTTGAAAATTTTATACAAATCTGAGTGGTTTGCAGATAGGCACCTGCTTTGGGTATGTGTGAATGCAGTCAAGGCTGCCCCAGAGCTGATCAGAAACCCAGAAGCCCTCCAAAGATTTCTCGGTGGATCCCTGACAATATTACCTTGTGGTGAGCACCTGAAGAAAAAACAATCATCTCTCTGAACCACCCAGGTAACCGGAGCCCAGCAATGGGAACAGAACTGATTTCCCCAGACTCACAAAGCACAGTGTTCACCAATGTGACAGCACAGATTTTGGATTTGGTATTGGTGTTTACTTCTGAAAATCCATAAAGGATGTTATGAAGAAGATCTGGCCAAACTGAAACAAATTCATCTAGATTTTTTGAGAAATCAATATGCAAACAATGAATCTTGCACTAAAAAAGCAAAAGGGAATTTGAAGTAATTCATTTACTGACTTTCCCTGGGTGTTCCTTCCAACCTAGTGTCAGCTGAGTCTAAGAGGAGCAGGTCTCTGGTTCACTTTCCCCTTTATCCTTCCATCCTTCTCCCCTGAAGCTCTGTATACTGTCTATGACTTTTACTTTCTTTGCAAAGTGTGGTTTGCTTCCTAAGAATAGGGAGTTCCTGTGATCAACTCCACATTGCATGTTGGAAAACACACGGGGCTGCCTCTGAGTCATCCGAGTTTGCTGTGCTTGGTTTTGGTCTGGATGTTATGTCATATTAATCTTTTTTTTTTGGGAAAAGGAAATCGGCTGTCTCATTATGTCTTCCAATATTAAAATTATTTTATTACAATTAAGAGATGGCACCAGAAGACATTAAAACTTGGGACCGGGAACTGAGGAGGGCAGAAGGCACCCATCCATTCTAGCTCTGAGATGGAGTCTGGGAAACAGCTGGACCTCCCAGCAAGACCCTGCCCAGTGGCACTTACCACTGAGGCATCCCAGCAGATCCCAGAGGACAGGAGCTCTCCCTGGGGACTCTGCTTTCCTCCTTCCACCCGCCCCTGTCAGCAAGCCCCAGCCTTCTGGAAAACATAAAGTGGTTCTCGTTGAGTTATGTAATACCTTGATGTCTCAATCACTCCCTTTAGTAATCCCGAATTACCACAGACATGATTAGAGGAAAACGTACCGATTGATTGAGTAAGTTCTTTCTTCACCACAAATACCCGTGCTCGGCAGCAATCATTCCCCAGATTTCCACAGAGACTTTATTATTTGAAGATTAAAAGAACTGGCCTGTAATCTTCCAGTGACAAGTGAGAATCATCAGTGATCCCAGCCCAATTCTTCTGTTTTGTGGAAGGAAATAACAATAATGCTCACACTCCATAAAAGACATTTTTAATGGTTTAAAGAAACTAATGGAAGAAGAGTCCTTCCCCGCGAGATGCAATTTTGTGCATCTGGGGAGAAGTGTAAATCTTAACCAGTCTAAGCAACTAAGGTAGGCTGTAAATCAGTCTTGAGCGGCCTCAGCACTGATTAGTTATTGGGCTTGCTATAAATAAATTCAGGTGTATGTTATGTTTAGTATTTCTATACATTAATGCTCTTTTCCTAATTGAGAAATAAACATTTTCAAAGCAAAAGACTAATTGGGAAATAAGAAGAGTTTTTTTTTTTTTTAAATCACTCACATCATCACCATATAGAACCAGTCACTACAAATATTTTGGTGTATGTTTCTGTGAACTTTATTTATTTATTATGTTTTCTACATAGATATCATAGTTTCACTCAGAGTGTATAAGAAGGTACCTACCATGTTGGGGTCTATTTATTTTTACCCAATCAGCAACTCTACCTATACTCAAAACCATATTATGCCACAACATGATATTTTAAACTGGCTTCTGATATTCTATTGTAAGAATGTACTACACACATAGGATGGAGCAGAAGTGGGAGGGAATGAGGATGATTGTCATGAGCAAGAGAACAGAGAACACATGCTGAAAAGCAGCAGAAGCATCTTATAGCAAGTTCGTGGAGGTGTTTTCCTTGGAAAGGTATAATACCTTCAATGAAGGGTTCTGGGGGGAATAACCCCCTTTCTCCTCCATCTCTGATGCTACAGGCTCTTTCAAGTTTGGGATAGTTAACTTGGGCATTACGGATTGGCAGCTCCTATTTCTTCTCTAGGAAAAGCCAGGCCTTTCTCAAATCCCATCTCGCACATAATCATCTGAAAATTATGTTGCCTAGAAGAGAAAAGAGTAAAGACATCCTCCTGCAATCACTCATAGAGGGAGGGCAAGGGCTTTTAGGTCAGTCAGGGTGAGTCAAGAGCAGGTGTTCAGCCTCTCCAGAATGGGGAAAAAGTGACCAAGCAGCCCTAGGGGTCCATGAACCCGAGCAAGCAGAATCAATCATCATGTGAGGGAAACAAGCCTCTCAATTCAATGAGAACTTTTCCTAGTTTGACCTAAAATAATAATGGGCTATTAAAAGGAGGACATTTTACTGCATTTATTAAACTTACATCATACATAAAACAAAAAAAAATTTAGGAACTCCCTTTTCATATTTGCAAAGATGTTATACTTTCAGAGTTTTCTATAATCTCATTCACATCTCAGAGACTTATATTTTAAAAATTTCTAAAATGTCTTTTTTTATTGGATGATGAATTACACTCCAATATAAAATGATCACCTATTTTTGTGGTACTTCTCTAGTGCCTTTTAAAATGCCCATTTGTATTAATATAGAAAAAGGGAAACTCTAATGAAAAATTTAATAGAATTTGTCTTAAATGGAAGTCACTGCAAATTATCTCAAATATAGAAAAATTACAATGAGAATATTCTATAAAAAGGAAAGCATGAGGGAGCTTAGGGCCTGGCCCAGATCTGCCTCCACCAACCTGTGAGGGAGGAGCCCAGGCCCATCATAGGCCTGGATCTGCCCCACCCCCCAACCTGGGAGCCCATGCCTAACCCACTTCCATCTTGGGACGCTGCAGCCATCACCATAGCCTTCCCCACACAATAACCTCTACCTGGCAACAACAGACAGGGTCTAGAAGCAGCTGCATCTTGGAGAAGGCATCTCAAAGCCAGTGTAAGGCCGGCCCTTTCAGCCCCATCTCTGAAAGACATTGCATCCATCTTGAAGCACCTCCACTGCTATCTTGAGTTACCTCCCATATTGCCACCATCACCTTTGGTTGCACTAGCATCTATTGTGGGACACCAGCAAGGTCTGGAAGCCCAACATCAAGGTGAGGTACAGGTAATCTGCATGGATACTAATAGATTACAGGGTAGAAACTGTAATATCTCAGATCCACACTGCAAGAAAGGAAGACACGCAGACAACATGAAAAAACAAAGGAGGAAAGTGCCCCAACCAAACCAGGATACAATAACAGAACCCATGGACAACGAAGTTGATGAAATGTCAGAGAAGGAGTTCAGAATGTTCATAATTAAAATAATCTGTGAATTAAAGAATAACCTAAATGATCAAATACAGGCAAAAATTGATCACACCAACAAAGAGATAAGGGAGCAAATAAAGTAATCTAAAAGATTACTTTAAGAAAGAGATAGAAACTCTGAAAAAAATCAGAAACGCTTGAAATTAAGAAAACAATAAACCAAATAAAAAACTCAATAGAAAGCCTCACCAACAGACTAGCTCACTTGGAAGATAGAATGTCAGATAATAAAGACAAAGTATACAAGTTAGAAAATAAAGTTTACCACACAGTGAAGATAGTAAGAAACCATGAACACAATATCCACGAATTATGGGATAACATCAAAAGACCAAATCTAAGAGTTTTTGGGATAGAGGAAGGCACAGAGTTTCAAACCAAAGGAATGCACAATCTCTTCAATGAGATAAAATCAGAAAATTTCCCAAGCATGAAGAATGAATTGGAAAACCAAATACAAGAGGCTTTCAGGACACCAAATGTACAAAATTACAACAGATCTATACCAAGGCACAGTATAATTAAAATGCCTTGCATACAGAATAAGGATAAAATCTTAAAGGCCATAAGAAAGAGGAATCAGATCACATATAGGGGGAGACTAATTCATATTTCAGCAGATTGTTCAACCCAGACCCTCAAAGCCAGGAGATTGTGGAACAACATATACCAAGCTCTGAAAGAAATTGGATGCCAAGCAAGCATCTTATATCCAGTAAAATTAAGCTTTAGATTTGATGATGAAATAAAAACCTTCCATGATAAACAAAAGTTAAAAAATTTACAACTAGAAGGCCTCCATTACAGAATATCCTTGGTAAAGTATTCCATGAAGAGCAAATGAAAAACAATGATGAAAATCAGCAGAGGGAGGCATTACACTAAAAGAAAAACTAAACAAAGAAGAAACCAAGTCAAGTTAAATAATAAAAATGGCTGAAAATACAAATAATATCTCAATAATATCTCTGAATGTTAATGGCCTAAACTACTCAATCAAAAGACATAGACTAGCAGATTGGATTAAAAAAACAAAAAAAGACCCAACAATATGCTGCCTCCAAGAGACTCATCTCATAGGAAAAGACATCTACAGACTGAAGATGAAGTATTAGGAAAAATCATACCACTCACATAGACTGTGGAAGCAAGCAGAGTTTCCATCAAATAAAGTAGACTTCAAGCTAAAGTTAATCAAAAGGGATAAAGAAGGACACTTCATACTGCTCAAGGGAACCATACACCAACAAGACATAAAATTATAAATATATATGCCCCAAACAAAGAAGTGTCTGTTTATCCAACAAACTCTTCTCAAGTTCAAGAGTCGAATAGACCACAACATAATAATTCTGGGTGACTTTAACACACCTCTTTCATCACTAGATAGATCTTCCAAACAAAAGCTGAACAAAGAAACTATAGAACTCAATAATAAAATCAATAACTTTGAGTTAACTGGCATATATAGAATGATATGTTGATGAATGGATAAAGAAAATGTAGTACATATACAAAATAGAATACTATTCAGCATTAAAAGAGAACAAAATCATGGCATTCGTAGGTAAATGAATGGAGTTGGAGAATGAAATGCTAAGTGAAGTTAGTCAATCCCAAAAAACCAAATGCCAAATGTTTTCTCTGATATAAGGAGACTGATTCATAATGGGATTGGAGGGGAGCAAGGGAGGATTAGACGAACTCTAGATAGGGCAAAAGGCAGGAAGGAGAAGGGAGGGGGCATGGGGGTAGGCAAGATGGTGGAATGAGAAGGACATCATTACCCTAAGTACATGTATGGAGACATGAATGGTGTGATTCTACTTTGTGTACAACCAGACATCTGAAAAATTGTGCTCTGTATGTATAATATGAATTGTAATGCATTCTGCTGTCATATAAAACAAATTAGAATAATTTTTTAAAAAAATATGAAAGTTGGGTTCCAAATTCTGTCTTTTCTACAGAGAGTAGTCACTTTTCAGAAGTTAGCCTGATTCCTCAGAAAAACAAGTTCATGCAAATACTGCAGAAAACCCTGAACTAATTCATTCTGCCTTAAACTTTGTAGAGGAAACTTAAGACAAAACTCATGCATATGTCTCTCCATATGGAGTATCCCCATTTCTGAGGTACCTATAGGAAGTAGGGAGGAACTGGCATTTAGTAGCACATTTCAGCAGGACAAAGTAAAGAAATGCAAGACATCAGAACTCAAGGACAGTGGCCACAGCTAGAGGCCTATAAAGTCAACAAAATATGACTCTTTAATGTTCTATAAGATGAAACAGGAAGTGCACACAAACCATTTGAGATAAAGCACTTGGGAAATTGAGTTGTAAGCTAAACTGGAACAGAAAACTGTACTTTTGACAGAACTGTAATTGTCCAGATTTGGACGTTGACAGCTATTTTCTTGAAAATGAATTTATGTGAAAAGCACAAGAAAGTATTTATGACCAAAAAAAAAAATTTAAATAAACTTTTAAGTGAAAATTTGAATATTAGAAAACTTGTAACATTGCTATGAAAGAGATGGCTTCTTCAAAGGGAAAGGGTTTTCTGATAAGGTTGGTGATGTGCTTTGAAAAACATTCTCTAATGAACCCTTATTTAATAAGTCTGCATAACTCAGCCAATATTTTCTAAATTACCAATGCATTCTGTTACAAAATCACGAATGGGTAAAAGGTCTATTCAAAAATTCAAGATACATTAAATTTTAACATAGCAGTACAAAAATTTCATTAATGAGGTTTCAGATTTGACATTAATCTTTAAGAAAGTCCCAATTGTGGAATTTTAGTTTATTTAGAATGATGGATGGATATCTGAAATATTTGAAATACTTATTTATAATACTTTTTCTTTTTTCAACTTCATATCTGTGAGAGCCAGATTTTTCTCATTATACTTCAACTAAAACAGCATGAAAGGTGGCTTGAATATGAAGCATACATGAGAATCCTGCTGTTCTTCTTTATTTTGGACATTAAAGGGATTTACAAAAACAATACCACACTAGTCACTGTTTTTTCTTTTTTGGAAAACAGTTATTATGCATCAAAAATTATCATATATGCTAATAAGGAATAGATTTTTTATTGTAATTTTAAATGAATTAAATATTTTCTAAATTTTTGACTTAATTTGTAATATGGTGAATTTGATAGACATAATAACCCACTCAAACAAGAGTCCTTTGGAAAACTCAATACATTTAAGGATTCAAAAGAGTCTTGAGACCAAAACGGTGAGGACCACTCTATCTTCTCTAGCATTTTCTCCTCCTGCCCTTCTTTGCTGTCCAAATCTCTAAAAATTCCTATGCCTATGATGGGCATCTGGTTCCTTGATATGTTGGGAAGGCAGTTCTTCAAACATAAGTCTAAAGAGGGCTTCTAGGAAGTTTCCATATGCTCTTCCAGCAAGCATGGACACCATCTCTCCAAGTGCATGCCCAGAGTTACCATGTGGAATGTCTTCTTCCAGCTCGGGTCCCCTCTTCCGATTCGTTGACCTGCTCATCTTTCAGGACCCAGAGGGCCTTTAGCTTTCTCCAGGAAGTCCTACTTCACCCACCAGGTCAGCATTTTCCTTTTTCATTTTTTGCTTCTCTTGCATCCTGTATCTCCCTTCTTTTATAGCATTTATCTCCGTATCTTTTTTCCATTTAATTTCTACATCACCCTCCAACCTGATCAGCCAGGGCGGTGGAGAAACTAAAGAGTCATGAACAAAAAATCTTTATCTCATGGTTTGATTTTATTCAACAATCTATGTTAATTCTTTCAGTGACCTCACTAGGATGCAAGTGACAACTCCTTGTCGTTCAAAATGTGCATCTCTTACTTTGCCTTTTACCCAACAAGTCCACTTGGATTTAGATGTATGACTCTTATAGGTCCATTTCTAAAGAGAATATAAAATTTAGTTTTTTTTTCTTTCAGCCGAAATCATATTTATTTGGTTTCCCTGCTTTCACCCCAATGCTTAACAATTAGAATTAATGTCATTAATATTTGTGAGTGAATTTAATTCATCAAATTGTACTGGTATATATTTTCATAAATGATGCAAAAGTGAACTTACAATGTAGAAGAAATATTCAGAAAAATTTCTTGCTTTCTGAATGTCATGCTCCATAACACAGCTTCCTAAGAGTTTCATGGAGAATCATATTTATAGTGATAAATATAAAAATTTTAATGTTTATTCAATACTAATTATATTCATTGGGAAAATACTTATAATATTAGTCTAAAAATGTTGCAGTTTGAAATTCTGTAATGTCATATAGTTTGCCTATCCCACCTGGCAACTATGCTTGTGTTGACTCAATTTCAGCTTCTCTTTGAAGTTTTCCTATTCTTATAGGTAACTTTATCAGAGCACATCTCATTGTATACTGCTATTCATTATTTACCTGTATGTTTCCTGTGAGTCTTTACACTCTTCTGGGAAGAAATCTCTTCATATTTATAAATAACAGACACACATCTTCTTAGATGAATGAACAAAAGCACTAGCATTTTTTTAAATACTGATCCAAAATCTTCAAGAAAAGACCATTAGACTATCCTTCCCGTCCTCCTTTGCTGCTAGGGTAGCCATGTGACTGAGACCTAACAAGTGGAAATGATGCTCACTCCCTGAAGGCTGAGTCCTTGACCATCTCCCATGGGTACTCCTAGGTGCTCCTGCACCTTCTGGCTGACTGGTGACCCTCACTGTGAGCATGGGGCTGTTTGTGGTGTCAGAGTTGCTATAGTCACTCTGCCTTCATCCCTAGTGACTTAAACCCTCACTGGTGATGATTCATGAGTGAGAAATAAACGTGTTAAGGCATAAGTTTAATATGCTTGTCTATTTTACCTTAATCTAATTAGCTTATCTGAATATACTAGTTGAAGAGGGTTCCAACCCAGGATAAAGAAGTCAGTCCTCGTTTCTAACCAGACCAGAATACAGATGGTTGTCCATGGCGGTATCATCCATTTGCTGAGTCACTGTGCATGGGAAATCCATCCTCACCATGCTCTTTGCTGTATGCAGGTTTAACAGTGGATAAGGAAGACACAGATCACTACAGAACTATAGAAAAGACAGACGGTAGAGAAATGAGCAATAAAAAGCAAACAACAAAAACAAAATATTTGTTGTGAAGGAAACAAACAGCTTATGAGAATAGAAAATAAAAGAACTGCAGGTGGGGGATTTTGAATGAACCATGGTTCTGGAAAAACCTCCCTGAGAAGGTGAAATTTAAGTAAAAGCCTAGAAGAGAATGGAGTTGAAACCAGTTCAGGTGGAGGGAGCTTCATGCAGGGTAAAGGACTTGGCATGTCTGAAGCCCTAACAGGCCAGCGTGGCACACAGAATGAGAAGTGATGTTAGGGCAGGTAAAGCTGAACTCAGGAGCGATTTTCAGCCAAGTAAATGGTCCAAGTTCCCTTCCACAAACCTACCTGTGGGCTAGCTGAAGACAAGAATGCTCACATCCATCTTCTGCTTGCTTTACCAGATTATTTGGTTCTAAGTAAACAGACTTTAGAGAGCAAGAGCAACACCAGGGCCAAAAGGCAAAATGGTCCAATGTACTTGGCTCTCTTTTTTAAATTAAGGGCCATCTGAATTACCAAAGACATTTTCTGAAACAAAAATGAATTTTGTTCTATGAAAAAAATCTGTTTTGTACTTTTTTTGTATACAGCCATATAACCTTAAGGATTCAGAAATAGGAATAAACATTTTCTCTTCCTTGAGTTAGATCACTCAGCAATATATCATTGCAATTTATTGATGGAAGATTATCACTCCTAATTACTTTATGGTTGCTCTAATTTTATTACCTAAAGATAACATCATATATCTAAGATATTGAGCTGAGTGTAATCATGTTTTTTCTTTTAATCATTTTCTTGAAATTTCCAATGACTTCCCATTTCTACAGCATCCATTTCAATGATTTTCTTAACAACCATGTCCAACCTTGGGTCAGCCTCGGTGCAGCTGTGACAAATGGTCTTGCCAGCAGCTACTTGTGTAATTATCTCTGTAGACTCCTCACAGCTTTATGCACAATTTTTTGCCTAAAGGATTCTTCCTTGAATGTCACGAGTCAAGGAC
This sequence comes from Marmota marmota marmota, assembly GCF_001458135.2. Taxonomy (NCBI): domain Eukaryota; kingdom Metazoa; phylum Chordata; class Mammalia; order Rodentia; family Sciuridae; genus Marmota; species Marmota marmota. The sequence continues at coordinate 14,160,066 of NW_025999990.1, read as the reverse complement.
AACTAATATAAAAGCCATGGGATATCATTTAAACAGCTTTATGGAGATAAAAAAGACAACCTTGTACCTCAGCAGTAGAAACCCCCGGGCTTCTTTCTATTAATTAATCTTACCCATCGACAGTGAAAATTTGCAAAAGCTATTCAGCACATTTCTGGGCAAATTCAGGATCTCTAGAGCTTCTGGCCCAGCATGCTGTTGGATTGGTGTGTTGACAGCCTTGAGGTTATTCAACGGCAGCTTGCCCTAAAAATGAAATCACCATATATAAACGGAGTCACTGCGTCGTCCTCCACAAATTGTTTCTCTATGGTTTAACGCTGCCTATGGCTTATTCCTTGGGTTTTAAAGCCATGCAAACTCCATTGAGCATCTCCCCGTTGTGTGACACCACAGGAAAGGAAGCCTTCTGGGTTGCACTCATTTTGATACCAGAAAGCCCTGAGAATACTTTCCTGGGGTAAGTCAGGATTCTGTCGCATGAATCATCAGAAAACCCAGGATTCTACATCAAAAGTGAGATGATATGATAGCCTTATGTGAAAATATAGGTGTGGCATGAAACGAGCCTCCAGGAATGGCAGCTACCAATAGATTTGTTGTCATTGTCAACACTTAAAAAAAAATCCTTGAACTTCAAACCTATACCAAGCAATCAATCAACCAACACATATTTATTAGCAGCAGAACGTGACTAATTTCCTATTCAGTGGATAACCACAAAGTGTTATACTAATTCAGAAAATTCTAGTTTACAACGGGATAGATTTCATATACACACAAACCCAGAGCAGCCTCTAAAACAGGGTTTGAGGTATATTTAGATTTTTACAGGCAGAAAGAGTATATTTTCCCATCTCTTCACCAAACTATATTTTGAAAAAATTTTAACCTGGGACAAAAGTAGGAAGACAGGACACATTTTCTCTTCACCTAGATTCCCCATTGCAATTATTTTGCCACCTTTGCTTTATATTCAGTCTTTTTTTTTTTTTTTATCTGAATCATTTGAAGTGTGTAGTAGACTTCCTAACACTGGATGCTTTAATATTTCACCATGCGTTTCCCACAACATAATCACAGCATCATTATTTTACCTACAAATGTTCCTTAAACTCTACCATATAATGTGGTATACAAGCCTTCTTCAAAATTTTCCCAATTGTCATGAAACTATTTTTCATAGTTTTTTATTTTTGGCCCAGGAAGCAATCAACAAACAAGCATTTGTTTGTTAAAAGTGTTTTATCTCCAGTCCCAGATAATTAGCATTTAGGGAGAGATTCTCTGTATGGTTTTCTACCCATGGAAGGATGGACACTTTGTCAATCATTAAATTAACCCTTTTGGGGAGCAAAGAAGCCTTCCTAATTGAATTCTCATTTGATAGAATGTTCTAGAAAAATCAAACAGAAGATTAAAGCAATGACTCATATTTTTAGAAGAAAAATATTTCATGTTAATTTTCTGATAATTGAAGAGATAAGTGAAAAAAGGGGCAGGGAAATGATTGCTTTTCCTTTAATTATTGGTCTAATTGCTTTCATTCTCCAAGCTGTTTTGTCACTTCTGATATGAACTCAGCATTACATTGGGAATACAGGTGGCCCATAGGTAAATATTGGTTTTCTGCATTATGTGGTTAATTTGGAATGGTTGGAAACATAGAGACCTATCTTATTGCCTGCATTTTTGTTTATAGCACATAGATCACACCTCCTTGGAAATAATTAGGATAAGTAATAATGTTCCGCAGCTGCTGAATTATTAGCCAAATGCTCACCAAATGGGATCTCTCATTAGGACTCGTGAACAGGTAATCTTTTCAGATAAATGAACTTATAATTTTCATAACCATTTGTAAAACATACAGATGTCTCTTTTTATATTGGTTTATAATGTCTTGGCACACTAGATGGTATAGTTGAATTCCCCTTTTAAAGGATGTAAAGTCATTACTGGCACTTGATTAAGCTCTTTTTCAAAGTGGCACAAGGATCCACTGGGAATTAGACCCTATGAATAGAAATACTTTGAGGCCCAGGTATTTTTTCTAGTTTTAACTTCAAAAGAAAGTAACATTTTCTGATGAATAGTTTGATATTATTGTCATTATGCAAACGCAGTTGATAATTGCTATACATATAAAACAGTTGTCCTTATTTAAACAAATCTGCTGAATGAAAATTAAAATTAAGTTACAAATAAAAACAGGTGAAAGTGCTCATGTTTCCCCTAAATCTTAGTTTGGTTGTTTCAGATTCTGAACTGCTTCCTGTAATAATTTCAGCATTCTGGGAGAGCACAATATTTTTCTTGATGAACTGATAGGGTTACAATATCTCCCTTCATTGCAAGCAGAAAAAATTCACCTCATTTACAGGAGTTAATATATACACCTGCAATGTCTCCATTTTTTTCTCCATGAAAGGACAGCATTGAAATTGGAAACCTCATAGATGGCTGATGTGATGTAAATCATACAGATTCTCTGGAAAACAGTCTGGCAGTTCCTAAAAAAGGTTAAACAGAGTTATCATATGACCCAGAAATTCCACTGCAAATACTCAAGAGAAAAGAAAGCATATGTCTACAGAAAAGACTACATGATTGTTCAGAGCAGCTTTTCCCATAATAGTCCCAATGGAAATAACCAATGTCCATCAACTGATGCATAGATAAATAAAGTTTGAAACAGACATACCATGTATGATATTAGGCAATGGCGTTGTTTGGCAATAAAAAAGAATGAAGTTCTATGACTTCATAGTGCTTGATTATAGATGAACCTTGAAAACATTACACTAAGTGAAAGAAGCCACTAACAGGAGAATCGTATTTTAATGATTTGTGTTAAATTTCCAGGATAGGAATTCTATAGAGACAGAAAGTTGATTAATGGTTGCTTAGAGATGGGAGAGCTGGGGAGAGTGGATAGAGACTGGCAATGATTACAAGGCTTCTCTTTAGTGTGATGAAAACACGATTATGGTGATGGTTGCCCAACTCTAAGAATGTACTAAAAATTGTCAAAATGCACATTTCAAATGGGTCAACTGTATGGCCTGTGAAATACCTCAATAAGACTGTTTTATATATGATGAATATTTAAGATAGTAATATGCTTCATTACATTAATTTACACCATATGATATTTCTTTCTGGATAACTACAAGATGGCATATTGTTATCATATAACTACAGAATAATGTACAAATTATTTCATAAGTATTACTACTTTTGGAAAAATATATCAGGAAGATTTTAATCCATTGTATTTAACCAATTAATACTTGAAGATAAAGCACAAATACTGTGGTTATGTTCTGGCATAATATGAATGTGGCTTTCATAAGTCATTATATATGTGGCTTGAAGATACTTCCTCATCAATAATGAATACGATTGGAATTGCTCTTCTTCCAGGTTCTGAGTTCCAGAATATCCTTAGATGATCTAGCTGTCAACAGTGTGACTCATTTATTGAACACAAATATTAGGAGGAGGGAAAATGACTGCCTACCTACCACAGTGCTTTGCTGAACTCTCCCTTCCCTATTGTATAGGTGCACATTAGGCTGATCCTATAGATTTTTTTTTTAATCTCTCTTGAAAATAGAATAATTCAGTTGAGCCCCTGGACCTTATCATTTTCTGGCTCAGACTTCATCCACAGCACCAAGAACCCGAGTGGAAGAGGAAGCTTAAGTCTGTTCTTTTGTTGCCTCCCTCCTCCATTTTGTTCTAGATTTTTCAGAATATAGAGGGAGGGATGGAGAATGGTGGTGGCTGTGAAAACAAATATTGATTTATTTAATTGAACATAAGAATGGCATAATTTGTGGTTAATTAATATCTGCTCTTTGGCAAGTGTCCAAATATTGGGTCTCTCATGGAGCTCAGGGATGACTCCAGGGAATAATACAATGTTCCTTGTTGTGAAAATGTTCCTCAATGTTCTTTGAGACAGGATAGATTTTGCTGTACAAACAAGCCTGCAAAATAGTGACTTTAACATGAGAAACTTTTTCTAATCTTTTCATGCCACATGTCCATCACCCTTATCATTTGCAGAAGTTAGGGCTTCTATTCCAAATATCCTTGCAGTAGGACCCTGGCTGATGGTGTCTTACATAGGATCTCTTTTGCATGGGTCTGATACCAGCAACTAGTGTTCCAGACTTCATAAAAGAGGTGAGAACAATTCTTGCAAAGGGAAACAATTCTTGATAGGACCAAATAATTTAATTTCATTGTTCCATAACAGGTTCTTCAAAAGACAAAATCACCTTAGAGCTCTAATAAAAATACAACTTGTATTTCTTGATAGCATTTTCTGATTTTATGCCTGAATTTGTGCAACAGAGTGTTACATCTCAGAAAGACCTGTGAGCAATACTTAGATTAGGGGATAAAAGATTTTTAAGATCTGAGGCAGCTGATGCTGTAAACCTATAACATAACAAATGATGTGTAAAAAAAAATTCAACTCCTTAACTACTTGCTGTAATTTAAAAGAAACTATTTAAAAATTTCTCTCTTTGAAGATGAAACTAGAGCTCTTTAATAATACTCATTACTTTTTTTTTTTTTTAATAATGTAAGGGCTTGGGATGTGGCTTAGTAGTAGATGCTTACCTAGCATGTTTGGGGACCTGGGTTCCATCCCCACCACTGCATAAGAAAATAATAATAATGTAAAAGACCCTGCATGTGTGGCTTTACATCCTAAGAAAATAATTCTCTAGGGTCACATGACTAATAAATCAAGTATTATTACTATTATTATTATTATTAGCAAATAGACACACCAATTCACTGTTTCTGAAGCCACTATTTCACTTAAAGAACAGTGTAATTCTGTCATGGGTTTTGAGTTCAAATTTACCATGAAGAATTCATGGAAATTAGCACCTAAACGAGGCAGAAGTTTAGTGAAGGCTAGCTACTCTGAATGTAGAACACAGTTACTTCAAAATGTCACATTGGATATCTTGACAACTTAAAAACACTAGTGTTCCTTTAATTGGTGATTATGTTTCTAGGAATTTTATGCTAAGAAAGTAATATGAGAGATGTAAAAAGATTTCTGTATAAGAATGTCTAAGCTAGTTCTACTTACACTATGGAAAAGGCAAACACGTCTAAAATGGCTCTCAAAAGGAATTCATTCTATTCCTACTATGTGAACAAATATCGTTGTCAAAAAAGTCATATTGTAGAATTATATAAAATGACATGGAAAAGTAAAGAAAGCAACTTGCAAAGGAGTGTATGCGATATACCTTAATTTCATATTCAGCCATACCTTTTACTTTCTCAAGAATATTTATTGGTAGCTAGTGTGGAAAGGAGAGTTGAGTGAAGATCAAATACCAAGGTTGCTATTCATGCCTATCTTGGCCTAGGTTTGCAGAACTAACTTGAAATGTAGTCACACAAGTTTATTTGCAAGGATGTGCCCGCTGGGAGGTAGGACTTCTCACATCACAGTTCAGGAACACTGGCCAAGTGTTCCAGCAAACCACTCTGAAGGCTGCCTTGTCTCCTATGACCTAGTCTCCAAAGTCCTACAGCACCATCGCTACCCACTTTATTCATTGGCCAGTCAATAAGTTTGGCTCATATTTAAGGGAAGTGGGCCAACTCTCAGTCTTCCATGGGACAGTGCCAAAGAATTTGTGGAAATAGCTTAAAGCAACCACAGGTAAGATCTGAAAGATCTATGAATCAAGTTATGGGATTTTTATTCCCAAGTTCTCTGCTTTTTTGTTTTTGGTGCTGGAGATTGACCTTGAGGGCATTCTACCACTGACTGAGCCACATCCACAGCCCATTTTTATTTATTTATTTTTTAAAATTTTAAGACAGAGTCTTACTAAGGTGCTGAGACTGGCCTGGAACTTGTGATCCTCCTGCCTCAGCCTCCTGAGTTGCTGGAATTATAGGCATGCATCATCACGCCTAGCAAGTTGTAGGATTTTTTTTTAGTTTACTTTCAAATTAAATTGAAATAAATGTTTTAAGCTTAGTTCTGAAAAGTAATGGGACATTAAATAAGCAGAGGAATAACACAATAACATGTGCATTTTTCAAAGATAAGTCTGGTTTGGATGGAGATGGGCAAGGGTCAGGAGTAGAAATAAGAAAACAAGGGTATTGCAGTAAGCCAAGCAGAGGATTTGGGGTGTTTGGAGATTGAGAAATGGACTGATTTGGAAATATTTCAAAAATAAAGTCCACAAGATAAAAGAAAAAGATGATTCTCAGATTTTTGGTGGGGAGGAATGATGGGTGCTGATCAGGTTTGGGGAAAATTCCATGTTGGTCATGTTGAGATTGAGCTGTCCTTGAGAAGTTCTAGAGAACTTGTCAGGTATATATAAAATGAGACTTAAGACAGGTTGAAGATGTAACTTTTGATGAAAATGAAAATAAACATGTTAAACAACATATTGAATGTCAATTTTCCTGTTATTTCAATTTTTTTTTAACTCTTCAAGCTAAGCATGGTAGCATGAGCTACATCCTAGAATGGTCATATCATAGAGCATCAAGGAGGAGCTAGCAGTGCCTAAGGTCTTACTACAAAGCAAAGTAGCTAGCTGTGCATGGTGGCTCACACCTGTCATCCCAGCTACCAAGGAAACCGAGGCAGGAGGATTGCAAGTTGGAGGCCAGCCTTAGAAACTTAGCAAGAATTTGTTTCAAAATAAAAAACAAAAAGGAATGGGTTGCAGCTCAGTGGTAGAACTCCTCTGGGTTCAATCTCCAGTACTGAAAATATAGAAAAAAAATGAAGCTGTTAAAATAGTACTGTGACTACCATGCTATTGCCTACCTCCTTACTATATAGGACTAGAAATTCTAAGGGATTATAACACAGTTGGGGACTGTCAGCATGTCTGTGTTGAGGAAGCAAAGGGCACAATGAAGAGGCTTTTCTTTCCTCCTCCCTAAGAAAATAGGAAAGAGGAATTCTCCCCACTTCAGAGCTACGTGAGAGTGTTCTAAGGAAATCTCCTGAAAAGATTAGAAAGATCTTGCTCCTGTAAGAAGCAAGTAAGAAGAGCAAATTGGCATCTCATGCATTGGTTGAATGCATACTTAGCAGATTTGTTGATCTGCCCCGGGTTTACCTACCTATGCAAGGGGGAAGAATCCAAGAAAGAGGCTGTAGAATAACGGGATGGCCAGCATTCTATGCTGTTCTTCATGGCAAAGGTAGATGGATGAGGGATTTTATGCCTGGAGTCTGGGCAGGAGAAAGAACCAGGCAAAGTTGTTTTGTTCAAGTGGATTTGGAAGGCTCATTCATAGGGAATCCCCAGAGCAAGGGTCTTTGGATAGCCTGTTGGTGAGGGTTGGTTGAAAAAAAAAATCATCTAGAGCCAGAGTCAGCTCTCACAGTGCTGAGGAAGCCTCCCAAATCCCTGCCTCACCTTAGAATTTCACACATGCTCCACGGAAGAGCCAGCTTTGGGCAGTTGGCTCCAGGGGGCGTCAGTCAGAAAAATTGCAGTAACTCAACAGAGCTTCCCAGTCTCTCCCCGTTAAGCAGAAATCATTCTGATCTTTAACTTTCAAATTTTATCCCCTCTTTTTTCTCTATTCCTCAACAGCAGAAAAACGAGAATCAAAGGAGAAAGAGAGAAATGGAAGAGAACATGATAGTTTTCTCTTTCTTCTGGTTTTAAGCAGGAGCTGGAGAGAAAGGAAAAGATGAAATCAGAGCTTAAATGTATACATCTCACACAAGCTCAGTCAGTAAATACTATTTTGATTACTATTTTACAGGTAAGAGAACGGAGACAAAGTGATTTAATCAACTTTCTAGAGGTCATACAACTTGAAGTGACTCACTAGCTTGCTCTAAAGTCTGTGATGATAAAGGTTACATGATATAACCTGATATGGTTCCTGATATGGAACATCCCCTAAGGGCCCAGGTCCCCCAGTGTAGCAATGTTCAGAGGTGGGGCTTTTGGAAAGTGATTGGATTATGAAGACTCTAAACTCATCTGTGGCGTGGATTAATAATTTGAGAGACTAACAGGAGCAGGTGGAAACTGTAGGCAGGTGGGGCACAATTGGAGGAAGTCCTTAAAGACTGTATCTTGTCCCTGGCCTGCCCCACCCCTGCTTCCTGGGTGCTATAAGCTGAGAAGCTTTCCTCCACTACGCCTGTCCGCCATGATGTTCTGCCTCACCTCAGGCCCAAAGCAATGGAGCCAACACTTATGGAGGATTAAGTCGTCTGAAACCATGGGCTCAAATAAATCTTTCCTCCTTTAAGTTGTTCTTGTCAGGTATTTTGGCCACAGAGATGAAAAGCTGATGAAGAGATTTGAGAGCATGGTTCAAATGGTTTTAAGAGGAAAAACAAATAAAATAAAACCATTTAAAGATTGTAGCCAACAAGTTCAGACTGATCTGAACTGGAAATGTAGATACATGAGGACCTGATAGCACATCCAAATAAACTCACAGGAATTATTTGAAAATGTTCACTAAAATATAAACAGTAATTATCACTGCTAGGCAGGATTATGGTGGTTGTTTTCCTTTGCAAATTTTAGTAAGTATATTACTTTATATGTTAATTAGGAGAAATACAATAAAAATGATATGGACAGTCACAAGTTAAATGTAAATTCAAAACACTTTGTTCACTGTGCCCTACCTAATTGCCTTTTCTGTTGGTAATTCAAGTGAAAGAATTTAATGAAGTTAACACATTCTTGGGAATTTTGTTTGTAATTGGCAAATCTGATTAAGAGAAAAAAAGAGAAATGATGTCTGCCTGGAAATTCCATGAGAAAAACACAAGAGTGTTTGGTTCACCGTTGTGTCCTGAGCTGTTAGCCCAGAGGGAATTCTCTCCCAGCAAAACCATATAGCCTTAGCTTCTCTATGGCCTTAGTCACTCAGCTGTGATGGAAAACTGCAGAACCCAGTACACACCGTGAGACTTGCTGGTGGAAATGCCTGGATAGTCCCTAGGTCCTCAGCAGAGAGGCAGCTAACTCAGAGGAGAAACAAAAGGGCAAAAAGCACTATTATAACAGAACAAGACAAGTGTTTGGGATGTTCAGAAACCCTGTAGGAGGGGTGCAGAATTTAGGGGGCTAATGCTCTGCTTGCACAGTTGGGCATAAAATAAAGTGAACTCAAAGTGATTACCATTAATGTCACCCCATTAGTACACCATAAATAGGAACAAAACAATAAAATTCACAGTCCGCAAAGCCATCTAGTGTTTGACTATGCACGTTGTGGCTGAATATACTTTGGCCTCCAAATGAGGTAATGGAATATTTCTATAGGATAATGTATATAAATATTCTGGCCATTACGTAAACTTGGTTGGAACTTTTGTCTAAAGTTTTTGCTTTGTGTAGTTATAGTATTTCTGATTTTATGAATGAAGTTACATGCTGAATTCCTTGGACAAAGATTGATCCAAGTGACAGAATATCTTAAAGAAGTGAAAATGTTTTCTATTCATTTTCACTCACCAGTCCCTTGGACAAGAATAATAATAATTGTCAGTTGTTCAAAGTCTATAAAATCGCTGCTCCTGGAATTCTTTTTCATTATTCTTTTGATACTGTTCTTTAATAAACTCTAGTTATTCATAAACAATGAAAAATCCAGGCCGTGGTCATATAGTAGAATCTTAGTGGAATTCGAATTAGTGCAATTTAATCATGTGACTCATTTACATTTTGCCATTTGTATTAAGATCTAGCTACTTTCCCCATACATAGAGTATATGGAGTAGACAGCTACCCAGTCGGGCTTTACATGTCATCTTACATATAACGGAGGGATTTTGAGAGTAGGTGTGTCTATCTGGAACAAATGTCCTGTCAATCATTAGAATTCCTGAATTATTTTCTTGACCTGCTATTATCATTACTAGAAAAAATTTGGCAGTTGTGTAGTGCCATCTAGTGGGTAGTTTGCTGTAAACAAATACTAAAAAAGGATTGTTGTATTTAATTTATAAAACTACTATACATATTTAAAAATTTCAGGCTTTGTAAATTAGGACATAATAAAGTCATCAAATTTTAGAATTTTTTACTGTTGCATTAAAAAACAATTTTAAATTAGCTAACAAATACATTAAGATTGCCAAATAGCTTACAATCACTGTCTTTTATTGAAAAAAATTGAAGTTCTTAAAACTAATTTAAAACTCTACAACACATATTTCTCATTAATCAAAAAATTTAAATTATGCTATTCAGAAGAAGTGAGTTGATAGTACTATTGAGTGTATAAGTGTTAATAACAAGAATATAATTTCTCACAAAATTACTTAGTTGGAAGAGCATATGATTTACTACTAATAAATGTTTTAGGAAAATAACCCAGCATATTTTAGCATAATATTTAGGATGCTAATTCTATAAAGTTTTACATTTTATTAGTTTCAGCAACAAGACACCAACTTATTAATTATTTTCTTTCCTTATTAAATAAAATTCTGCTTAAATGATCACTGTCTGTGTACTTATGGGCCAATGGCATTTATCGAACAGTAGCTTCTCAGAAGTGTTGAGTGGATGGAAAAATATTTTTGTGAAGGATGAGAGTGCGTAAGCAGAGTGGAAAACACAGAAGGATGCAGACAACCAGAGGTCGTGTGCGTTGAAAATCCAAAGCTTCCTTGCCTTACTTGACGCGGGTTTGGTAATAATGGGAGATGTGCAATAATGGAATAGAGTGGCTTGGTAGCTATGGGTGTGTCTTCCACTGGATGTGTTCTAGCTGGAGTTGGATGATGGTGATGATGATGAGGATGCCAATGGCAGTTTTAGGGAACTACCCCCAAAATTTATTTGTTTCAAGAACTGAACCCATTGCTCTCCGTGAAGTGTATTAGTTAATCCTCTTCACACACATGTGAGTTAGTAGTATCAATCTTCCCATTTTACAGAATTGAGGGAAAAGGTAGTGTGTTGGTTCACAGCTAGGAAGCACTTGGGAAGGATTTAAACCTAGGTTTGTCTACATCCAGAACCCACACTCTTGATTTTGCTGTGATAAATTGCAGCAATGACGAATGAGTTTCAATTTCATTCACTCATTGTACTTACTTTCTTTACAAATGAGTTCCTTGTGTTAGGTGTGTGACTGAATTCGAAAGCCCCAGAATACTCTCGAAATTCTAAACTTTTGTGTTTCCATGACAGTACTTAAAGCAATATTGAGATTATGGCTTTTTAATCTGTAAATTCAATGTCAAACTTAGCTAGTGGATAAGAATTGTCATAATGCTTGAGTATAACACCGATAGTAGATACCGTCATCATCTGAGTTGCGGGGGAAACTAAACTTCCTTCCTGAGTCTAGGGCCCCCTGTTGTGTAAGTCTAGGTGCTAAAACCCAAACACCTGCTGGCAAGTGACAGATGCTCAGTCAATTGGATATTTCCACATTGGACTTTTAATAGTGGAAAAAAATAAAGAAAGAGATAACTGCCACCCATAGTAGTGTTTATGCCTGGAGATGGTTAACAAAGGAAGGCCATGTAGACCAGCCTTTTCACTCCTTAGCCTGTTTGTATTTTGACAGCCTGATTCTGGCTGTCTCTCATCAGTTCTCTGAGTCCCCAACATGCTTTCAATCAACCTTATTTCTGCTTGTGATGATCAGAGTCAGTTTCTATCGAATGCAGCTAACAACCTTAATAACACTCCACTCTTGAATCCAATAAGTGACTTTTACAGCTGCTGATATTTGCCAACATCAGGTATTTTGATGCTGTCTCCAATAAATCGTGCTAAAAATATGACTTTGATTACGACTTTACAACATGAAAAGTTTCACTGATCTGACATTTCAGACTAGAGGTTTTATTGTAAGTATGCTGTAATTTTTCAGTGCTTCTCAGAAAAAAATATCATGATTTTTCTGTTGCTTGCACAATGATTATTATTTGTAATAATAATGCGTGATGTGAGACTCAAATAATATATGTTAAATGCCAAGATATTTTTTTTCTTCTTGTGACATTAGACTGTGGACATAGGATAATGCAACAACACTTTACCGCATTTTATGGAATTTTAAGTAGATGTGAGTGGCAAAGAGCATGACAGTATGATAATGCCTCCACAACCCTAATTTTTAAAAATACTATTTTGGTTGTTGATAGACGATTAGTTAATTAATTAATTAGTATGAAGTGCTGAGAATCGAATGCAGTGCCTCACATTTGCTAGGCAAGCACTCTACCACCGAGCCACAACTCGAGTCAGAACTCCACCTACATCCCTAGTTTTAAATGACAATAATCACAGGATTCAACATGAGGGTTTAACAAATATGTTGAGTTAAAACACGCAGAATGGTGGTTCCATTCCCAGCTTTCCAAGAAATCCCCATACTGCTTTCCAAATTGGCCGCACCAATTTGCAGTCCCACCAGCAATGTACAAGTGTACCCTTTTCCCCACATCCTCGCCAGCACTTGTTGTTGTTTGACTTCATAATGGCTGCCAATCTTACTGGAGTGAGATGGTATCTTAGGGTGGTTTTGATTTGCATTTCTCTGACTGCTAGAGATGGTGAGCATTTTTTCATGTACTTGTTGATTGATTTTATGTCCTCCTCTGAGAAGTGTCTGTTCAGGTCCTTGGCCCATTTGTTGATTGGGTTATTTGTTATCTTATTGTTTAATTTTTTGAGTTCTTTGTATACTCTGGCATATTAGGGCTCTATCTGAAGTGTGAGGAGTAAAGATTTGTTCCCAGGATGTAGGCTCCCTATTTACCTCTCTTATTGTTTCTTTTGCTGAGAAAAAACTTTTGAGTAAGTCCCATTTGTTGATTCTAGTTATTAACTCTTGTGCTATGGGTGTCCTATTGAGGAATTTGGAGCCCGCCCCCACAGTATGTAGATCATAGCCAACTTTTTCTTCTATCAGACGCCGTGTCTCTGATTTGATATCAAGCTCCTTCCCCTTCTCGGTCTATTCCCTAAAGACCTAAAAAGAGCATACTACAGGGACACTGCTACATCGATGTTCATAGCAGCACAATTCACAATAGCAAGACTGTGGAACCAACCTAGATGTCCTTCAATAGACGAATGGATAAAAAAAATGTGGCATTTATACACAATGGAGTATTACTCTGCATTAAAAAATGACACAAAATCATAGAATTTGCAGGGAAATGGATGGCATTAGAGCAGATTATGCTAAGTGAAGCTAGCCAATCCCTAAAAAACAAATGCCAAAAGTCTTCTTTGATATAAGGAGAGTAACTAAGAACAGAGTAGGGAGGAAGAGCATGAGAAGAAGATTAACATTAAATAGGGATGAGAGATGGGAGGGAAAGGGAGAGAGAAGGGAAATTGCATGGAAATGGAAGGAGACCCTCAGGGTTATACAAAATTACATACAAGAGGAAGTGAGGGGAAAGGGAAAAATAATACAAGGGGGAGAAATGAATGACAGTAGAGGGGGTAGAGAGAGAAGAGGGGAGGGGAGGGGAGGGAAGGGGGGATAGTAGAGGATAGGAAAGGCAGCAGAATACAACAGACACTAGTATGGCAATATGTAAATCAGTGGATGTGTAACCGATGTGATTCTGCAATCTGTATACGGGATAAAAATGGGAGTTCATAACCCATTTGAATCAAAGTGTGAAATATGATATGTCAAGAACTATGTAATGTTTTGAACAACCAACAATAAAAATTTAAAAAAAACACGCAGAATGATGCCTATAACATGTTAACTACTCAAAACAGTTACCTGCAATTGTGAATATTATTATTACTGATTTAATTTGTTTTTTCCTATGTAACTTTTCAATAATGCACTATTTTGGAAAGATGTTATTAAAAAGGAAACTTAAGCATTTGATGAGAAGCTGGCATCTATCCAAAGTATATTAAGGAATCAAGATTCATAGAATTTTATGTTAATACCTTAGAAAATAGAAAAATGAGAAATTATAGAATTCAGGCATAAACCTAATTCACAGTAGCAATTGTTTCTTGATAAGAAACGACAAAGCTTCTGAATGTTGTCCCTGTGGTCTTTCAGTAATTTTTTTTACATTAATTAGAATAGGATAGATCAAAAGAGAACAAATGTTAAACCAAGTTTTAACATTGGTACAATATTCTTAACTAGAGACCTTAAATTTCATAAATTTTTCTACCATTGTCCTTTTCTGTTTCCAGCGGTGTCAACCAGATTTAGAAACTCTCTGTACTATTTTTCAACTTTTCTATAAGTCTAAAATTAGTTCAAGATAAAAAAATCATTTTAAGTACAAAAAAAGAAAAAAAATGAAAAGCTTAGAAGAAAATATGTTTTCTTTTTTAGGAAGCATGTTGAATCAAAATGATGACTAGGAATAAAATTATGTAAAAGAGTTTTGCACACAAAACTTTAGTAGAGAAACCCTGAAGTTAGTCTGCCCGAAACACTGACTGATGTCACTGTGCACATTTGACAATTTAAGCAGTGGCAGAATAGTGCAGGTTGTAAGATCTAGAATCACATTAGTCTAAAAATGTTAAACCTTTCTGCTGCCAGGGTGGCTCCTCCTCTCTTAACTCTCAGCAGGGTTCTTGTGATTGCAGGTGGCCTGCCTCTTCTCTCTCTAGCTGTACCTCTCCCATCCTTCTTGCAGGAGACTGATCTTTCAGGATACTCTTTCTCTGTTCAGTTCCCTGCTCTAAATCTGCCATTGCCTCTGCTTCACTGACAGCAGCCTTTCTCACTCTGCTCCATGGACCCCCTGTGGACAAATCACCTGGAATTCATGTCCACTACATTTATTCTTGGTAGAATCTCACATTTACAGAATTAGAATCTCTGGGTTGGTTTTAGAAATCCACATTCCAAAAAACAAACAAACAAACAAACAAACACCCTAGGTCTAACTAGTAAGACCTAAAGGATGCAATTTAAAAAGCCACCACTGAACTCTGACCTTGTGTTCTTCCCCCCCAAGGGCCTGTCCTAATGTCCATGCTCTTAATCTAGACAAGAAGGTGGCTTTAGGATTTTTTTTTTTATGTATTATAATTATATCCCCAAGCTCCATTAAACTATTCTGCTTAAACTAGAAATAGTAGCTCTCTCAATAATTTCCTTCTGATTTTAAGAATCTAATTCCTTTTTCTCTTTTTTTTTCTTTGTTAGTACATTATAATTATACAAAATAGTGGAATAATTCATTGCTACATATTTGGACACGTACATGATATAACAATATAATTTGGCCAATTTCATTCCCTAGGACCTCCCCTTTCTCCTTCATATTTTGGCTGCAGAAACAGAAGATGAAAGACAAGGAGGGCAGTAGTGATGCATTAGCAAAAAGTATTTGCAAAATGATGTCTATTAAATTAGTATAGTTTGCCAAAACATAGAAGTTCAACATTCAAACTGAAAGGATTATTCACACTGAAGTCAATTTTGATTTCTACATCTGAGAGATGAGCAGCTGGACCTCCATCCATATCTGTCCCATGAACACAGGCTGAGGGAACCCAGAGAGGCAGGATCAGGAAACCTGTGCTCCTGACGTCTGTGGTGGCAGGAACGTCCAAGATGAAAAAACAGATTCAACAAGCAAAAGAAGATGACGTAGGGCTGAGCAAGGCTGTGTGCAGCCTCAAGGGAGGTCCAAGACCAGGCAAGAGGGAGTCAGCTGGGCACAAATGCCTGCTTCCAATCAGCATGATTAAGGACCCGGGTAGGACAGGCAATTAGAAGAGTTTTGCCTATTTTTCATCTTGTACCCTATTAGAGTCAGTATTCAGCAATTCTAGCTGAAACATCTACAGAATACAGCCAGCAGTGGAAACAGGAAAATCAGAGGCAATGAATCCTTTGGCATGAATTCTGGCTAATATTAAAAATCCACCACTCAGGTAGGAGCAAAAATAGAACTGGAATGAGCTCCCTCCCATTCTTATTACCCAGGACTTGACAGAACCCAGTCTTTGAAACGTGCTACAATAAAAAACAAACAAACAAACAAACAAACACTGTTTTGTTTTTAATTATATTGATTTTAAAAAAACTTGTGTACATACTTTTCACAAAAACATTAGCTTATTTATAAGTGGCTACAGAAATTCTTATTTTTCTCCTTCCACTGGAGTAGAATACAATTCCATGCTCTGTAGGGAATCGTAGCTTCAAGGAGATTACTTTGAATGGTTTCAAGAATAACACTCGTGCGTGTTCACACAGTCCCTGGGCTGTCACACCAGCATGTGCAAGTCCATCTTCCCAGCTAAAATGTTAAAGGAGTTCACAGATTGGCCCTCCTCCATGGTTAGCCAAGGGTGAAATGGTGCTTGCTCCTTTGTGGAAAATTTCCACTTCCCAGGCTTGGCATTTGGAGGCCTAAGACAAGAACATTTATTTCACAGCAGTGGGCAGTTAGCTTTCAAGGCTGTGTTTTACTCATGTTAGCTTGTCTTTGGATAGGCCTCCAGTCTCACTTGAAAGCATTTCTGCAGAAAGAAAAATAAAATCTTGGCAGAGCACAGTCTAATATGATATCGCTTTTTAAAACCTATCAACCGTATCTCCTCCACGGAGTCTTCCTGATTCTTGCACTCACAGGTAGCCACCCCCTCCTCTCAATTTCCATGCTTCACATCTGATTATAGTTTAGGAGCCCTACCCACATTCTTACTTCATTTAATCAAAAATATCATGAAAGAGCAATTTCAAACTTCCCCACTGCTTCTTACAAGAAAGCTAAACTTAAAGATTTAAATAACTTGTCCAAGGTTACGTTGTTATTAGCAGGTGGAGTAGGTCTCCAGCCAAAATTCTTGTTCCCTGACCTCTCTCCACTGAGAAACCTTTACTTCCATATTTGTTGGCTCATTTTTATCGTGGAAAGGTTTGCATTTCTGGCCTCTTTCCTCACCTTGAATGAGTCCTCCGTGTCAGCCTCAGGGATGCTCCATCACACAGAGTCTAACATGGTCAGTCAGATTACTTCAAGTCTCATTTGGATGAGTGCATGCTTAATCCAATCAATTGTGTGCTTAATAGGCCATTAAGATGGTGACCGCACAGCCCCCAGAATGCCCCAAAGATTCATTGGTCACACACACAGGGCAGCTTTTGTACTTCATACAAACAAGACCATTTGGGAAAGCATGTGAGAATAATATTTTTAAAATTATTTATTCTACACTTCCTTTTTTCCTTTTCTGTTTTCATTTAGCTTTGCTAATTCTCTCTTTGGACAGAGAGAGGTTTATTATTATTATTATTCTTTAGGTCTAAAGTTATGCTCTAAATCCACCTCTGTGAATTAAGGAAAGAACTATAGTGAAATCTGAACAGTTTCTAAGTACAGTCATAGACTGTACTTAATAATGGGATATGTTCTGAAAAACATACCCTTGAGAAATTTTGTCATTGTGCAAACATCATAGAGTACTCTCACACCAACCTAGCCCCCTACTCACCTCAGCCTTATGGTATACATATGTACATAGTATAGTTATTATTCCTAGAGCAATGTTGCACAAAAGAACATGAGATAAATTCAAGTCCAACAGAACATGATAGAATCAACAGACTTGGTAAGCATGAGATACATGAGGGTGCTTCCAGTATGCTGTTTTATGGTAAGCTTTTTTACATAAGTAGAAAGATGACATGATAAAATATAATAAAAAGTGTAATTCACAAATACTATGTATTCTAGACCAAAACTTAGAGCAGTAAATATTGGGAGATGCTAATGCATGTGTGTATTTCAGTTCTTATGAAAAAAGACAATAAACCAAAATCAACAACAAACTGGGAAAAATATGTTCAACGTGTAAGAAAAAATTTTAAATATCTTTTAATTTAATGAGTGCATACAAATTAATATGGTATTTATACACAGAGAGAGAGAGAGAGAGAGACGGACTAAAGACATGAAGGTAATTGTCACAGAATAAAATCCAATTAGTAAATAAAAAGAGAGGGTCAGATACTTGCCCTCACTAAAGGTAATACATAGAAACTACAATATAAGTGAGGTATTTTTATTGTGTGTGTGTGTGTGTGTGTGTGTGTGTGTATATATATATATATATATATATATATATATATATATATATATATATACCAATTTTCTGAAAATCAATTTTAGAAGAGAAAACTGTGCTTAATATTAGTGGCCCACAAAGAAAAGAAGCATGCCTACAAGAACACATTTAAACAATTTTTTTTTTAAATAAAACATCCTAGGACTCTGCTGCATTCCTTGCTCATGGACATGGAGAAATGAGAACTTCCCTGTCCCGCCGTGTTTTCCTGCTTTCTGGTTGTTCTAAGAGACATGGCCACCGGGCTCAGGGAACATTAGACCAAAGTCTTGGGGATTCCAGAAAGAAATTTTCATTTGAGGACATCTGGAAGCATCAGAAAGAAGTATTTCTCCCTTCAAGATTTTCCAAAGGAGATGAGTAGATGTTTTAATCAAAGGCATCTGGATCAGCAGAGTGTAATTCAGAGGAGGGTGGTTCCAACGGTCACTTAGAGCTGAGTGACTCTGTGACAGGGCCTTCTTCCCTCTAAGCTGCAGGTTCCTGATTTCTTCATACTTTCCTTTCAGCAAGAAATATATACACCATATATATATTAAGAGGACAGGGCTCCTGTCCATTTTTCTAGTTCATCTATGAAATGTGCAGCGGACGTTTTGAAATGTAGTAGCACTCTATATTGTTGAATGACTGCAAAAGACAAGGGGGACACTGAATCTTGGGATTGTGTGAGAGAGAGACTGTCCATCAAACAGGAATTAGAAGATATAGAGGAGGCAACACATTATAAGAGGAGGATCACTTAAAGCTAGGAAATATGGGGAGTGGTCCACCAGGAAGATCATACCCTCTGATTACTGCATTGAGTCAAAGAACACTGACCTCTCCAAGGGGGAGTGAGGGGAGCGCTAATACCTGCTAAGTACAGAGTCCATTTAGAAAGGACAAAGTGGATGGTATCAGTAGCCCAAGAAAGAGATCCTAAAGACAGTTCAGGAAAAAGAACGTTGCAACCAGGTGACAAATGAGTATTATGATGTGCCTTCATGTTTATGTCTCTGTATACATACTTATATAACATATAAATACTGAAGGAATCTACAACAATCTGTCAGCAGTGGTCCTTCCTGAAAAATAATAGTATAATAAGGGGCTTACATATTTATAATGAACATGTGCTGCCTTCTAACATCAGAAACAATAGGAATCCTACTTCAGGGCTAATGTTTATGGCCATGAAATTGTTTTTTAAATTAATTCTAATATACCGAAGGAAATGTGCCTTTCTTTTGTGTGTATCTTCATTTCTCTTTTACAAATCAATATCAACGTAGTTCTGCTGTATACTAATGGAGATAGATTTTTAAACAAATCCTGCTACACAATGTTTCTTCTCTTTGGTTCTAGCATCAACTTAGGCTTTTTCTTCATGGGGGAAAGAGAGGAAAGCCACAGGGATAGATCATAATTCGTGTGTCAAACATCTAGGCCTCTGATGACTCCAGATCCATGAATCACTGCATATGTTCCAAATTCACCCTATAATTGAATCAAAACTCAATCAAGTATTATACAGCTCAGCTTGTGCTATCATTGCTCTTCACAATTGTATTTGAGGTAAAGTATTCTCTGCATGAAACCTAAAACAACCAGGCCTCCAAAGATGTCTCGAAGCATAAGAATACAGAGCAATAATAGCTCACAAGCTCTCGAAAAGTAGAAGTGGGCTTGCAAATTACTAAGCTCCCATGAGGCAGGGACCATCGAAGCCATCATCCCTTGGTGTCCAGATGATCAGATCATTCCTTTCAAGGTAGAGTCCAAAGGCTTTGAATTCACTACCTGGTCTTTCCTCTAAAAATAAACCATCACTTCTCAGCTCTGAGTGTGATTCTAAAAAAGATGTCCCAAACAAGTGTTTGTAACCCTTAACTGTTTTCATAATTATTGCCTATTTTCTGAAATACAGGGAAAAAAATTCTATGCAAAGGCTAGAATGGCATCTACAGATTTTTCTAAGTGGGCCATTATTTGGGAATTTCCTAGTTTCCACCGATCCTCTGCCTGGCCCACTGGATTTGACACGGTTGGCTCTTTGTCATCATGACTATCAGAATGCAATAAAGCCAGTGGAGTGCATGCGATGGGAAGATTGGATTGTGAGCACACCAGTCCCTCCAGACTTCCAATTAATGGTCCCAGCTTATTGGGCAATATAATTGTCTACATAGCTGTATTACACAGGGCTTATATGCAATGCTGGAGAGTGCTGTTCAGTTACCATTCCTTATGACAGAAAGAAGAAAAAAAAATGTTGGAAAAGCCAGACCAGGAGAAATGAAATCAACCAGTAGATGTCTCTATGGTGCTTCTGTTCAGTCATGTTGCCTGCTCGCCTACAGATGTCTGCTGGTCTGCAAATGTAATGATAGGAAGATTTGTACCTTTTCTTTTGGGCGGGTGGGAAGAGAACAAAAATATACCAGAATTCTTTAATAATGTCTTTTCTGTACTTACTGCTAATTAATGTAGCCATTAACATCTGTACTTCTGGTCTCATCTTTTTAAAAACTATATTTGACTTGCTTGAAGATAAGCAAGAAGGAAACTTGGAACAGATTTTTGTAAAATGATCACATTAGTAATTCCAGAAATGCATGAAAAAAGTCTATCCCAAAGGGGGAAAAATACTATTTCATACCAACTTATTCTAATCCCTAAATCATAGAGGAAGGGACACTCTGGAGGGAAATAGGACATCACTGAAAGATAAGTCAGATAAGTCAGAGGTTCCAGGGGCCACAGAGAACTCCAGCTTCCCACCCACTTACTTTCCAAGCCTCCCATTACTCCAGTAGGGGGTTCCTGGGTTGGAGCACAGGATATCACACAGTGCTGGGTATCTGCCCTTGGAAAATCAAGCATTTCCAAAGACTTCCCTTTGATTCTTCTAAGCATCTTGGGGTTAGAATTTAGAGATTCTCCTAACATTAAAGCAGTCACCTCAAATCCATTTTGTAAGTAGAATATTTGAAGGATGATCATTGCAAAGTGGGACTTGCCTACTCTCTAATAATGAAAGAAAAATTTGACAAATGCACAATTCATTTTAAACAATGGCAGATTTCTGCAAAATGTAGAATCTAGTTCTTTTTCCTTATGAATTTACTACAGAAAAATATATTATGTAAATTTAGTTAAACAAAGAATTCTTGTGACAATTCTCTTGTGGGGGTAAAAATATTTTTATTTAGTCAAGCAAATGACTCCCTAGTATTTTCTCATAAGTGTAAATCTTTAAAACCATTTTTAAACTGACATTTTTATTGAGATGATTGTAGAGTCACATGCAGTTATGAGAAATAATAAAGAGAGATATTATATATTTATTTCTTAGATGTTACATAAATGAAATCATACAATAGATAAGCTGTTGGGATTGGTATTTTTTTTCTTCAACATAATTCCCTGGAGATTCATTTAAGTTGTCACGAGTATTCATGGTTTGTAGAGTTTTATTGTAGGAGTAGCATTTAATAATGTATGTACCACAGTTTGTTTAACCACACCTGTTGAAGAACATCTGGACAGGTATCAGTATTTCACTATAGCTGCCGTGAGCGTTCACTGACAGGTGTTTGTATGAACATAAATTTTCATCTTTGAGATTAATGGTTAGGATTGCAATTGTTGGGTCATGGAATATATTTAGTTTTTAAGTAACTTTTAAAAAAGTTTTCAAAAGTGACTATATCATTTTTAAGTTCCCACTTATAATGCACAAGTGACCCAGGTTCTCTGCATGCATGTCAGCATTTGGTGTTGTCATTGTTTTTTATTTTAGGTATTCTAATGATCTTATAGTAAGACCTTGTTGTGGTGTTAATTACATGTCCTTAATAGGTAATAATGTTGGAAGAATTCTCAAATGCTTTTTCTTCACCTTTCTAGCTTCTTCAATAAATGTCTATTCATTTCTGTTATCCTTTTTCTAACTGGATGGCTTAAAGGTTTTACTGTGAGTTTTGAGAATTTGTTGTATATTCTAAATACCCATCCTTTATTAGGTATGTGACAGGCAAATATTTTCTCTCAGTCAGTAATTTGATGTTTCATCTTTTCCCATGAGCTTTCATAGTGTGAATTATTTCTTTAATGTTGATAAGGTCCAATTTATCAATTTTCCCTTTTATGAATCATTCTTTTGGGGTCTATAAAAATTCTGCCTAACCTTACATCCCAAAGTTAAGGTTTTACATTTCATATTTAATTCTATGATCCATTTTGTGTTAATTTTGTAAGGTATGAGATTCAGGTCCAAGTTCCTTTTGCCTGTAGATTCCAAATTCTCTAGCACCATTAAATTGATTTTGCATCTTTGTTAAAAAAAAAAAAAGAAAGAAAACTTGAGCATATTTATCAATGTCTGTTGCCGAGTCCTCTACTGTGTTCTATTGATCAATGACAGTATAGACATTTATTGTTTGAGTTTTCTCAACATTGAATACGTAGATAAGCCTTCCCCTGCTTCTTCTTGTCCTGGCAGTCTTCATTCATTTTTTCATAATCAACTCCCATGCTGTCTCCCAATTATAAATTCTCTTCCTGGGTTAATCATTAATCCATGCTCACATATGGTTTTCTGTGTCTCATCCAGTAAACTCTAACTTGAATTTCAAAGACCTGTTAAGGGTCTGTTTCCTCCAAGGAGCCATTTGCTCTTTGTGAGCACAGACTGAATCTCATTCTTTTTTTCTATGTCCCACAACAACTGAGCCATGTGCTCTGCACAAGGAGGATGGAAGAGGTTCAGGAAATGTTGTTGAACTAATGAACTAATGACTGATACACTTAGATTGTTGTTGAACTAATGTTGTTGAACTAATGAACTAATGTTACACTTAGATTGAGGAGATGGAAGTTTAAAATTTTGCTGCCTAGGGAAAAAAATCCTCAACCCCATAGGGTTTTGATAAAATATAGACAAAATTTCTGTCTTGTTCATTAAAAATGAGTGTTGTTATATGCAAATGAGTATACGACGTAATTGGTATACTTCATTAAGACTTGCCTATTACTGATGGATTTGGGGTTTAGTTTGGCTAAGATCTGCACTCTACTATAAATAAACATAATAATGCTGCAGAATTTTTTTTATGAACAAACATAGTAAACACCTAGTCCAACCAACTAACTAAGTAATTGACACAAGGACTGAATGGAAACCAAGGGAAAGGCTCACCCAAAGAATCAGAGTCGCTGATGGGAAACCCACAATTTTATTCTAATAGTTGGGCACATGATGTCATAATGACATGATATTTTTTATTTAATTTTTTTTCACTTTATAACTCGTGTTTTCTTTTTTAAATACCTGAAATTACTAAAGCGTGGAGGAAACAAAGTCAACAAGAAGTAAAAACTCACTGTTTTACTTTACACTTTTACTCCATGCATGTATTTATTTATATATTCATTTGAATTAAGTCTGGCATATGTGTGTGTGTGTGTGTGTATGTATATATATATAATGATTCATTTAACATGAAATCATAAGCATGTCTCCTTTTAGTCAATATTTTATAGGATGTGATTTTAATGGTTTTCTAATATTTAATATTATGATTATTCAGTTACACAAATTCACTAATCATATTCAGATTGTTGACATTTAAGAAATTCCCAGTTTTTCATGACTTGATTTGAGTTCTTTGGTTGCAAGGCAGTAGTAACAATTTTATCTAATATAATCAAACAGGTAATAAACATTGGAAGAGACCTAGGATGCCTGGCAGAACTGAAAGGTCAGCTAAAGGAGCAGGCCTAGGGAAAGCCAGAGACACAGTGGCCCTGGAGATCTGAGTCAAGAGCTCCTTAGAGCTCCTTAGATGTCACTGTGACAGGTCTTTGGACCAAATGAGTCTCTCCTCAACAATGAAATTCCTGGGAGATGCCTGGCTTGGAAAGTCTCCCTAACCTTCATTAGGAAGAAGAGTCTGACCAGAAAGGGACAGAGAGGTAGAAAATTCTCCAGGCAGATAAGAAGAGCCATCTCCACTGACTTCTCAGTTACACCCACACTCACTCCAAGCTCACCTGGACTGCCTCTGCCTAACACAATGGTGACACTCCACATAAAATGCTTTAAAACACTTACATGTTCAAACACTTTTAAATACTTACATGTTCTTCAAAATCTTGCCTGGATCCTAAGCCTAGAGACCATGTAAGATTTGGAGAAGAGGAATGTGGCTCTAACTCAGAACTGGCTGAGAGCACAAGAGCACGCCATGTTTCCCAAAGCCTCCCGGTGCCAAAAGGATCTTCACAAGCAGGCAGGAAGACTTTAGAGATGCCAGGCGTCCTCCTTCCTTTGCCACTTCTGTGCTCACTGGGATCCTGAACAACGTGACAACTTGTGGCATAAATGGAGGCTTTGTACCTCACCATTTGACTTGTTCAAAATGCAGCCCAGATTTAAAAATACAGGATGTAAATCTCAATTTGAAAACCCAAACATTCCAGGTCAGCTAATTCCTGGCTTGACTGGCATTGCTATAGCAGAGAGGCCTCTTGCCTAATTCCATGGGGGTGAGTCCTTTGATTCAGGGTTAGTTCTGTGCTCTTAAGAAAGAAACTTTTCTAGTCATATACTTCCAAATTCTATGGCCAGATTTACACCTTAGAAAAAGAGAAAAAAACAAAAATAATAAATTAACTTGTTCAGCTTGTAGTGTGAAAAAACTTAAACATATTAAAAAGCCAAGAGATCACGAAGCCTCTTCTACCTACCCAGCCTCAACACTTCCCAGTTCATTTCCCCATACACTTGACAATGACTCTAGCTTATTTCTGTACTGTCTTCCAGAGCTTTTTTTTAAAAATCCTACACAGATTCTGTATATCCCCTTTCAGATTACGTACCACGTTTGGCATGAATAATGGATCAGGTGAGAAGGGTTAGCATCTGAGGGTTTGGAGGTAAAGGGGTAAAGATACCCCTTCACTGGAGGGGTATCTTTAGGCAAAGGAGCTTTCCTGGGTACTGGTAGGATTTACTTCTGCCATTAAAAAGCCTCTTTGCTATTTATTTTCTATGTCTTAAGTGTTTTGTTTCTCTGTCCCCCCATCTGCCTTTTAAATGAATAGTTATTTTCTAGTATACTACTTTGATTTCCTTGTAGGAATGGGATTAAATTAGAAATCAATAAAGGAAAGAAATTTGGAAAATTCAAAAATATATGGAAATGTTTGCCAACCAACATGATTCTAAATAATTGACAGGTCAGGGAGACATTATAAGGATAATTTGAAAGTGCTGTCATATGACTGAAAATAAAAACTTATAGGATATAGCAAAGGCAATAATCAGAAGAAAATTTATATCTGAAAGTTCTTACATCAAAAAAGAAGAAAAATCTCAGATAACCTAATTTTTCACCTTAAAAAGCTGCGGAAAAAAAGATGAGTAAATCAAACAAATGATAAACCAAAAATAATAATTAAAGAAAGATAATAATAATAATAAAAGTAAATAATAGAGATAGAAGGAACACAGAATAGAAAAGCAAAAATATCAACAACCTCAAAAATTTATTTCTTAAAAATATCAACAAAATGGACAACTGGCTAGACTGACCAATGGGGAAAAAAAACAGAGGAGATTCTAATAAGTAGAATCAGGACCCAAGAAAAGAACATTGTGCTACCATCTTACAAGAATTTTAAAGGATTATAAGGGAATGCTATGAATGATTATATGATGGGAGGGAGGGGAGGGGAGGGGGTATAGGAAGGGGATAGGAAAGGCAGCAAAATACAACAGACACTAGTATGGTAATATGTATAAACGTGGGTGTGTAACAGATGTGATTCTGCAATCTGTACACGTGGTAAAAATGGGAGTTCCTAACCCACTTGAATCAAATGTATGAAATATGATATGTCAAGAGCATTGTAATGTTTTGAACAACCAATTAAAAAATTACATAACCTTTTATATAACCTATATAAATCTCTTTTAAGAGATGAACAAATTCCTAGGATGACATAAACTACTGAAACTAACTCCAAAGCAGTTAAGCTGAATAGAACAATCACAAATACAGAGAATGAATTAGTAATTGTTATAGTTTGGATCTGGAATATCTCTAAACACTTATGTGCTGAAGGCCTGCTCCCCAGTGTACCCATGTTCAGATGTAGCGTGTTAGGGTTTGAATATGAGATGTCCCCCAGAAGCTCATGTGTGAGACAATGCAAGAAAGTTAAGAGAAGAAATGATTGGGTCATGAGAGCCTTAACCCAATCAGTGAATTAATCTCCTGATGGAATTAGTGGTAACTGAAGGCAGGTGGGGTGTGGTTGGAGGAGGTGGGGCATTGAGAATGTGCCTTTGGGGTAAAAATTTTGTATCTGGTGAGTGGAGTCTTTCTCTCTACTTTCTGATCATCTTGTGAGCTGTTTTCCTCTGCCTCACTCTTCTGCCATGATCTTCTACCTTACTTGAGCCCCAAGGAATGGAGCCAGTCTTCCATGAACTATGAGCCCCACATATAAAGTTTTCCTCCTGTACAGTTGTTCTGGTCAGGTCTTAGTACCAGCAGCAAAATAGCTGACTAAAACACAGGGTTTGGGGGAAGTGATAAGATTGTGAATGCTCTAACCTTATCAGTGGATTAATCCATGGATGGATTCATACTTTGATGGCCTTACTGGAAGGTGGTAAAACTGTAGGAGGTGGGGCTCAGTTGGAGGAAGTATGTCACTGGGAGCATGTCATTGAAGGATATATCATGTCCATGTCCCTGACCTTTCAAATAATATACAAGAGAAACTCCAAGAAGCCAGACAAGGATGAAACACTCTGTGGGGTGTGGGAAGGGGAATGTGAAGAATGGGAAATCCTTAGGAAGACAACTAGTCACAACTCTGTGATGAGTATCCTTGAACTAAATCCCTTATCTGAATGTCACTTATTTCCTTAGAATGGATATCTGGAAGTAAATTGATGGGGTTTAGAAATTGGAAAATAAAGTGAAACTATAATTTCAAACTCTTGATATTGTAACAATTGCCCCCTAGAAAGTGTGTACTAATATACCAGGCTCCCAGAACTATAAAACAACCATCTCACTGTGTTTTTTTATCAACAACAATTATTACCTTTTCAAAAAAATTGACAATTTTGTTGGTGAGCAGTGATATCTTTTTGTTGTTTGTTTTAGGAATAGGATAAAATAGTCCAAATCATGAAATAAGATTTAAAAATTTCTTTTTAAAAAATGTTTTAGCTTTTTGGGGGGGGGTAAAAGTTATTTTGACATGTAAGTACCCACATTTTAAAATGAATTATCTAATTTAATTACTTTTTAACTTTAAAAATGCTTTCATGTACTTTTTCATCTTTATGTAGTATCATGTGACATTTAATGTATATGATGTGTAATGATGAAATGAGGGACTTGACATGTCTATCACCTTAGCCGTATATATAATTTTTAATTAGGTTTCAATGTTAATTTTCTTGGGGGAATAAAAATAATGTAGCTTTTAATATATTCAGTTGTTCCAAGTAGTCTCTCAAGTAACCACACACATTTTGTTATCTAGTTTATGAATGTTTAGAGAAAAACAAGTTCATTGAAGAATAAAATGGAATTATTTAAATTTTGACCCTAAGTTTAGAAAACCTCCGGAATATTATGTGAAATCTAAGGTAAATGTCAACAAATTATCATTCTGAAATGTGATTGCTCCAGTGCTTACAACACAATCCACAATTAAATAACCAGATTGAAAATGGACATTCCATAATGAGAGAATGTAAATTTGAGAATTCTTAGCTGGTTGACAGTGAGAATTGTGCCAACGTTTAATGAGAAAGGAGAAAAATCATGGCCCACATTAAAAAGGAAGACTTCCTGGAGAAGCCAATCAGGCATAAATCAAGAGTGGAAATCTCAGGTCTCACACACGGCAACAGTTTGTCAAAACCCAAGACTCAGCGCCATTGTTGAGAATATTAAAAAGAATTACATTCAAATTGTGCCTGAGTAAAGCACATAAAACAAATCATGCATCTGAAGGAAAGCACATGCACAGTAAAACTGCCTCCGATGACTCGTTGCTTAGCAACCTACTAGAGCTGAGGTAGCAGGAAAAGTCTGAGCCAAGAAGGAAGCAGGTCAGAGGCAGCACAACGGCCAGAGAATTTCAGGGCAGCAACAGTGTGCAGGAAATAACTCTACAAAAGGACACCTGGGACTTCAAAGGGAAATGCAATTGTCTGGTTTTTGTTGTTGTTGTTGTTATAACAAAACACGTGAAGTTGAGTGGCTTGTAATGAAAAGAGGTTTATTTAGCTCACAAGTGTGATGCCAGGGAAGCCCAAATAGCATGGAATCTGGGGAAAGCTCCTGACTGCCTCACAACATGGCGGATGGCAGCACATGACCAGGATATAAGTGAGAGGGATGCGCAGTGAGTGGGGAAAAGTTCACACGAAGTGGGAGGAAGCAAGAGAGTGTTGAGGGGCGAGGTTCACTCTTTCACAACAATGACTCTTGGGAGAACTAATCCAGTCCAGCCAGAACTACATTATTGCCTTCCTAGGGTGGTGCCCCATGACCTATCTCTTCAACACTCCACCCCTCAGTGCCACTATGTTGGGAACCCAGTTAATAGCACATGTAACTTAAGGTGACACAGTCAACCATATCCAAACCATCACAATAGTCATAGACACTAATCAAAAGAGATCTAACTGCTGAAACTTCTCTCTAAATTTCCAGAGAAGTTTTTATAGTTTTGGAGAAAAGTAAGTTCATGAGACTATTGGGGCAAAGAGATCTTTGGCACTCCCAGAATACAAATATTTATTAAATATTACAAGCACAAATTAAGAATGAATGGACCTAGTGAGGGATTTTGGTTTCTAAACTTAAATGTGTCTGAAAGATGTGGGGTGGGGATCTAGTTCATGGAACAACATTTACCTAGCACATGGGAGGCCCTGGGTTCTATTGCCATACTGCAAAAAATAATAAAAATAAAATTCTGATAGGAAAAAAAAACTATGAAAAGGATTATTTGATACTGAAAACAATACTTCACACACACACACACACGCACATGCACACACACACAAACACACACACACACACCAGAATATTGTTTTCAGTCTATTCAATAAATATTTAATAGTCTCCACTGTACTTAAGTGAAGTGGAAGTCATACAAAGAAATATAAGATAGTCTTTGCCTTCAGGAGAACTGCAACATAATTGTGAAAATAAGTCTCAAGTAGTTGGGAAATTTGAATAAACGAGAAAGGAGAAAGGAAAGTGAACAAATATTTATCCAGTGCTCTAGGTACTGTGCTAAGAATTTTTCATTGACTTAATGATAATTAAAGAGTCATCATTATGTTATGTTTCTTAAACCTGTTTGAGGTCTTAACCCTGTTTGGGGACTCTTTTAAGAATCTAATGAAAGCTATGTGTCCGCTACAGAAAAAAAAAATGAAAATATGTACATTTATGTAATTTTGCTTAAAATAGGAAATTTGAAAACTTGTTGAATTTCAAGTTCAGAAATCTGCTATTAGACTTAGGAAGCATTGCACCCAATTAATTGAGGATGCAACTGAGCATTAGAAATTTATCTACTTTAGTTACTCTACAAAGTCATACATCAAGTATGTCTGAGTAATGGTTATGAGACCCCAACTCCTTCTTCACTGCATATAGGAAATCCCTTTAGTAAAATTGTCAGACTATGAAAGTAAATATGAGGTATGAAAATTATCTTAAACCTTGAAGAACATATTAGAAATTTTGCAGAGAACTCTAGGGTAGCTCTAGGATGTTTTTCTGCCTCTATGAAAGATTGCCTCGTTTCACTAGGGCATTCCCTTGTTAAATATTGATGAAAGCCTTCTGGAAATTTTAATTATAAGTTTCTTGAGGTCAGTGTCTGTGAATGCCTGTTTTTTTTTACCCAAGGAAAAGAAATTCATTTGTATTCATTCAAGCAAGTAGACTACTCAATTAATGAAATTGTTCCAAAAATAAAGAGGAAAGGGAATTTTGTGGAAGGTGAGAAAAATACCACACACCTGGAATGAGGAATGAGAGAAGTATCAAGGGACTAGGAGAGAAGAGAAGAATACTTCTCTCTCACTCTCCTTTTTGGAATTTTTCTGGCTCATCTTTGCTTCCTTATCACATGTTGGATGGTGGCCAAATTTAGCTTCCAAAGTAACTTCTTCTCACTGTCAACAATTAGAAACACCTGGCACATTGTCTTAAATTTGTGGAATTCCAACTTTTACTCCAGTTTCCTTCCAATTTTACTTGTTCATTTTGGTTCAATTTCCAACTCTTGTCTACAAAGCTATTGTTGAGGGGAAGGAGGAATCAGCTATTAAACACATGATGTGAGGGACCCTTCTCATGCATGCGTAGGAGATGGGGGCATTGACTCCAAAAGGGTTTAGGGTTTGTGTGTCACATATTCTTTGTGATGATACTCAATTCTTATTGTAGCACAAAAGCGGCCATCCTCAACACACAAGCTATGAAAACATTTGTGTTCCAAGGAAACTTGATTGGGAGACATTGAAGTTGGATTTTTATACAGTTATTTTATAAAATTTTATAAAATAAATTATTCTTCTTTTGCTTTTCTTTCCCTAGCCATTTAAAAAAAATGTAAAAATCCTTCTTAACTTGAAAGCCATACCAACACAGATGACAGGCCAGATTTGTCCCATTGGTATAGTATGGCAACTCTTGGTTTGTAAAACTTACTTTTACAGAAAGCTTACTTTTCTATAAAGTTGTTGTTGGGCTTTCCTGTACCTAGTGTCCTGGAGAGCCATGCTTTATTCATCTTGCATTGTCCCTACTTCAGCATGTGTCTCCCAAGTTCACAGTAGCAATGGGAAATGAAGAATGGAAGGAGCACAAATACTCTGAACTGCCTTGACCCTGGAGGGTGCATATCACGCATTACTGATGATAGTCCATTGACCAGAACTAGTCACATGAACCTAAACTGCATTAATCAGGATTCTCTAGAGGAACAGAACCAATAGGAAGTATAATCATAAAAGGGGGGCTTATTAGGTTGGCTTACACAACCAGAAGGTGGATAGTCCACAATGGCCCCCTGCAGGCTGAAGAGCTGGGAGAACCACTAGCTGCACAGTCCAAGAGGCTGAAGTCCTAGAACAAGAGGGATCAATGGTGCTCCCCTAGTATGAGATTGAAGGCTTCTGCAGAATCACTGGCAGAGTCTGGTTTGGAGAGTGAACAAGCAAGAGCCTGATATCCTCAGATGATCATAGAAGCAATCAAGGAGCTGTTCGAGAAGAATGGAGCTTGCATCTGCTGCTGGTTCCTTGTTCTTCCAACTTTTATTCTATCCAAGCCATCATCCTATTGAATGGTGCTGCCCACACTTAGGGAGGGTCTCCATTTCAGTTGGTTCTCACACATGCCAATCATTCCTAGGCATACCCTCATTGACACACCCATAAGCTTGATTGATTAAATCCAAATTTTAAAACCTGACTGGTAATGAAACTTTTCCATCAGTTGACTTCATCTCACTTATCATCTCAGAGTATAACCTTCAAATTACATAGCTCATCCCTTTACCTTCTCTGATTACACTTGATTTATTCCCTTTAATGTCATTATATAAAAATATGCTATGACTCTCATCACTTTCTGCTATCCTTCACCTTATATTTCATTCAAATAAATGTTTACATTTCTGTGCGGCATGGTGACACATCCCTGTAATCCCAGTGACTCTGGAGGCTGAGGCAGGAGAATCACAAGTTTGAGGCCAGTCTCAGCAATTTAGTGAGGCCCTAAGCAACTTAGACCCTATCTCAAAGGAAAAATTTTTAAAAAAGAAAATTAAAAAGGGTTGGGATGTGGCTCATTGGTGAAGTCCCCCTGGGCTCAATTTCTAGTACAAAAAAAATTTCATTTCTGTACTCTCTGAAGTCTTACCAGATGAGCCTGGCCTTATGTTACTTATCCCTAATCTTAATTTTCTCACTGTTGAGGATCTGAATCATATTATCATTCACTTACTAATATAGTTTCACGTGGTTTTATACAATTTCTTTAAATATTATTTCCTCATTTAGAGTTTAGTCTTCTCAATGGCAGAGATAGTGTGTTTCCTATTCAACACAAACTACGTTACATAAAACACGCTTATTTTTTATATTAATCAATTGGTACATAAAGGAAAACAAAGACCATAGGATATTTTAATATTTAACATTTTAGAAATAAAATATTATTAAATGTTACTTGCACATATTGCTGAATTTTAGAGGAAATTGTTTTTAATTAGTCAGCTACTGAAAAATGTCATCTAGAAGACAGATGGTCAATGCATTATGTGTGCATCCTAAAAGCATTTATAATCAATTCATTTAAAGCTTAACTCACAAGAATGAGCTCAAACCTGTACATGCATCATTTTATGGGGAACATTTTAGAGCACTATGCAAATATGAAACATGTAGCAGATATATAGAGCTAAAAATAAAAAGTTCTAAAAATGATTAGACATTTTTCTCCATGGATTTTTTGCACCTTCTTAGGAAATAAAGTTGTGATCACAATTATTCATTTTCCTATACTGAGAAGACAACTGTTACAATGAGGTGTATCCTGGTGATTAGCTTCTTCAAGAAAAGAAATTGCCCAAAAGGGGAAGTACAGATCATAGTATGAGGAGGTCGGCTTAGTAGCTAAGCAACATGGGACAGAATCAGGGGCTGTAAACTGTAACTACAACACTGTACATGAGCTAGTGCTTTCTCAGCTGATTGCTTAAAGCACATGTGGGGCTTACAACCTGGTCCCAAACCGAGTCAATCACCCTCAGTTCAATCAGCTGAGAAATGAAGATGAAGTCGTGACGTACTAACGATTACACAGAGAGCTTCAACATAGAAGAGAGATGAAAAGAAATTAATTGAGGATGTGAGCAATCCTGGTGACTAAATATCAAAAGGAAGGAAACAAGAAGAAATATAGGAGATACTAAAAAAAAGTCTCTAATTCTCTGATTTCTAAAAATTCTCTCAAATTGCTTCAGAATTTCATTTCAATGACTACTAATGATGCAATTTCAGAAACCATTAGCTTCAAACATCTTGGTCCAATAGAAAGGAGTCTCAAGTTTCGTAAAGAATCATATGGAGAATTCCCTTTGAAGGCCAAATTAAGTCATTTTAGATTTACTTGAGATATAGACCTGCTAATAGAGAAACAGTTTATACTAAAAAATAAAGGACTGATTCTAAGCACAAAAATAAATATCTCCCATTTGAGCACATTTGTGCTATAGTCAAATGAAAAGTACTGAATTTAGAGCAAACAGAAAATAAGAAATTAGGCTAAAACTCTTGACTGGCTCCATACCTTAGTTTCCTTGCTTTTTTTCTGTAATTATAAGTTGAGATGAACATATTTACATATATTAACTTTGTTCCCAATATTTAATCATTGTGAAGGTGATATAATATCTCAGCCATTTATTCAACATTTATATATTAATTTATGAGAGAGAAATTTGTTATGATTTAGTTTCTGACAAAAAAAAATAACCTTGGTTCTTTTCCTCACAGTAAGAAGGAAATTTCAGCAACAGAAGACAAATAATCTTCTGTTAAATATATTTATTTACAGTGATAAATAAGCTCTATTGCTGTACTTTAAGAGTATTAGTCAGAGCATATTTAGATATCTCCCTTACTGCTTCTCAGACTTTATCTGAAAGTGGGAAACTTTGTACATTTAGATCATTTTGGGCTCTAGAACCAAGATCGATGTCCCATAAATGGAGTTCACAGGAAGCTGAGTTTGTCTACAACTAAAGTCCTGGGTTCAGACTACCTTTACAAACCCAGGAGACTTTCTTATACAATGTACTTTATCACAAAGCTGTGAACTCCCTCCAGATGACATTCCAAGAGAGATAGTACTCTACTTATAGATATAGGGACAGATTTCCCTTATGAAATCTGGTACATAAATACATGCAGAGAGATATCTGTGGAGATATGCAGATGCTTTGCAGGGTGGGTCCAAGTTACTGTATGCAGCATATTCATTTCTCCAATATTGGTCCAATGGAGAAGTCTTCTCTGGTCACCGTTTCTAAAATAACACACATACTTTCACTGTTACTCGTATGTCAACCTTTACTCTACTTTATTTTTCATGCTGCTTATTATATGAAATGTATACATTCACATATATTTGTTTATTTTCTGTCTTGCCAGAACAGAATATAAATGTCATAGGAGCAGGAACTTAGTTTATTTACTACGCAGACTAATGTTTAATAATAGTAGATTCATAACACTTTTCATTGAATGAATGGATGAGTAGGTGGATGGCAGTATTTGGGAGACTTCCAAGGCACTAATACAATCAATTCATTCCATGGGGGCTCTTGTCCATGGATAAGAGTGATCATAAAGTGGCATGGAAAACAGAGGACTTGAGATTGGCTTTGAAAAATGTAGATAGTCAAGGATAAGGGAATATAAAGGGTCCAAGAAATAGAAATTATTTGAATATAGTTGTAAAGTAGGGATATATGCATATTTGATGAAGACCAGTGGTTGTCATTAGGTTTGTGTAAGGGAATATTATTAGTTAGAAAGCAGCCTTTTAAAAAGGCTTTGATTGCTACATTGCACCTAGATTTTAAATTTTATCCTACAAAAAATGTGAATCACTGATGGTTAAGGAGCAAGGGAAAGCAACATAAGAAAATCAGTACACTAGGAAGAAATTAAGAATGTATAGGGAAAATTTAAGGTATAGGAAACTAAAGAGATACAGAATAATTAGGACCTACTTCAATGACAAATATTCCCTAACGTGGATTTTTTTTTGAAGGAGGATAAATTCAAGAACTATTATACACAGGAAATCAAGCAAATCAGTATAATTTCTTTTGAAACCCTTAGGAGAATAATGGAACCCATCTTCTTCCATAAGACACTAAACATATTTAATCTTATAACACTTTACAATCATCATTTAATAAGCTGGAGTAATAAAAGGAATCACAAAAAAAATAAAACTGACCTAGAATGAAACAATCTTCCTAGTTTGCTTCAGTGATTTTAAAGTACTGTTTATAGTCTTCATATTTTTTGTTAGTCAAAATAAAAACAGAACCAAATGATTATGCTCCCTATAGCTGATACTTGGCAAACTGTCATATGGGCAGGACTGACTATGACATTGCATGAATGCTTTTGAAGGATTGATGGGATAAAACTTTAAAATCCCTCAGATCTCTATAAATCTGCAAAACTCTAAAATATCAGCATGAGTTAGGAAGAAAAGAACAAGGAATAAAACCTTGTTAGTAAAATAAAGTTCATCTTTCATCATATTTCTATTTTTAATTCAAGAAAATGAGGAAGAGACAATGAAAATACACACAAAAAAAGAATGTTTAAAACAAGATAGTGAGCTTTCCAGTTTGCACTGATGAAGCCCAGGAACAATTTTCAGTTTAACACTGAAGGCAGATTGTATCTTTTAAGTCCTTTTTTGTATTCTACACAGTGGTGAGCATGTCTCCTTAGTTGTCAGGATAATAAATGCTAATCGGAAGGCACCCGAAGGTATTATTTTTTGATGCATTCACCTGTGCTTTCTACATATGCCTATTCACTTATCAGTGTTACGGTCAAGTGACAATGCATTTCATTTATAAATATTGTGGAATTAATCATTATAATGCTAATTGCAACTGATATATCCCTTCCCAGCAATATCATGGCATAAGAAAGCTCTGACATTCTTTGCAAAATTCTATTGACAGTTAGTGCTCTATTTTTTTTTTTTTGGTGTTTTCACATCTCACTACCTCTGACATTTTGCCAATCTTTTATAGTTTTATTGCTTTTCAGAAATTGGTCAAGTGAGACAAAATATCACAGAGCACATTTGACAACTGGAGTAAGCAGATTTCTTGGTTAGTACACTCAAATTATTAAACATTGAGAGAAAAAATCACAAATTGAATTATAGTAAAATAATATATATATACATTCTGACACATTCACTCAGCGGACAGAGGTGAGGTGACACATTGGGCAAAGGAGCCCATGTACAAAAATTATAGAGCATGCAATTTCTTTTTTATAAAATAACAAACTAGGCAAAGGTGATATTAGTTGTCAGATATCGGGGGGATGAGTTCTTTTCAAGGAGTGATGGTGGCAGATTGTTGTTTCTGCTAGGAAGGAAATGAGAAATCCATTGGGGTTGTTTTTAGGTCGGCCACCAGGTGCCCCAGATCAAGTATGAGAGTGAGTGACTTTCCCAACCCTTATGTCACTTATGAATGGGATTGATCTTTTAATTTCGGACAATGTGATGGACAAAACATACTAACTCATTTCTGTTAGAATGTTCCAGATTTGTAATGAGGGTGAGCATCTTTTCATTTATCCCACCACATCTTCTTTTGGAAATTTGCTCTTCATCTAGTTTTGTCATTTTTCTAGTAGGTGCATTTTAGTTTTGTTAATTTGATATTATTCACTATTATTTAATTATGAATGTCCATCTTTACCCTGATACATAGTTGGTATTTAAATTTTTATTGTTCAAATTTTTATGTATCATTCTTACAGCGTCCATATTTAGTGCACTGTTTAGGAAAACTTTCCAAATTATAAAAACATTCCCTTAGAGTTTGTTTTTGTTTATTTTTAGTTTTTAATTTACTTAATATATTTGGATTTATTTTTGTGCATGGTGTAATGTAGAGGTCTGACATCTTTTCTGCAAATGGATGACTGTGCCAACACTATTTATTAAATAGTCTATTATTTGGTATAATTTTATTTTTTAAAATTTATTTATTTATTTACTTATTTATTAATGCTAGAGATTAAGTTCAGAGCATCATGGGTGTTAAGCATATGCTCCACCACTGAGCTATTCCTCTAGCCCTCAGTACTGATTTTAAATTCTATATTGATACAAAATTATATTTTGTACATTTTACACTTAAGTTTTCCATAGTATAATGTGTAGATTATGCACAATGCCACATTTAAAAAATGAGCCCAGTATATGATATGATTTGACAATTCATAGGACAAGAGAAATCTGTGCTTTTCCATATCAATTTGTTAATACTTAGAAGTTTCTTTTGGTAAAATTCATTGGCATTATACTAGTAGATGAAATTGATAAGACTTACTGACCTTATGATATTAAATTCTTTTAATATAGAACTCCCACCCATGTCTCTCATCCTCCCTTTCTATTTTTCTTAAGGCTTTTAAACACCTTAGTAAAGATCCACAATTTTCTGTAATTCTGAATTTATTGCTAATCGATATGTAGGAATTTTGTGTATTTATATTGCTATTATGAACATTGATCTTACATAACCGATTTTTTTCTCATTGGTTTTGAAAGTTTATAGATCCGTCATTCAGCTTCTGACCCAACCCACATCAAGCCCACGTTCCTTTCTCTCTTACTTATTCCCTGCGGTTGACTTCAGGTCCTCTCCACACTTACCTGACATAGCCACTATTCAAGCCAAGTCCCTTCGTGGTTCCTCTTGTCCCACATCCTTCTTACCCCACTTCAACCTTGAGCTCTCTCTCATTCCTGGACCCATGTTGCATTTAACCAGAAGCTTGTTTTCTTTTCTTTGTATATTTAGAGTGCTAATAAGTTGCATGATTAGACAATCATAAATAAGGAAGAAATAGTTTTAATAAACATTTTCGATCTTTTGTTCTTTTAATACATGTTTTATTCAGAGCATTTCTCAGAATAATAGGGAGCAAGACCTGAAAAAGAGATTCAACTAAAAAACTCCACTGTGTCCTCGTGCTTTCCAAGCGCACCTACTGTCACAACCACCTTAGCATTTTGCAACTTGTTTCTTACAGCTATTTAAGCAGTGTGCATACAGGACACTTCCAGTGGCCGGATGAGGAGTGTTGTAAAAGAAAAGGTGATTCTTTCACTGTAATCTGGGAAAATCTTTAGGAGATCTGGCTGAAAAGCACTAGGGAAAATGCTTCTGCTAGGTCTGCAATGATCAACCCACCCACAGTGAGATGTCTGCTTTAAATTAACCTGCAGACAGGATCATTCAGAACAATCTCTTAGACTTTTCCTCACTCTCCAGCCTGGGGTCTCCCTCACAATAAGGCATTGCTGTTATAGATTTGCTTCAGGCTCTATTTTGTAGCAAACCCAGGCTAATTTAGGGACCTCAAGTGGTTAAATTCCCCTGGTCCTCAGTTTTTTTGACCATAAAATGAATGGATTGAACTAAATTATTTCAATGATAATATTAAGCTCTAAAATGACAATATTATCCTTTCACCACTAAAACTTTTGAGCAAGAAAGTATGATAGAAACCCTGGTAGCCCAGTAAGGACTGCTGGGAATATAAGGAAAATGAACCTAAGCCACCTGGGGAGAACAGATACCTGCAAAGTGTGCTGTCCTGGTCTGATAACTACTTCAGAGGAGAAGATACAATCACAACTTTCAGAACCGTCGCTGAAATTGCACTATTTTAAACATAAATTTAAAAAGAAAGATTTACTAAAAACCCGTGCAAAACATGTGACCATTGCTTATAGCACCATTGAAACAAGAAGGGCTTCCTAAATCCAGTGATTCATGCTTCTGACCAGGACATTGTACCTACTTTATATAGAAGGCTGTAACTCCTAGACAATTCTAAACTGGAAATAGCATATTTTTATATATGAAAGAGTTCCTTTACAGCTCAGTGACTTCTAAGAAGATTTAGTTCCCCAGGATGCTGACTGGTGGGTTTTTTTCAATACACTCACTCTGTTTAAGCCACCAAATAAAGTGACTTCAGTTTTGAGTAAGGAGGGAGTTGTTCTGGGAGGTCTCCTAACACAAAATCCACTGAGGGAAGCCACACAAAATAATGTAGACTTTAGGTGGGTAGGTATAACACGTCAATTGGAGACATTGTCCGTTGTTTTGTATATTTGATGACAAAGAATCCAGGCACTCAGAAAGGGACGATTGTAGATAGTACCTCATGAGCCCTATGTTAGTTTTGTTTGTGTTGCTATAACAAAATACCTGAGACTGGGTAAATGATTTATCTTAGAGTTCTGGAGGCTCAAGGGCATGGTGCAGTTTTTGGCTCTGGTGAGAACCTTATGGGGATGGTATTACAATGTTGGGAGTCCCTTTAGAGAGATCACATAATGAGACAGGAAGTAAGAGACTGGAGAGGGGCCAGGTTTGCTCCATGATTACCATCCCAATTATGCAGGAACTAATCCAGTCCCAGGATACCTGCGTTTGTGTCTTCCAAGGGTAGTGCCACCATGACCTAATTACCTTCACTGGGCCCCATCTCTTAAAGTTGCACCACCTCAGTACTGTCTCACTGAAGACCAAGTTTTGTAATAGTGCATGAACCTTTGGTGGGCACTCTCAATTTATCCAAAGCCCAGCAAGCCCCTTCACTTTACTTGTAGGGAAATAGAAACCCAGAGAAGTAAAATAACTAACCCAATGTTACACAATTGGATAATGAAAGGCCCTAGTGCTGATTGTTTTATCTCCACACTTTATAAAAGATGATAAGCCAAGCTGTTGTTCAGCAAAAAGAAAGCACAACACATCATGCTGGAGATTTGTTTTACTTTCTCTACTAGCAAGGGCTTTGTTATGAACTGATGGAGTTACATTCTGTAGATAATAGTAATTATGGGTAGTACATTTGTCTTGTTCCTCTGGTATCTGGGGCATTGTAAATATGCAAATCTCTGATATATTATAAAGAGATGACAAGTCTAACCCACTGTATAGCTGGAGCCTGATGTAATGAAGCAAAATAGAGCAAGAAGCCCACACTGCTCTTCCACTGGGCAGGTGGCCTCAGGTTGGTGAGGATGACACCACTCAACCCCTATTGAGCAAATGGATCAACTGGAACTGCCCTTGTCAAGTATAATTAGACACACGTTCATCCCTGGTTGGCTTGATGTGCTAATATTGAGTCTTGATATATGATGAGGTGTGTGTATTGAAAAGTACACTCTGTACCTCAGCTGGCCTCGGGGAACTGAGGTGGGAGCCATCTTGGGGTGAGCACACAGCCAAGGCCATGGTGGGACCCAGGAGATCAGGGAACACACACACAGAGCCACAGTATCCCGGCAGGCACCTATCTAGAGACCTCGGCTGGGTCTGATGGAACATGATGCAGAGTAGGCAGTACCCAGGAGGACTTGAGTAGAAGGGCCAAGGGGAGCCCAACTTGCTTCTCCCTTGTGTGGCCACTCAAGTGACCTGCTGAGGCAGGCCAGGAGTCTGAGTGGGTGGGGGTGAATACACTCACGGATGAAGCCCCAGGAAAGGCTGTGCTCCTGGACAGCAGAGCGGAGGATTGCCCTGCTGCCCCATGATTGGATTTCTTGGGAGGATCCTGAGAACCAGACAGAACCCACAGAAGAGATCTGCTAGAAGAGATCTAGCCCCGAGTGGAGGGGTCAATCTAGTCCCTCCAAAGAGGGTCTCATCTAACCATGTCCCTGAGGCCCGATTAGACCTCAGTGCCAACTGCTGCAGCTCCCCTCACAGAACCCTGCAGAAGCAGTACCCTGGAGAATGCACTGTCTGAATGACAAAATGCCAACTGGCAGTACTTCCTGACCCATTCCACCTTATACTGGTGAGAAGAGAAACTGAGTCTTGAAGCAAACAGCTTCTAATTTAAGCCACTCCAACTATCAGCTCAGAGAGCAACAACAACAACAAACCAGGAAGGGGTTAATATCCCACCCCCTGCTCGATCTCTGTACATAACTCAAGAAGAATTGGAAAGAAAGACAGTGAACACCTTGTGGCTGTTCATTTCCTTCATTTTTCACTAAGATTTTGGATTTAATTTTTTTTATTATTTTATTTTTAATTTTTAAAGATTTCTGTGTGTGTGTATGTGGGTGTGGGTGGGTGGGTGAGTGTGCATGTATGTGAATTCTGGCTGTGCTGATTGGCTCAGATATANATATATATATATATATATATATATATATATATATATATATAGTTTGTTTATTTTTCTCTCATTTTGAGTATTTTTTTCCTAGAATTGTCTTTTGAGCATTCAGTTTCTTTGGATTGTATATTTTCGTTTGGTTTCATATTATTTTCATTTGTTTATTTCTCTTTCTTATTTTTTCCTCCTAACAGGCAAATTCTATTGCTCTTTCTCCTTTTCTTCTAATATTTTGGTTCTGCTATTTCTCCCATCCATCTACATAAAGGTCACCCCCTTCTGGATTCTCTCTGTTCACTTTTTGAAATGGTAAAGTCTTTTATAACTTCCTAACATATTTTCTTTTCCCCTAATTAACTGTACTTTTACCATCTTTCTCGACTAATTGGCTTATATAACTCCTGCCTCCCACCATTAATACTAATACAGTCATTACTGCTGTGGATTATTTAGTGGACACCTGCTCTTTGCTCTAAAGCTAAATCTGGTTCACAGATATTGTTTTTACTGTTGACCTTTGCTGAACCCACCACTCCTCTTTATTGGTGGCCATAAATGTTGAAGCTGTCATAGCAAGAACTGGGTATTTAACACTGTGTATTGTTTGTTGCTTGCAACAATTGTTACTATTTTTTATTTTGCCTCTTTCTGTGAGGTGCTGGGATACAGGGACACCAAAAGTTCACAGGTGAGAGACTCTGCCGCTGAACCTAACATTCACCGACATTCCTGCACCTTGAAGTGCAAAGAAACAAGCCCCCAACCAACAACAAGAACCCAGAGGGAACAATCAGAGAGGGAACTCAGGTCCAACCCTTTGACATGTACACATACATCAAAACCAGAGAGAAGTCCCAGAACAAATAGGATAATTACACACAAAAGGACATGTGCCACAAAAAGAAGTAGAGGAATCGCCTCAATGGATGTGCAAGTCCAAGACCTCTGAAAACATGAGAACACAGGCAAACAAACCTATTCCTCCAATCCACATTCCCCAACAAAGAATCCCACAGAGGGTGAGGTGAATGAAAACCCAGAGAAAGGTTATAAAAAACTGATTATTAAAATATTCAATGAACTAAAAGAAGATCTAAGGAAGGAATTAGGAGAGCAATTACAGAAGATGAAAGACCACTTTAATAAAGAAATAGAAATAGTGAAAAGAAACCAAGCAGAACTCCTAGAAATAAAAGACACAGTCAAATTAAACACTCACTTGAAGGCATCACTAACAGGTTAGATTGTGCAGAAAATAGAAATCAGCCCTTGAAGACAGAAACGTCAAGCAATGAAGACAGGTTATATGTTCTCGAAGTTAATAAAGGAGAAAGTTACAGAATATAATCAGAATGTACAAGAACTCTGAGAAAACTGAGACTCATTGGACTAGAAGAGAACATGGAGATACAAACTAAAGGCCTAAAGAACATTTTCAATGA
Organism: Marmota marmota marmota; assembly: GCF_001458135.2. Lineage (NCBI taxonomy): Eukaryota > Metazoa > Chordata > Mammalia > Rodentia > Sciuridae > Marmota > Marmota marmota. The sequence goes on along the minus strand of NW_025999990.1, from coordinate 14,117,473 downwards.
GATAGTTACAGAAAACTTTTCCCATATCAGAAATGAGATATCCAATACAGGAGGCTTACAAGTCCCCCAATAGACCCAGTCAAATGAGAAGCTCACCAAGACATACCATAATCAAAATGCCTAACACAGAAAATAACGAAAGTATTAAAAGCCACAAGAGAGAAACATCAGGTAGAATTCATAGGCAAACCAATAAGGCTCACTTCTGATTTCTCAGTTGAGACCCTAAAATCAAGGAGGTCCTGGAACGAGACATTCAAAGCCCTAAAAGAAAAGAGCTGCAAGCCAAGGTTACTATACCCAGAAAAGCTCAGTTTCAAATTTCAGGGGTAATAAAAACTTTCCATAACATGAATAAGCTAGGATTCATGAGCACCAAGCCAGCACTACAAAGAATACTCAAAGATAAACTGCACAAAGAGGAACTAAAAAACAATTCCAAAATCTACCAAACAGAGGAAGAATAATTCACCAAGTAAGAATTAAGATAGGGTAAAAAAGAGCAAAAAGACAAAATGACAGGAAACCACAAACAAATATCCTGAATCCAAATATCCTGAAATAACACTGAATGTTTATGGTCTCAACTCCCCAACTAAAAGACACAGATTAGCAGAATGGATTCAAAAACAAGATCCAGTTCCATGCTGTTTAGAAGAAAACAAGCAGAAGCTATTCTCAAATCTGACAGTGCAGATTTCAAACAAAAATCAGAGGAGACAAAGAAGGCCACTACATCCTAGTAAAAGGAAAAATCCAACAAGAAGAAATAGTATAGTAAACATTTATGCCCCAAAGGTCAATGCACCCAATTACATGGAAGACATGCTCTATGACATTAAATCTCACATAGGCTCCAACAAAATTAAGCTGGGTGATTTCAATACACTCTTATCACCAACAGACAAGTCATTAAAACATAAAATCAATAAAGATACATCCAACCTAAACAACACTATACATTAAATGGGCCTAACAGACATCTACAATAGAGTATTCCACCCCAAAACAGCTGAATTTAATTTCACAGCTGTGCATAGAACTTTTTCCAAAATAGATTATATTGTACGCTACAAAGCAAATCTTAGAAAATACAAGAAAATTGACATGCTCCCATGTATCTTATCAGATCAGAATGAAATGAAGTTAGAAATCAACAACAGGAAAATAATAGAAACCACATAAACACATGGGGATTGAACAATATTATCTTAAATGATGAATGTGTCAGAGGAGAAGTGAGATAAGAAATCAAGAAACTCTTAGAGATGAATGAGAGCAGGGATACAACCTTTCAAAATCTCCGGGACAATATGAAAGCAGTTCTGTGGGGAAAATCTATATCACTGAGTGCCCACATTAAAAAACATTAAAGGGTTGGGGTGTGACTCAGTGGCAGAGTGCTCCCCTAGCACATGTGAGGCTTGGGTTCAACACATAAAAAACTAACTAACTAACTAATTAATTAATTAAAGTCATATAAAAATTAGAGAGTTCCCAAGTAAGTAAGCTTATGCTGGACTTCAAGGCCTTAGAAAAAGAAGAACAAACTAACCCTCAATTCAGTAGAAGACAGGAAATAATTAAGATCAGAGCAGAAGTCAATGGAATAAATAAGATGATACATAACATTACTGCAACCATAGATAGTTAGTTGAAAAGATAAGTAAGATTGACAAACCCTATAAATATGATTAGCCAAACAGATCAAAAGAAATTAAGAAGACACAAATCAACAAAATCAGAAATGAAAAAAGCAATATCACCATAGATCATCCTGAAATTTGGAGGAGTATCAGAATCTATTTTGAAAATTTATGCTTTATTAAACTGAAAAATAAAGGAATTTACAAATTTCTAGACATAATATTATCTGCCCAACTTGAATAAGGAAGGTACAGAAAACATAAACAGAGCAATATTAAGTAATGAGATTAAAACAGCAATTAAAAGCCTTCCAAAAAGAAAAGCTTAGGACCTGATGGTTCTCAGCTGAGTCCTACCAGACCTTTTACAAAAGAACTAACACCAGTCTTTCTTAAATTACAATATTGAAAGTGAGGAAATTCTCCCAAATACTTTTTATGAGGCCAGTATAACCCTGATACCAAAACCAGACAAACATGCAGCAAGAAAAGAAAACTACAAGGCCAATATCCCTGATGAACACAGACGCAAAGACCCTTAATAAAATATTATGAAACCACATTCAAAAACACATAAGAAAGATAATACGCCATGATCAAGTGGGTTTCATTCCAGGGATGCAAGTTTGGTTCAACATATGAAATCAATAAAAGTAATTCATCACTTGAACAGAATTAAGGAAAAAAATCAACCCGATAGATGCAGAAAAAGCCTTTGATAAAATCTAGCACCCATTCACATTAAAAACACTGGAGATTGAAGGAATCTACTTCAACATCATAAAGGCCATTTATGACAAACCAAAGCCAACATCATACTAAATGGAGAATAACTAAAAGCATTTCCTCTGAAATCAGGAACAAAGCAAGGCTGTCCACTCTCACTGCTCTTATTTAAAATAGTCCTCAAACATTAGCCAGAGTGATCAGGAAAGAAAAGGAAATTAGAGGAATACAAATAGGAAACGAAGAAGTCAAACAACCTCTGTTTGCTCATGACATGAAGCTTTATCTAGAAGACCCCAAAACATCTACCAGAAGACTTCTAGAGCTTATAAATGAATTTGGCCAAGTAGCAGGATATATAATCAACACACATAAATCGATAGCTTCCTATACTCCAACAGTGATTCAGCCAAAGAAGAAATCAGGAAAACTATCCCATTCACAATCACCTCAAAAAAATAAATATTTGGGAATTAATCTAACAAAGGAGGTAAAGGAGCTCTACAGTGAAAATTATAGAACACTGAAAAAAGAAATTGAAGAAGACCTTAGAAGGTAGAAAGACACCCCATGTTCTCGGATAGGCAGAATCAATATTGTCAAAATGGTCAGACTAACAAAAGCAATATACAAATTAAATGCAATCCCCATCAAAATGCCAATGACATTCTTTACCAAATTAGGAAAAAAAGCAATTTAAAAAAATTATTTGGAAGAATAAGAAACCCAGAATAGTCAAAGCAATATTATACAAGAAAAGCAAAGCAAGAGCCATCACAATGCCTGATCTGAAATTAGTTTACAAAGTTGTCGTAACAAAACAGCATGCAGTCATGTAAAGACTGTGCTATTATAGCCTTAGACAATATGAAGCCAATGAGCATGGCTGTGTTCTAATAAAACTTTATTTAGAAACTTTATTTAGAAAAATGGTTACCTTTTGCCTAGAGGCTATGGTTTGCCTACCCCTTTCATTAAAAAGCATGTTATAAGTTAGGACAATATAACAATATTGACAATTATAATTAAGGTATAAGAAATGACAGTCTGTAATTTGTCCAATTTCTGAAGTGTAAAGTCGTGTGTGTGTGTGTGTGTGTGTGGTGTGTGTGTGTGTGTGTGTGTACCAATCCTTAAATAGAGTGCATCAGTGAATGTTGGCACCATTTTGGATTTTACTTTTTCCTATTCATATTTTCACATTTTATACAATAACTACATATTGCTTTTTTTTGTAACCAGGAAGAGTGCTATTTTATATGAAATCCTGTAGTGAGAGAAGTGAGATGAGATTACAAATTGAGATGGTACATTAAAACCTTAATTCCAAACTAAAAAAGCAAATCTTCACAAATAATTAGAAAATTCCATTGACGCGGGCATTCTGAATTAATGGTGTATATAACCTTAATGGTCTCTGGAGCTCTGCTTTTTGGGAAGTCTGTAGTTGTTGCATGCCTAATCAGCACCGTGGCTAAGAGAAGCAAGGTCAAGTTTGCAAAGAAGATCTTCCAAATCCAGCAAGCACTTCACAGGTAGCCACAACAACATACTCCCCCCACCTCCTGCCTTCCATTGCCCTCACCTGGCTTCAGTAGCTTTCCTTTTGTTTCTCCTTTGGTCTGTGGGTGGGTTTACTTTGATTTACCCTTTCACTGCTGTTTCCTCTATGTAGACGAGGGCTTGTGTATCTCTTAAGAGGCTAGGTATTATTTGTTTGTAAAGGACTAATACAAGATATATGTAAGATTAAATACATAGTAACACAGTGAACGTCCATAACCCAAGAATTAGATAGATGGAATGTCATTTCTTTACCATCCCACCACATAGGTAATCATTAACTTAACTGTGAAACCCTTGCTTTTTAAAATATATTGTGTAATATATTTGCACATATAATTTAAATAAGAAACTGTTTAATTCTGCTATTTTAGTTCTATAATCACCATATCTCTGGAATTTACTTTTGAAAGCATTTTTATTGGTGCATAATAATTATATATGATATTGGGACTCATTGTGACATATTCATGATATAATTTGATCAATTTTACTCTCCAGGACTACTCCTCATGCTCCCCTCCACCACTGCCCTGATCTTTTTCCTCTACCCTACTGGTCTCCCTTCTGTTATTGTAAGATTTCTTTTTTTCTCCCTAACTTCCACATATGAGAGATAACATGTGACACTCAAGTTTCTGAGTCTGGCTTATATTGCTTAACATGCTGACCTCCAGGTCCATCTAATTTTCTGAAAATGACAGAATTTCATTCTTCATTATGGCTGAGTAAAACTCCAGTGTGTGTGTGTGTGTGTGTGTGTGTGTGTGTGTGTGTGTGTATCTCACATTTTCTTTACCCATTCATCTGTTGATGAACACTAATGCTGGTTCAATACCTTGGCTCTTGTGAATGACACTGCTATAAACATGGGGAAGCATATTGAGATTTGCTTGTTTCACTAATATGTATCTCTAAAATTTGGCTGGGTCCAGTGTAAGATCATATATTTTTATAGCCATATATTATTCTTAGTGTAAATAGAGCATGGATGATTTATCTAGTTTCATTTTCATGGCTGTTTGAGCATTTCAGGTTTTTATCACTTAAATATGGATGTCGTGGGCAGTCTCACACATGTCTCTACCTTTCCATGGGTAGAATTGCTACATTACAGAGTATTTTACATTTTTTTCTTTCATAATTTTTGATCTACAAATTTTCAGGCCATTTTGTTAATGAAATATAACTTTATTAATCTTCTTGTTGGATAGCTATCTTCTTGAGGTATAATGAGGAACTAAACTACTCATCAAGAAGTGTTCATCCCTATCCCAAAGACAATGTCTTTGTCTCAGAGCCTCTTTTGATAAGCTGTTCCAGTTTTATTTTGGTCAACATTTGACTAATATATCTTATTTTTATCCATGCTTTGTCAATTCAAATTTTCTGTGTTATTATGCCTAAAGTATCTCTCTTAAGGACAATAGCATTAGATCTTTTCCTTTAAATCCAATCTGATAATCTGTCTTTAAAATGGTGATTTAAATATTTATTACTTTGGCTATTAAGATGTTTTTACTTATTTCTCTCTGTTACTTTTGCTTTCTAATTATATGGTTGTTTGGGGGCTATGTATGTTTATCTAATTCATTCATTCCTATTTGATACACACACACAAACACACACACATATCTATTCTAGTTTTTATATTTCCAGTGATTACACTCAAAATTTTAACTGGGCGTGGTGGTTCATACTTGTTATCCCAGCGATTTGGGAGACTGAAGCAGGAGGATTGCAAGTTCAAAGCCAGTTTTAGCAACTGCCCTAAGCAATGTAGTGAGACCCTGTCTCAAAAAAAAAAAAAAAATCCCTGGGGATGTTGCTCAGTGGTTAAATGCCCCTGGGTTCAATCCCCGGTATCAAAATTTAAAAATTAAAAAAATATATAATAAATAAATAAAATTACCATGCATATTTTCTTTAAAAATCTGAAGAAACTTCAGTTACATCATATTCTTCCCAATAATAAAATATATGTAAAACATTTTGATTTTCAGATTTCCCTTCCTATTACATGCTACTTGATTCTTTTTTCCCCTCATTTTTAAGCTACAGAATATTATGCACTTATACATACTCATGTTCTATACCTGATTTCTCGAATTATAGTTCTTGATCATTTAAATATGGTCATTTGGTCATTTGACCCATTCCCCATCATAGTGGCTTACGTTTTGTGTATATGGTGACATTAAATTATGTATTACTGCTTGATCTCAATCACTGGGAATGCTGAATATCTAGATTAGGAATTGGGAAGCTTTTCTTTTTAATCCTGGAGAGAATTTGCTTCTGTTCAAAAAAAGAAGCAGATGTGCCCATCCTGGGAAGAGCAACCATCCTGGGCCAGCCTGCCCTTCTGGCTGCCCATTGTGTGATTGTGTGGTGCTGGCCTGGGATGCTCCTTATTACCCAGCTCCAGCTTCTGTCTTCTGTTTTGATTTGTTTTCTTTTTTTCAGAGTCAATGACTATGGTAGTCTGTGCAGCCTTCCTTGGTCTCCTGTGAGACCACCGTACCAGAGAGTGTGTGCGTTTGTGTGCTCTGTGTGACTCGTTTGTGTTTTAAGTTTTTTTTTTTTTTGTCCTGAACTCTACGGGTTCTGGTGTCTTTATTGGCAGAATCAGGCAGAGGCACAGGAGGAACAGGAATAAGGCTTTATATTTTCATGCTTGAGCACAGGGGAGGCCACACATGGGAATGGAAGTCCTAGGCTGACTCTAGCACAGGACAAAGGTGGACAGCTTGATGGCCTTTGTGGGTTAAGCGGGGATCTGGTTTCTCTCCCTGTAAACATGGAGTTGAATTGGCTCCTGTGCTCATCATCATGTGTCCTCATGTGACAGCTGTCTCATTACCATCTGAGTCTCCCCTGGTGCTGTGATTTTTACCACACCATTACAGGTAGCTATGGGTTCCTTCTGTGACCCTTCTATACATGGGCTTTCCCCTTAGCACTTGTCATCTGGGAGAGTGCCTGATACTATTTTCAGAACAGGGTGGCCTATTGTCCTGCTTCAGTGGATGTGATTTTAGTGCCCTTGGCTTGGCTGCATAGTCTCAGAAGGCCGAGTTGGCTTTCTAGTCTCCAGGTGTGTTATCTTAATTTCATAGCCTTGAAAACCTTTCTACCTTTTTAACTCACAATTTTCTGGTATGTCTATTAACCCCATAAGATAACCCTCCTGGGGTGAATCTTCCCCTCTAGGCCAACTGAGCTGTCTCACCAACACCCAAAGTAAAAGTTGAAGATCATTTTTAAAAGAGCAGATTAATAGAATGTTTTAAAAAAATGAAATTGAAGAGAACAGAAGAAAAAATTAGTGCAAGTTACAGGTAAAAAAAAAGGTTAGGATCATTATGTGAAATTTTGATTTTAATTTTAAATTAAATTGTATTCACATGGGCATAGTAAGTAAAAAATATATCTTTGGCTGCAAAAGAGTCTGAAACCTACTGGTTTAGAAGTCTCATTATTTGGCCTTCTTCCTTTTTTGCCTAATTAATTGCTTCTTACTTTTTAAAGGTTAGCTTGAAGGTCATTTCCCAAGAAAAGCCTTCTTTGTCCTACAGTATAGATTTTGTCCTATTGACAATGGCTTTCAAGGTTAATATTTTTCACTTTAAGTCCTTCATCTCTGTCATTGAAATTCATAATGACATTTGATTGATATTTATCTCCCCCAAAGAGAATGAGTTCCTTGAAAACAGGCTCCCCATGACTTTGTTTATCGTTGTATCCCCAGTGCCTAGAACAGTGCTTGAAGCTAAGCCAGCACTTCATAACTGTGTTTAATAAATGAATTTCTGTTTCCTTGAATTCTTCCCTTGAGATCATGTTTTAATAGAACCAGCAATATTGGGACACCCTGCTGGCTAGAACATGTTTAAGATGAGGGCATCTTGTCTCACTAGAGGTGCCCCCTCTCTGTGAGTGCATTCTTTAAACTATAAAAGCACACAGCTACTGGAACAATCACTGAATGGAGATGATTAAAACCCTTCCCCCATTGAGATGCCCAGCTGCTTTAAGTAGACACTGAGAAGTATTTTAATAATTACCTGCAGTTGAGCTTTTCTACTAGCATGAATGCCATTTACATTTCCCAGTAAAATATAAACCAGATCCTCCACCAAATCTACTGCTCCAACCTCCCGTGAAGGCAGGAGAATGCCTCTCTGTAAAGAAAGAGTAAGGCATATTTAACACTGACTTTTATTAACAACTCTGTGGTCATGAAAATTCTAAAGAATACCAACATCTTTAATAAAGAAATCCAGTGCAGGTGAGCAAGTATTCCAGAAAGCAGACATTAACATATTGTTGTTATATTAACCATAATCGTGTTTACTTTCTGATGTGTGTATGGCAAATAATATTTTGTGTGTGTGTGTATGTGTGTGTGCATGTGCGTGTGTCTGAGGCTTTACTATCAGGTGAACAATGAAACAGCCACTCATGTCAGCTAATCAGATTATCCTTGACCATTTCTTGTTCTCATTTACACCAATTTTAAAGAACATATTTTCAAGACGTTCTCCAGGTGGCCTTACCCAGTGTGCAGTGTGGCTTCCACACTGTGACACAAGGCAAAAACTGTAGTCGCTCTCGGTCTTACTGGGATTTCATGCGTGGACCTGTTCTGTCTGTGCCACACTCCCTGGGTTCTGCTTAGCCTGTTGGCAAGGAGTTTCTGTGCGACAAAGCATTTATATTAGAATCTATTGCTCTAGTGTCTGTTATACATAGTGGAGCAGAGTCCATGAAAAGGCCTTTTCTTGCATCATTATATAGGTCTAATTGGGTTTGGGCCAGGAAGGCTATTATCCAAACAAGTTACAGGGAGGTGGGATGTGACAAAAATGTAAGGTTGGTCATTTAATATAGAATGCTAATTAATGTAGGAATTACCAGATTTCTTAAATATTTATTGTATTTCTAATAGCAAAGTATTTCCAAAACATTCCCTAAAATATTTCCTAAGCATGTTGCCAAAACTTAAAATATTTTAATGTTAACTTATTTGCCAATCTCATAAAGTAAGGCTAAGTGAGTATGTTTAAGTATCAAGTAGTGTCTGTAATTTCTAGTTTTTGTTCTTTTAAATGGAGCAAGAATGCAAAAATCTTTGTAGAGTCATCTGGATACAGAATCCTATATTTTTAATAAAATTTACCTTTAATCCCCTAGGCATTTTTTTTGGTGCATATCTATTTGGAAGTAATTTCTTATAGCATTTCAACCTTTATCTAATTTTTACAAAACATCACATTTATTTTTCTTAGAAAGGATAACTCTCTTTTGCACTTATATTTTATCAGTGTGAACACCACTCCATTAAATGATACAATCACCGCGAAAGTACATCTGACAAAAAGAGTTTGGGAGTACACATGATTGCTTCATGCTTTGTGGACAAGTTGATCAGAGAATACAAAGAATATGAATATGCCCAAGGTCAGACACTAGCCTTCAGCCTGTGTGTGTCTGTAGCATGTTCTGTAGAGAGGATGGGGTAATTTAGTTGGAGATTCAAGGATTAGGGGACAGTGCAGGGGATGGCAATGCTGATATTCTGGAATTTTTTTTTAAAGAGAAAACTCTATCTTTAAAAATTAAGTATTATCATTGTTGATATAAATAACACAATCCTACAATAGTAGCAGTTAATTCCTTAAGAAGGTGCTGAGTATACTATAGAATTTGAATCCTTACAGAGAATGGTGGGGCTTGTAAGAAGTGCATTTTCAATACAGTATAAATTGGTCTCACACCTGGTTCTTACATGGGTCATGAGAGTTGATTTTATTATTCAATGTATTTGATCATCCCAAATCATAAAGAGCATGGTGCACTCATTTGTTTTAAGATAGATATTTCTCTGACTAGATGAATCCAGAATGCACATGATATACATTTTATATGCCTTCAAGAGAGGTAAGTTCTGCCTTATTTTAATAACAATCACACTTTATTGACCCATTATTTGATTCATTTATGGAATATTCATGCTGTCACTATGCATGCATAAATCCCACACAATCCTTAACAAACTCTCTGCAGAGGTATTATTAACTAAATTTTACTTGCAAGGAAACGGATTCAGGTCCCCAGGGTTTCAACGTGAAAGAGACTTGAAAGTCATTGCTGTCTTCTATGCTGAACATGTCCAGAGCAGCTTTAATGATACAAAATAGAGTAGTTTCTTTTTTAAAAAATAAAATTATTTTCATTTTTCTGGTACAGTTCTTTCTATTTTTTATTTTTATTTTTTGGTACCAGGAATTGAACTCAGGGGCACTTAACCACTGAGCCACATCCCAACCCTATTTTGTATTTTATTTAGACACAGGGTCTCGCTGAGTTGCTGAGTTGCTTAGTGCTTAACTTTTGCTGAGGCTGGCTTTGAACTTGCAGTCCTCTTGCCTTGTGAGATGCTGGGATTATAGACAAGCACCATTACCACCTGTCAGAGGGACTGAGTTGCCGTGGCTGTTACACAATGTATTAATGGGTAGTTTCTGGGTTAGAACCTTGATTAAATGTTGTTTCCATTCAATGGTCACAAGAAGCCTATGAAGTAGTTAGTATTTATTCAACTATTATGGAGGCCAAAAAATCCCATTTAAACCTAGGTCTCTAATCCCAAAGCCAGTGATCCCACTCTGTCCTGTTCCAGAGGTATTTGTGTATGACATATGTTTGACCATGATTAACTAATATGTGTGTATAAATAAGGTCTCATGTGATTGACAATCCATCCCACGGGATTTGAGCCTTCACCTGCCCATCCAGGGTCTCTAGTCCCTTACAATGTCCTTCACCTCACAGTCATCTTACAAAGCCATAGATCCATGCAGATGACACTGTTCTTATAGTCACCATAGCGGCTTCTGGCCACTTCAGTCCAAAATGTGAGACCCCCTCGCAAATAACCTCCCCACTGCTTTGCCAAACTAGGCCCTGAGACTTGGCTGTCCTGGCTGTCCATGGTCTGGTGGGACCCCATGGATTCCTCTAGATACTCAATCTGTGTGAGCCCAGCAGACTACAAGGGAAGAAGGAAGTAGCACCTCCACAGTTCAAGTTTCCTTGGGCCCCAAAGTCTTACGGAGTTTTAAAATGTCTCTTATCCCATTTGGCCTGCTATTTTAAAAAAAAGGTATATTAGACTGGGTGGTGAGAGCAAGAGCAATTTCTTTCTCACAGTCCTGTAGGCTGAAGGTCTGAGATCAGGGTGCAGGCTTGGGTTGGTTCTGGTGAGGGCCCTCTTCTGGGTTACAGACCTTTGACTTCCAGTGTGATCTCACATGGCAAAAAACAGGATGAGTCTCATCTCTGGGTCCTTTTCTGTAAGAGCACTGACCCCATTTATGAGATTAGTTTCATCACAGTCTGCGCCCCAGAAAGGGGCTGCACCGAAGGGGTCTTTTAGCAGTCTGCTTTTCCTCCCTCCACCTGGTCTTGTGGCACAGATAACTGCTCAGTGTATTTCTAGGATCCAAGCAAGGACATGGGGCATCATTCCTAGTGAGGGTCTCTAACATTCATAAAAATCAAAACTATGGAGAGATGTTTGATGGAAGGGCATGGCGCCCCTCCTGTGCCAGCTATAGTCACTCCTTAGTCCTTTCTCTGCACCCTTTGTACTTACAATCATCTCTTGAGGGTGCATTAACACCATTTCCTGCTGCACTTTTTATTTATTTATTTTTAACACAATCTCATTTCAGAAAACATGCTGAATTGGGAAGAAGAGAAGTGCAGTAGATAAGCAAATTCCAGTCCCCTTGGCTCAACTGAGCAATCTTTCATTGAAGCAGAATTATTCTAGGCTAACCCGACTCTCTAATAACCTGCACAGCTCCCTATCCTTCTCCTACTCCCTAGTTATAGCTGCTTGATCTGAATGCAACTTGAGATCAATCATGCTGATTGATTTCCAGATGGTTAGATCATTAAAATACATCAGTCCCCCTCGTTTTTGGGCTCACTCTGACCCTTGTCTCTTGGGTCTCTAGTCTTTCTAGGAGCTTATCTTGATCTTTTCTTGATGAACCCCTGAGCCTCAGCTTTCCCATTGCATTTTATTAGTGGCTGATAAACCTTCTTGAAGTATGACTGCCTCAGTCTAAATACCTGGATCACCAGGTATGAGATGGCTCTCTCTGCTTCAGAAGGCAATCATCTGTTGACAGAAGTGGAGATGCTCCTATGACTACCACTCTCCTGCTGCCAATGCCATATTTTAATCCAGGCCCTACAGCACCCACCCTAGAGCATCCCCTCTCTTTATCTGTCTTGCTACATGTAGATACTCTGTGTAGCTATTGCTAATAAATCTTACTGGTGTTGACTTTTCTGATTCTGGTCCCTTCTATACCAAGCTGCCCACTGTCACTCCAACTCTACTACATACTCTGGGAAAATGGAAATCAGTATTGAATATTCAGACCTAATCCTTCAGCTCTACACCATACTCAATATCAAAACCTAGAAGCCCCTAGCAAATATAGCACATCTTGACTTATATAGTCCATTCTCTATGACCAATATTTTACGTATACATAAATTTTTATTGTAGGTCTGTATTAATATATTTTCTCTGTTTAAATTATAAGTTTCTAAGAGGTAAGGGTGTCTTTAGCACAGTCCCTTAATGAGAGTAGTTGCTTAGAGAGGTGTGCTACATTAAATTCAATTGGCTAAGAGACTGACTCCTGCACCCATGTAATATGCTGCAGTTTCTCAGCTTACAGCCCAGGTCAGGTCCTTCTTCTCAGACATTTACTGGGGCTTCTGTGTGCTCAATAATCTTCTCAGGGTTCCTTTATCAAAATAAATAGAACATGTTCCTTCCTAGATATTATAGTGCAGTGGGGAGTTGGTTGATAACTAAATAAAGAAAAAATAAATGTCACTTGAGAAGGTACTACAAAGAAAAAAAAAATGGGGCAGTGAATAGAGAAAGGTGAAGGGTGTTTCCATGAAGTGGCACTTGTACATTTTGTCACTTTTAAAGAATACACTGCTGGAGGATTCGTGTTTGCATTTGTTCCATTTTATAATTGGGAATAGGACTCACGTGAACTCCATAAGACCTTAATGAGCAACGTTTACAAATATAAGAATATCAGACTTTTAAAAAAGCCCTCTCTTCTTTATCTTTCTCCTTTACACTTAACTGTGGGGAAAACTAAAATGAAAAAAAAAAATGGATCGGTAAACAAAACAATTGCATGTTGGTTTCCTTTCCAACTGCCTTCAACATTTTCACACGCACCTTTTATTTAAGAGAAGAGATCATATGTGATCCTTTTTGTTGTAACAGATGACACAAGCAAACTTATCATTTCTTGCATAAACAAACCCCACGGTTACCCTGATGATTACAATCGCTGGAAGAAGAGCCAGAAGCAAGGAGCTCCTGGTGTCACCGAGTGCGCTAACCTGGGGCCGGCGCTAGGACCGCCCAGACGCCCGGAGCAGCCACGCTTCGCCGCCCGTCAGAGGGACTGAGCCGCCTTCGCTGTTACACAAGACCGCGGCGGGCGAGCGGCGCTGGGCTCGGCACCCTGCCCCTTCGGGCCCATCGGAAGGTAATTACCAGCTATTGACCTCCCGGGTTCTGTACCCCAGTCACGTGCGTTTAGTGTTCCTTGCCTCTGATACCCTGAGCCGCTGTCCAGCACTCACTGGGTCCCTCTGTTATTTTGTGTCCATTTCCACAGCGGATGGAAGCAACAGTGCCCTAAAGAAATGGGCTAGGTGTTTCCAGAGGCTGCAAGCTGGAAGCGTTTGGAGGTGTAAGTACATCATTCACAGGTCTCTGGTGCTCTGGCTGGGTGGGTTGTGTCCTGTGACCTTCTTCTTGCTCACTGGAAGAGCCGATGTGAGATGCCATCTGCATATTTCATTCATGAAGGCAGAGCAACTAGACGGCGACACAAACCGCTAATGATGGGCCTGAAACTCCACTTTGGAGTGGCCGTGTTCCCTCTTCTCGCTTGTGGATTTTGCAAGAGAAGCTGGTTTTGCAGAGTTTGGATGGGAAAGAGATTTTTTTTTTTTTTTTTTTTTTTTTGCACAGGGCTGCAGACAGCTTGCTTGATTTTTGCTTTCTGTTTTCAAAGCTTTAAAGACAGTCCTTTTAAAATCATCGCTGTGGTGCGGTGTAGGAGTCTTGTTATGCTTGCTTTATTTCTGCAGTCCAAATACTCTTATCATAAATGTGGACTGCCAGGAAGCTCTTAAGCCATTCTGGGCTCCCAGAGTAAAGCCACTGAAGGGAAATTCAGTTTGCCTTCTCTCCACCACGCTAAGCTCAATACCACTGTTAGCACATCACCTACAGAAATGTGAAAAAACGACAGCCTAAGATTCCCTTCTCCCTTATGTATGATAAAGGAACAGCTTGCTATTAGAATACCCCCAAAGATGATGATTTTATGAGAAAAGTAAAAATTTTCTTTAAATACTTGACAAATCAATTGAAGAGGGTTTTCTTCAGGGCCTTGGTGTCAATTTCATGAATTGAAAACTTTAAGACCTTATCGAATTGTTACATGTAATTATTACCTCAGTAATTAGTTCATGTATCTTATACAAAATGCAATAGACAACTGTATTCATAAAATATATTGAGTCCTATTAATGGCCAATTTATGGCAAATTTTAAGATAAACAGTGTCATTAAATTTTATCTCAGGAAAGGAAATAAATAAGATACAATGCAAGACATCAATATTGAAATGTGACTTGAATGAAAAGCATTTATTAACTTTTAAAACACTCTTTAAGGTTTCAAAAATTTGTATTTAAACATTTGATAAATAGAAATACCATAAATGAGATTTCAAAATGCTTAGCTATTAAGCTTTTGAAAATATGCCTATAGTTCTTCTAAAATTTTTTATTTGGAGGGGGAAGGAGAGATAGAGGGTATTATGGAGGGTGGTGCTAAGTTTTATTTCATTGAGCTATACTTTCTGATTTGAATATTCTGGTATAATGTTACTATGTAACTTTGCTACCTACATGGTTTTAAATGTAACTCAAAGTACAAATGGTTGTAATCATTTGTAGCATCTTGGAGGTGCTGCAAAGGCAAACAAATACTAATGTAATTTTAAAACCCATAAATATTGCCATATAATATTCCTTAGAGTAGGAAAATCATTTTTTGAAGATGATATCTAGCTTCTGACGGAAGTTAGGGAATGTTGTAAGTCTTGCCCAATACATAGTGATTTGCAGCCTTAAACTTCATCCAGCCTTTACTGCATTCATTCTTATACATATGTCTTACCACAAATGATTTTAAAATATTTCATTATATGTTGAATCTACAGACTCATTGGCTTGAGTCTAAAGATTCATAATGGGGGGAAAAATCCCAAGAACACACATTTTATTCAGTGGGGCTTAAGCTCAGATTAAAACATTTGGGCTAAGGCTAATTTATTAAATTGTGAAAGCAGTGATCATCTGGAGATTTTGATGCCTCAGGATAATCCCCTGAGATCTTAGTAAATCTTGGTGCCTGGGGTTTAGGGAAATGGCAATATTATCTAGATTTACTGGACAATGGCAAGGTAAATGCTTAGAAGAGATGAATTTTAACACACAGCTTTGAGAAATAGCAAATCTGATCCCACTGATTTCACTGTCAGCATTTTTTTTTTTTTAATTTAGAAGACAGAAGGCATTCCCCAATGGAGACTGTTGTATGAATAGAGCACTTCGTAAGACATTTTAAAAAGAGGGATTTATATTAAGCTAGCCTCAATAATGGAAAAAGAGAAGCATCGATTAAGTTGTTCTGGTATTGAGTTTACCTTTATCTTTGTATTCTAAGCACTCAAGCTTTGTATATGACATCTCCTAGTGGAAGCCACAGTAAAATGCAGTAAGTTACCAACTTGAATCTAATGTATGAAATATGATATGTCAAGAGCTTTATAATGTTTTGAACAACCAATAAAAAAAATTAAAAAAAAAAATAAATAAATAAAATGCAGTAAGTCAGCTAGGCCAACATCCCAGGGCAAGCCTGGGGAGACCCTGGTGTTTGCTGATGGATAAAGAAATGAGAAGAAATGAGAAATGGTCCTTTTTGATTTACCCTGAAAGGTAATAACAATCATAACATGAATTTTTAAGAAGTGGTTGGCCACACACATAAGCCACCATAAGCAGGAATCCCACGTAACTTGAGATTTTCTCTTGAAACCCATTATGATTTCCCCTTGTTAAATGAAAGTCTTAAAGGGAAGAGAATGAGAGTGTATTAGTGGCATGCCGCATCCACATTGGTTAGAGTTGTGTGAACCAGGAGGGACAAAGTTATGCATTTTGTTGCAGCTTAGTGAAAGGGGAAAATTATTATCTAAATAGCTTTGGGAAGAAGTCTTTCTTGGAAGCAAAGTTCTCGTCATTTCCAAAACTGGATATTACTTATAAAGAAAAAAGTTTGTAGGTATAGCAGAAAGCTTTTAAATATATGAGATTCAGTCTTAGAGTATAAAAGACCAATCAGTAGTATGAATTGTCTGACATATTTTTTCGGATAAGCAGGTTTCTCCAAAACATTGTTTGAATTTATCTTTCCTGGTTCACACAACTATATCTGATGGGCACGTGGGACTCCACTAACATAGTCTCATCCCTTGCCTCATAAATCTTTGATAAGGAGAATGTTAAAAGAAAAAAAAAATCTTAAGGAAACTTGTCAATAAAGATTAATCGTGATTTTACAGATGTTTATGTTGAAACCTAGCTTTGCTATACCCCAAAGTGTAATATGATCCTGTAGTTTGCACTTTGGAATTTGTGTACAATTCTTTGGTCACAGCATTTAATATCTTTAGACTATCTTTTTTTTGCTAGATATTTGTTGATCTTTTACTCTATTCCAGGTACGGGAATGAGAGTGGTAAGCAAGATAAGTCCTGCCTTTCATGGTCTCCATCATTTGGGGGAGGAATATTAGCAATACACAAATAATTGAATATTATTAACTGAATACATTATTATTAAAATGATTTTACTATTACTCTAACTTATTTCAAATTAAATGAACCAGAATATATCTGATAAATGCTAACTTGAAAATGTAAGGAGAGGACTACCTTAAAAAATGGTAGCATGCTACAGTAAAGTACAGGCTTAGAAGCTTATGTATTTCTTTTGCCCACACTTTAACTTCTGTCAACTGACATATTTTAGAAATACCAAAAAATTACACCCTTTTGCTATCATTATTATAACTATGATTCATTTATGTTTTTTTATTTACCTTTAAATATCATAAAACAATAAGGGCAAAAGTTTATAATCTATTCATGTATGTTTTCATACAATCATTTCTGTCCAGAGAAGTCATGTTGTAGCTGTTGACTGGAAGCAAATCCACCATGCATTGGCCCAAATATTTACTTTTTAGGCTCATACTTTTAAAAGTTCAAGTTTGTCTTTCCAAAGATGATCTCAATGGGGAGATGTGTAAAAAACATGGGAGATTTTTTTTTTTTTTTTGAATCAAGAGTTGCATGTTAAAGTCAATTAGAGTAAATAAAAACAATGTTGATCAAGGAGAACACATGGCTTTTTGTAAGCATCCAAAAACTCAACTAGGTTGAAAAAGAGGTGACTTAACAACATATGTGTGGAAAACACTTAATAGTTTGAATCCTCAGTAAATTCAGGATGGTGTGGCTGCTAGAAACACTAGTGAATGGTTAGCCTACATTAAAGCAAGCAAAGAGTCTAGAACCCAAGGTGATGATACTTGACTCACATGGTGCAGGTTCTGCTGTGTGATTTTACACATCATGAGGCTCTAGGTTCATTAGAAATCACATTCAGGTTAACAGGGTAGAGAAGTTTCAAACCTTTTCAAAAGATGAGCATAGGGTATGGGATGGGGAAGAGAATAGTTTTGCTTTAACTTAGCCATTTGAATGGTTGTGACATGAAGGAGCATTAAGACTTGTACATTAGAGCACAATACAAGACATCTCTCCTGGACCAATGGTGACAGCTTAATGGAGACAACTCAGTGGTTCTCTGCAGGAATGATGAGGCTGATGGCAGATGGGTGTATGTGAGGCAGAGTGGTGTGGGAAGAATGCAGTTTGGGGAATCAGTCAGATCTGAGTTAACCCCTACATCTGCCATTTTGGACTTCTGTTTCTGACCTACACTTCCTTATGTGAAACATACAAAGAATGCCCTAAAAGGAAACCAAACTGTTACATGACTCACATGGTGCAGGTTCTGCTGTGTGATTTTGTTTAGCAATAAACAAATAATTGGATATTATTAACTGAATACATTATTATTAAAATGATTTTACTATTACCCTAAAATAAATTTGGTGGTAAGAATTTTAGGAACAAATTAACATTGTTAAACAAGGAATAGGTATAATATATAAATGTCTTATAGACATTGCTAAATGAAAACTGGAGTGACAGTAATTTTAGTAGGCGTATTTTAAAGTAAAAAAAATAAGATTTCAAGTAGTGAAATAATGATAAAATGTACAATTAATAAGTAAGACATATCTATCCGGGATTTCTAGGTACCTAATAAGACAACCTAAATGTATAAACAGAATATATAAAACTTATATATATATCAGAAATTTAGAAAGCTAAATTAGCCCGGTACAATATAAGGTAACATAGTCCATACTTCACAATCTTGAAAACAGTGTTCAGACTTCCTTACTTAACAACAATTATGAAACCTAATTTGATCACATTCAAACTCCACTTTTATTCAGGCATCTCATTACTCCCAGCCAGATACACTTTCCCCCCTTACTCCAGTGTACCACGCAAAGATTTAGACAAAACAACCAGATTCCTACCCAACAACCAAGTAAATAAGTAATTTAGAGTAGCTGTGGCTCAATTTTTTTTTGTTTTACAGTAAATGCATGATTCTGATTCTGATGCCAAATTTCTACTGGATCTGCTTTGGTAACTTTATGATCTGTGAGTAAATCCTTATTTTTAAGGTTAGAATTAACCAATAATTGGATTTAAGATGGTCTGTATTGCAATATCCCTTTTATTTATTTATTTTCTAATTTTTAAAGATTTATTTATTCTATTTAGGTATACATGACAGCAGAATGCATTTTTATTCATTGTACACAATTTCAGCACAACTTTTCGTTTCTATGGTGTACATGATGTAGCGTTACACCATATGTGCAGTCATACATGCACCTAAAGTAATGATGTGTATTTCATTTCACCATCTATCCTGCCCCCATGCACCCTTCCTTCCCCACCCCCCTCTTTGCCCAATCAAAGTTCCTCCATTTTTCCCGTGCCCCTCCCCCCATTTTTGGATCAGCATCCACTTATCAGAGAGAACATTGGCCTTTGGTTTTTGGGGACTGGCTTACTTTGCTTAGCATTATATTCTCCAACTCCATCCATTTACCTGCTAATGCCATAATTTTATTCTCTTTTAATACTGAGTGATATTCCATTGTGTATATAAACCACAGTTTCTTTATCCATTCATCTACTGAAGAGCATCTAGGTTGGTTCCACATTTTTGGCTATTGTGAATTGAGCTGCTGTAAACATTGATGTGGCTGTGTTACTGTAGTACGCTGATTTTTAAGTCCTTTGGGTATAGACCGAGGAGTGGGATAGCTGGGTCAAATAGTGGTTCCATTTCCAGTTTTCCAAGGAGTCTCCATACTGCTTTCCAGATTGGTTGCACCAACTTGCAGTCCCACCAGCAATGTATGAGTGTTCCTTTCCCCCACATCCTTGCCAACACTTATTGTTGTTTGTATTCGTGAAAATCTGACTGGTATGAGATGAAATCTTAGAGTGGTTTAGATTTTCATTTCTGTAATTACTAGAGAGGTTGAACATTCTTTCATATATTTGTTTTTCAATTGTACATCTTCTGAGAAGTGTCTGTTCAGCTCCTTAGCCCATTTATTGATTGGGTTGTTTATTTTTCTTGGTGTTAATGCAACATTCCTTTTCTTTTAATCTTTTATTTTAATTGACACATAACTGTACATATTTACAGGGCACAGTGTGTTAATTTGATACATGTATACAATGTGTAATGACAAATCATAGTAATTAGCAGTTCCATATCATTAAACACTTATCATTTCTTTGTGTTGGAAAACTACACTTTTCTAATTCTTTATGAAATACATGATGAATTGTAGCTTATTATAGTCACCTGAATGTGTTGTAGCACACTAGAATCTGTCCATCAGTCCTCCAACCCTTATTTTCTAAATACCAAAATATTTCAATCACTGTATAAAATAAATACCAATCAAGTCCATTATTGATGGATGAAATCCCAAAATTATTTGTCTGGCATCATGAATATTGTAGGTGTTATACTTGTATCTATGTTGCATTAACTATTATCTTGCTTTTTACTTCTTTTATAAACCATATTAAAAATAAGCATACAGAACACTTTTTGACCCTTGACAGATCATTCCAATGCTCTTCTTTGAAAATTTTTAGTTATTGAAAATTTTCTATTTGTCTAAATTCAAACTCGATCAATTTCCATTTTAGATCGGTTGCAATTTTGCTGTCTAAGAAGATCGGGGAAACATACCATCTGAGTATTGCATATGCTATCTGATAAAGGATGACCTCATTTTATGTCTTGGCAAGAAGAAAATAGCAGAAAAGACATAAATCTTGAATTTTTCTGTGTGGATGTCAGAAGTTATCTATTTGAAGTACAAATGCTCAATTAAAGAGTGATTCCTTTTGGCAGAGTTGTCCTTTAAACATGCTTTTTCATTTAGAAGAGATCATGATATTGTAACAAGATAGTGTATTCCGGGTCCATTTGAGTTCTTTTCAGAATGATCAAATTTCTTTCTTTCAATAATATCCAACCTTCATGAGTGTAATCTAACTTTTCAGTTTTGGCATAAACTGAAATTTGGGAGGGAGTTTTGAAGTCTTGGCCAGCACCCTCAGTTTAGAGCTGGCCAACCTGAAGTTCCAAGAGGTCGGGTGTAGTCTACCGTTACCACATACCATATCTGGAAGGAGAAGCCATGTCTATTACTCTCAACCTGGTGTTTGTTGTCCCAGTCTATAGTTTTGTTGAAATATAATTTTGAAAAGAAAAATCATAACTCTGTAAATATAAAGTGGACATGTGTAAAAGATTCTCTTTAACTCATTAGTTAATGTAAAAGGTATCAGTAAGATGCAGTGAACAATCAGAGAGCATTTAGGAATTTAGGCATGTGCTAGTGAATTTTTAAAAATGTAAGGAGAAGATTGCTAAGTTAAAAAAAAGGGGAAGGTAGGGGGGCAGCATTAATTTTTGGGCTTATCCAGTCTACCAGACAAAAATAATTTGCATTGCTATGGGACAAAAGTCTACCAGCTAACAAAAAGTTCACTAAATCTGAGACTTTGAATTAATAGTGGACAAGAACATGATCCTCCCCTTAGATAATCCTGAGTAGACTTTGTCTCCATATGTTATTGAACATATTTTTTGTTCACCTTTTGTTTTATTTATGGCTTAGATTAAGGGTCAACCAATCAAGCCTTTGTGTAAATCCAGCCAACACTTGTTTTGCAAAGAAAGTCTTATTGGAGCACAAGTTTGGTCTGATTACTTCTATATGTGTAATAAGTTAACCACACAGTTCTCCTCAACTTTGCCAGTATAGGGTTTTATAGTATCTAGCAACTAGTGTGGCTACAGAATTCCACTTCTGTCTGGATTTCCATAAGGAACTTTGGATATGTATTTTTCTTGCTATTGCTCTTCTAACCCAAGACTAGGAAGCCAGTCCCAGAACATTTTCCCCACTAGATTTTACCTGTAGGACCTATAAATTTAAGTGAAATCTTTATTCTAGAGGTATCCCAAATTTTTTGAGATCCTCAGCCTGCCAGAAGTGACCTCTTTATTAGTTCCAGTGCTTTGGAAGTGGGTCTAGATAGACCAGTTGTTTCCTAGAAAGATTTGCAGTTATCAGCTCCATAAGCATTCCTTAATTGTGACCCATTACACTTGGTTAAATATGGTACTGCATGTACAGAGTTTGTTGCTACATTGACTTTTGTAGTTATATTCTGTTAAAAAAATGGTAGTGATTTCTTACTGATATTATGCAGATAATTTACTATCACAGAAAATAAGAACAACCTAGAAAAATTTGCTTCTGGATTCTGAGCGGTTCAGTGAGACTTTGATACCATTTTGAAAACTTAGTTTCAGTTTATAAAAAAAATTACCTACTAAGAAAAGGGTTAAAGATGGCTGAGGAGCAAGGCAAAGTGTTTCTTTATCTATTTATTTTAAACAGAATATTAAAACATGCCATATTCCAGACAAATAACTGCAATGATATTTTCCTCCTTTGGCCCAGGTGGTTAATTCTTACATCCTTGTATCTGCTAGCATGGGGCATGCTTCCATGTTCTCTGTTAGTGGACCAAAAGGAACCCAAGAAATCATGACTTGTTCCACTGGCAGAGCCTGAAAGTGGCCCAAGCCTATCCCAAACCTGGTCTTTGTAGAGTACTTGATGATGTCCTCTTAGTCCTGTGCGGCTCTAGGATGGTCCCCTGTTGAAGATATCAACTCTGTCTTATAGGTTATAACACAGCTTTCAGACATACCAAGATGCCACCATTTATGAGACTGATTGGTCATGGTTAGTTTATTATCATAACCCATAATATCAGAGCAGAGGAGACTAGAATTCTCCAACAGTTTCTCATATTGATTTGACCAATGTTTTCCCTGACGGCTAGAACACTGTGGGAGGTGCTGAGGAATCTTCAAGGCCTCCTCAAAAAGTATATAATTTATAAAAGAACTCCTCAAAAAACATAAATTTATATTTATATTTTTATCTTATAAACTTAGACTAAGGGAGACTGAGCATCTCTCCTGATTTTACAGTTCTTCCCATAGAGTTCTTACAACAGTATTAAATAAAATAGTAAGTTTGAAAGCACACAATGAACTTAATTATTTCTAGCATTTTTATTTATAAAAAATAAAGGAATAAGTGTTTGTAATTTTTCAGTTAGGTGTTCTCTAGAGAACTTCATAAACAATTTTATGGGTGAATTTTAAGGGCTTTAGGGGATGGCCTTGAAAATTATTAAATATTGTGAAATCATGACTCTTAGGAAAATATAAAAGGTATCTAAATAATGTTATATAATTTATGAAGGGAGGCTGACATTGTGATCAGTTAAAAACTGAAAAAAATTCTGTGTAAATATAAAATTTATCAAAGAACTAGAATAAAAATTTGAGCTAGATTTTTTTTTAAATCGGCTAATTTTTTTTTTTTAAATTGGCTACTATGGCACAAATCTTTGGGGTTGCTTATAAAAATTATTTGCTTATCTAATGAACACAATTCTACAGATAAACAAGTTATTTTACTGGTCTGAGACCTTTAATTAACAGTAGAAAATGAGATAAACTGAGTATATATAGACCTAGACCTTTATTGTCCATAAAGGGAGCCATTTGCTATTTAAATATACCTATTTGAATTCAAGATTAAACTACTTAAAATGCAATGTAATAAAACATTAACTCCTCAGTGATGCTATCCACTTTTCAGGTGCTCCCTCGCTACACTTGCTGAGAAGCTACCATATTGAGCAGGGTTTCCATCATGAAGAAGATTCTTCAGGATGGCTCTGTGCCTGCGCAGATAGTTCTTGGGTGGCTATGAAAGGGATGTAATGCCATCCTTTCAGCTTATTTACAAATTTCAGATGATTTTTCTGATGGTTTTAGTTATGATAGAATTTATAAAAACATAAAAATAAAATTATACAGTGAATACCTGCTATGTGCACAAACTTTATACACATCGTGATCATGCCAAATTGGATAATTTTATGAATAGACCAAATGATACATGATTTATTTTAGTAGTGTTATTTTAAAGAAGCAGCTTTTAGAATAATATACATTTTTTGAAAAGTGGACTATTAGCAAAGTATTCTATATACTATTTGGTTTTCTCAGAGTGTTTTCAGTTAACTCTCACTAAACTGTGGACATGGGATACGGTGAATGTCTGGTAAAACAGACTTTGGTCAAAACAGAAGAAGGTGACCACAGTATCTAAGGAAATGTGTACTACCTTTTGCTTCACATAAAATTTTATTTTTCTATGTTTAATTATGATGAGATTGAATTATATTTGTCATTGCAAAAATAACATGTAAATAGAGCCCAGGCTTTGTAATAACACTCAATAGTGCTATAAGGAAATACAACATTCTCCAGTGCTATTAAAATTGAGAGTTAATTGTGTAGTACAGAATGATTTTGCTATGAATATCTCATTAGGAAAATGAAAGAACTAATTCCCTGAATTTCATTATTGCTGCAAATTTGATCATTTAACAAACACATAGCTATTAATAGCTATTAGGTGCCTATTATATAAATAAGATAGAACAGAGTCTGTCCATGTGGAGGGTTTGAACTGGTGGAAGACAGAAAGTATATAAATGACTAATTAATTGCAAGTATTATGAATTTGGTGAAGAATGATGAGCGCTTCTGAACCTAGTCTGCTGGGTAAGAACTGTGTGTGTGTGTGTGTGTGTGTGTGTGTGTGTGTGTGTGTAGTGGTGCAGTCCAGAAAGTCATTTCTGAGAAGTGGCATTTAAATTAGGACTGGGGGATAAGTAGGGCTAATCCAGGCTAAGGGGGGATCGCAGAGGGGATGGAGCAGGAAATTTCAGAAAGGAAACTTACAAAGGAAGGCCCTGACAATCAGGTGAAATGAGCACTGAGTTTCTGCTCGGATGGGACACCATCAGATGGTCATATGTCGGGACAAGATGGAAAGCAAGTGAGCTTAGTTTTGCACAACCGAAGTGTACACTCACCCATGAGAATTTAATCATCAGGAATGGAAAGATTTGTTGACTTGAAAACACTGGGTTTTTAAAATGTTTTTATTGCCTTTGTTCACAAAAAGAAGAGAGAGAACAGATGGGTGAAAATTATCTTCTTATACCAAGTTGCAATCGAGGAAATACATAATATCCTGATGACCAGCTTCTTGTTAAAAATTGCCCAAAATATTTCTGTCTGTGGGAGTAAGCTACCCAGATAGTCACCTTGACTCTCCACTGAGGTGTGTTTTTACCCAAATAATAATTTACTAGTTTAGTGTTGACTCCTAGGGTTGTCTTATGCAAATGAGGATTCTTTCCTGTCAGTTAGGGTCATGCTTTGGATGGGCTTTTTGACAGGAGCTGTGGGTGCTAGTAATCAAATCAAGCTTTATTGACCCATTGACTCAGCTCTTATTTATAGTATAGATTATAGGCCACCATTCAGATACACAAATGATATTAAATTCAGTTGTAGAATTTTACATGAGCCAATGAGTAAACTGATCAAAATTTTATTTTTGAGCTTTATTTGGAACATTATCTTGGATCATCTTTCTTCCTTTCTACACTTCTGTCATGGTGTATTTACTCCCTTGCCATACATATCCCTTGTTGCATTTGGTCTCTTTTCTAGAACATGAGCATATAATAATCTCTGTATCCCAGCATCTAAGATAGTGCATGGCAAAGAGAGATGCTCAACACATGTGTATTGAGAGACTAATTCAGTGAATAAATCAATGATCCTAGATTTGTAACATTATGAGAAAGAAAAAAAGATGTTAAATTTATTTGACTGGTTCTCGTAAATGAATCTTTGACTTTAAAAGGATATTACTGCATCTAGTTTGACTAAATAATATTGAAGACGCAAGATTTTGGAGAAGAGAAAATATCAATATTATCAAAAATACATACCTCTTTGTTTAACACTACTATATGCAAATTGGCCATACAAAAGAGGTATCAAACATGGTTCTTACTTTCTAGAAGTTTATGACAAAGTTGAAAAACAAAAATATGTGCTTCAAATTGTAATGGCCAGTATAGAAAATATTTGCCAAATGCCAAATGAGTACAATAAAAAGTGAAAGATACCAGAATTTGGAGATAAATCCCAGGTAACATCTTAAAAATCATGAAATAGTAAAGTGCTT
This sequence comes from Marmota marmota marmota, assembly GCF_001458135.2. Classification (NCBI taxonomy): domain Eukaryota; kingdom Metazoa; phylum Chordata; class Mammalia; order Rodentia; family Sciuridae; genus Marmota; species Marmota marmota. The sequence continues at coordinate 14,091,442 of NW_025999990.1, read as the reverse complement.
CTGTATAGTACTGACTCTTTGGATTGGTTTTAGATGCCTAACCACCAACTCCACCTGACCTGCATTTATTTCTCAGTATTTATTTTAACACTGATTGCCTTGGAACATATTACTTATATTCTCCATCTAAGAGGAACTGGAAAGGAAAAGATACCATTAATATTTGTTGATCACCCACCATATCCCAGGTTCTGCAAGCAAATTCTTCCATAAGTACCTCAATCATGAACCCCTTTTCACAACATAACCACATGCATGATCTTTCTAATTTCATCTGTGCCTTTTGCTAGTTGTGGAAGAGATCTTGATCTAGATGCAAACACTTTTGAAACATAATTTTGTTGTGGTATACTTCAGAGAAAATAAACCTCGCCTCTTGTAAATGTACAACTTACTGATTCTTGAAAAATGTATAACTCTTCATTCAAGATACAGAATTCTGTTGTCACTCCACCAAATTCCCCGATGCTCCTTTGCAGTCAACCCGGGCCTTGGGCTACACCTGATATGCTATTTGTCATTGTAAGTTAATTTGCCCTTTCTGGAATTCCATACAAATGGTACCATTGAGTATGTACTTTTAAAATATATATATGTGGCTGCTTTTGTTCAGTGTAATATGCTTGTGAATCACCCAAATCCTTGCATGTGTCAGTAGTTCAAGTTTTGCTTTGGTCTGATTTCATTGTAGCATTTCATCATATAGATAAATCAATGTCTGTTTATTCATTCTCCTGCTGATATAAATTTATATAGTTTTTTTTCCTTTTTGGCTATTATGATAAAGTTGCTGTAACCTTTGATTTTCAAGACTTTGTGCAGACATGTTTTTACTGTTCACAGTGAATACCTGAGAATGGAATGGCTAAGCCACATAATATGTATACTTTTAGTTTTCCAAAGATGCTGCCAAATTGTTTTCCAAATTGCTTGTTGCATTTTACTTTCCCAAGCAGAAATACCCAAAAGCTCTGGTTCTTCCACATCCTCACCTGCACTTGATATTGTCAATGTTTTCAAATTTAGCCCATCTAGGGACTTCTTGGTGACTTGAATTTGCATTTCTACAATAGGCTAATGCAGCTGATCTTCTTTATGTGGGCTTATTAAACATATCTTCTATGTGCATTTAAATCATTTGCTCATGTAGATGTGTAAGAGTTCTCTGTATGTTCTGAATGCAAAACATTGGTAACATGAATCTATTACAAATGTATCCTCTCATTCTGTGGCTTGCCTTTTTGTTTTCTTGACAGTTCCCTTCTAAGAGTAGAAAGTTTAAATTTGACATAGTCCCATTTACTTATTTTTATCTTTGTGTTTTCACATGGTCTGGTGACAAGTACACAAGACTAGGAAATTCTTTCTGTGCCTACGGCTATGAAAGTTCAATTACATGGCTGAATCTGCACAAGGCGGTTATAGTGAGAGTCTTCCTACAGCATCCATTGTTCCTTATACCTTTTATTACCTAGTCACCTGGATAATGAAACACTTCTCATATCTTGTCCTCCTAACACCTTCCATGTGTAAATTGAAAGAATTACAGAGCCTCAGGGTTAGAAGGAAGCGATAAGATGTTCTTTTCACCCTCACACTGGATAAACATTTTAGCAGTCAGATCATTTATCTAACATACACTTCTAGGACCTAATTTTCATTATAGACAGCAATGTGGCATAATTCATCTGAATGTTAGAACAGGAAAGGAAATGGGATACTTCTCCCCAATTTGTCATTTATGGGAGCCTGCCAGAGTAGCCATGGCTTGGCCGTTGAATGTCGCCTGCCAGCGTGGCACTTACTCTCAAGTAGAGTCAGGCAGCCTCGGGAGTGGCTGAAGTGCTCCTGTGGCACAAGATAGGAGCTTTATAAAAAGGCAGAATTAGGCATGCATGGTGATTAGCAATTTGGGCAGATCACTTAAGTATCCTAAGCCATGGTTTCCCTCATCTGTAAAAGGAAAAGCTTAGGACATACACCTGAATATAGTTTGCTCTCACTAAATATTTTTTCCTATTTATTGATGATATAAAGGATGAAATGGATATATATATATAGATATAGATATATATACACACACATATAGATATAGATAAATAGATATCAAATATATATATATTTGATGCTGCAGTTTTATTAATAGGGGAAAGAAGGCTGATAAATTGATGGAAAAGGACAAGATTAAAAACTTCATCTTTATTTTAAATAAATCCTACCTAGGCTTCTAATCATAATAATAATTTAATTGTGGTCTGCTTTCATAGGAAGCATATTATTTTGCAGGTCTTGGATATGGAATAGTGTCCCTGGCATACACAACCTATATAAGAATTATTTTCAAAGGTAAGACAAACAGTTCAATGTTACTAAGACAGGCCATATCTTCCCATGGGATTTTTTAAATTGTTGAATAAGTAATATAAAATTCAAACAATGCACGGGTTATACCATGAAGACTAACCACCATGCCTCATCTGTTCACCAAATCACCAAATAGCACCACTCCTGAGAGCCTAAGTGGTCAGTTACCTAATTAGTGTCTCTCTATGCCTGTATAGGCAAAGATGACTATATGTCCTTTACCCACTTTTTGTGACACAAAAATCAGTATGCTGTGCACATTGTTGTGCATCTATCTAGCTTTTAAATATATATATATGCTCGGATTAGCATATCACCACTTTAAAGTGCCCACAATAGCTTCTAAATATCTTTCCAACCTTATGTAATGTGCCTGAAACAAACCCTGCTCTAGATCTAAAGCAACTACCTCCATGGTTTGAAGGGTTGGATCTTCCCTTGTAGCCTAGGGGCACAAGATGTCTGAGGTGAAGAAGTCAAGGACCCTGTAATTTCTGAAGACATATTCTAGGGTTTAACCGGTTGTGAAAACAAGCTCTGAGAATTCTGACATTCTTCCTTCTGGTGAAATCAGTGTTGAGGGGTTGGTGTCAGGCTGAAGGCTTATGCTCCAGATGAAAGTATATTTCTACATAAAAACCAATGCAGTTTTTATGGGTGAGTGGAGGCTTTTATATGTAAAGCTGGAAAGGAGAAAAGAATCTAAAGCAGTCTAAGTTTTCTGATTAGGACAGATGACTGGGAGGAAATCCTTCTAAGGCAATTGTAAAGGCAATTTAATTGAAACCCTGCAGAAAGCTGGACCCCTCTTCGAACACTATCTCCCTGTAGGCCTTTCTCTGTCAGTCATATGGTAGGTGGTACACAGTGTTGACGTCACTGTCATAAATGTAATTTATCTTTTTGTTAAAATTCCTGAATATAGTTTCATCTTTCTGACTTTATGAGAATCCTAGCTTGTTTTAAAAATCCAAATATATATGATCTTTATAAGAATGGAAGGCAGGAGGAAGATGGAGTTAGTGATACAAGTATCAAAAATTGTAAGGTCACTTAAAATCATTCATGTTTTTTACTAAGGATTCATTTCATATTTGTGCAATTGGTTTGCCTTCATTACTATGTTTTTGCTTCCACTAATAAATTTATTTGCATTTTCTGAGTACATAGTGACTAATCATAAGAACAGGTGCCCTGCAGACAGCTGTGTGGTGGGTGGAAGCCAGTCTGGCTTCCACATTTTCTATGTTGCTAGATGGTGACAGAGAACACAGCAAATCCCTGGAGCCATCCACAAGGAAAGGCTGCCAACTTGGACATCAGGACCACAGGCTTTCAGTTGGATACATTCTGGTTTCCTCAGTGGATGGTGGCCATATCCCAGGACATTGATGATAGGTCTCATCTCCTCAAGTAGGTGCAGGACAGCCTTTAAATTTTGCATCCGTGTCAACTCTTACTGTGGGGACAGCTTTTGACAGGATGATAAACCATGCATTACTTCTGGAAGCTATCATCAAGTCTGTCTTCCAATTTGGGATGCAACTTTCAGCAGCCTAGACAGATTCAGAGAAAATGACTTTCCTTTCTGATTCCATAAAACACAACCTCAGGTGTGTGAGGTTTAGACATTAGACTTATTGTCTATACCAATTATTGCCCAAGTGGCCTTTAATTCCATACCACCACATGGCATATCATTCAAGTATCATGCTATTGCGCTGTTATAATTTCATTTAAATATGCTTTTTGCTTCTTATATCTTGCCTACCAAATGATTATGATTTACCAAAATAAGATTTCAGAGCCAATTTCAGTTTTTATATTATGAAATTAGAATTTCTTACTTGAGCATTTTATATTCTCTTTATTAAGATGTTCTCAGGGATTGATCTAATATTCTTTAAAACTATAATACTATATAGCATCCACAAAACCTTCTGAGTTCTCATAGAAATTAACATTTTCTATGAGAATTACAACGCAAAAATATAAGCTCTGAAGGGCTAACTTTTCAGTGCTCTGCAGGAAGGCCAGGATGATGATCACTGAGGGAATTCCGTGAGTTTGGGCTTTCTTGGAACCTCCCAACATTCTCACCTCTGTCTTAACACACTAGGGTTTTATTGTGGAATATGTCACACATAATCTCTTTTTTGTGTGTATGGTGGGGTACTAAGGATTGAACTCAGGGGCACTTGACCCCTGAGCCACATCCCCAGCCCTATTTTGTATTTTATTGAGAGACAGGGGCTCACTGAGTTGCTTAGCACCTTGCTTTTGCTAAGGCTGGCTTTGAACTTGCGATCCTCCTGCCTCAGCCTCTGCCGTAGCTGCTGAGATTTCAGGCACCACTATGCTAGCTCATAAGTAATTTCTTGTTAATAAAATGCAAGTTTCCAAATGAATGACCTAAACTAAAGTGGATTTTGAAGTTCTCTCTAAAATAATGGGATCTTCTAAAGTATGAGAGAAAGGAGCAATAGTTATAGATGTTTTGCTTATGGCTTAAAATAAGTGACCTCAAACTTTGGTGTGACTTTGGAGGCCCCTGAGGACACTGGTAAAATGCAGATTTGTGGACCCAGACTCCAGGGAATCAGAGACTGTGGATCTGGGTTGAGACACAGATGTGTACCTTTCACAAGCCACCCAGGTGATTCTGACTCAGGTCACTGGAGATTTGACCTCACTAAAAGCAATGAGTCTCACGCACATCTTGGGACTTCCTTCCAGCCTGAATTCTTGTTCTAGCTCTCAGGTTCTAAGGTTTGCTGGAGTAGGCTCCCAGACAAAGGATTTTGGCTCACAAACCCCCCCAACTCCCCTGACAGGTGCTGACAGCTGCCAGTTCCTAACATGAGTCACCCTCCTCCTCAACTGTAACTTCAGAGACTGTATAGAGTTTCTGCAGATTACACTTCTCTTCCACCCACAAACAACAGCAAAAAGCTGAAAAACAATTTTTTTTCCATTTCTAAAAAGAAGTTGTTATATGGGGGAAAAGCTACTAAATGGGTGGGATGATTCCAAAGACAACCAAATTTAAATTTATCAGTGAGGAAAGATAATACAGAAGAAATGAAATTTTCTAAATATTCGTAGATTCTACAGCAATACACAAAAATAGCATTTTCTTTCTTTCTTTCTTTCTCTTTCTTCCTTTCTTTTTGCTTCAAGCTATAAGAATGTTAACTCTAATTTTTATTACTAATTAATACTTATCCCTTATATTCTTTACTTTAGGCCTTAAAGGTCTACTATTTAAAAATATACATCTAAAATCTTTCAAAATATCTATTGTCCTTAAATCTGTAATCACCTATGTTTGAGATTTTGCATGAATTAATGTTGTACTTTCAATGTAATTTTGGTTGAGCTAAAAAGGTAAATGATCCATGATACACTTACATTCAAAAGAAGTTCCATCTTTCTTCATGTCATTATTGTATGTTTTTGTCCATTCATCTATTTAAATGGAACTGTTTCCTTTAATTTCCAGTGAAATGATGATCCCTTGAAGAATCTAATAGTGATCTAACTCCAGAATATTATAAGACAAACATACTGTTTATAGTAAACTGTATGAAGTTGTAACTCAACTAAATGAAGTTGGAACTTAAGTTTAGGAATCTTAATTTTTCATTTGTTTGAGAAGTGAAGGATAACATTTCAGACTTTACTTGAATTTTTAATATTAGAGTTATCAAATTTCACCGAAGGATTAATATAAGGAAATTGGGCATTCCTTCCTTTTATTTTTCCTCCTTTCTTTCAGTTTTCACTGATAGAACACCTATTCATCGTCACAAAATATGGTTAACACTGAAGAAATAAAGATTTAACCTAAGACCTAATCTTTGACAGCTCCCTGAAATTAATTATCTAGTTGAAGAGACTGAGGAAGGACACAGTAAATACAATAGAAAGTGATAAGTACCATGGAAGCAGTACCAGGGTAGAATATATTCATAACTCAGTAATGTTTCACTGAGTGCCAGGCTCTGTCTAGCTGCTGAGGATACAAGAACATTCTCTGAATTCAAGGAACTCACATTATAGAGGATGATGATTAGTTATAATACAGTGTTAAGCATAATGGTGGAGAATTGCTCAGGACATTCTGAAAGCAAAGGAGGTCCCGGGAGTGAGGAGAGATGAGACAGGGTTTCCTGGAGGATGTCCCAGCAATGAAGGGCGGGAAAGGGACAAAGAAAAGGCAGAGAGCTGGAGTGAGATGACATCTTAGAGTAGTTTGGATTTGCACTTCTCTCATTGCTAGAGATGAGGAACATTTTTTCATATATTTGTTGATTGATTGTACATCCTCTTCTGAGAAGTGTCTGTTCAGGTCCTTGGCTCATTTGTTGATTGGGTTATTTGTTCTTTTGGTGCTTAGCTTTTGGAGTTCTTTATATACACCCTAGTGATTAGTGCTCTATCTGCTGTGTGAGGGGTAAAGATTTGCTCCCAGGATGTAGGCTCTCTATTCACCTCACAGATTGTTTCTTTTGCTGAGAAGAATTTTTTAGCTTGATTCCATCCCATTTATTGATTCTTGGTTTTAATTCTTGTGCTATAGGAGTCTCATTAGGGAAGTTGGGGCCTAATCCCACATGATGAAGATTAGGGCCTACTTTTTCTTCTCTTAGACATAGAGTCTCTGTTTAATTCCTAGGTCCTTGATCCACTTTGAGTTTTGTGCATGGTAAGATAGGGGTTTAATTTTATTTTGTTGCATATGGATTTCCAGTTTTCCCAGCACCATGTTTTCTCCAATGTATGTTTTTGGCACCTTTGTCTAATATAAGATAATTGTAGTTTTGTCTCTGTGTCCTCTGTTCTATACCATTGGTCTACCAGTTTGTTTTGGTGCCAATACCATGCTGTTTTTAATCCATCATTTGACCCAGCTATCCCTCTCCTTGGTTTATACCCCAAAGACTTAAAAACAGCATACTACAGGGACACAGCCACATCAATGTTTGTAGCAGCACAATTCACAATAGCTAAACTGTGGAGCCAACCTAGATGCCCTTAAGTGGATGAATGGATAAAAAAAAAATGTGGTATATATACACAATGGAATTTTACTCAGCAATAAAAGAGAATAAAATCATGGCATTTGCAGCTAAATGGATGGTATTGGAGAAGATAATGCTTAGTGAAGTTAGCCAATCCCCAAAACCCAAATGTTGAATGTTTTCTCTGATATAAGAAGGCTGACTCATAGTGGGTTAGGGAGGGGGAGCATGGGAAGAATTGATAATTCTAGATAGGGAAGAGGGGTGGGAGGGAAAGGGAGAGTGCAGGGGATTAGCAAGGATGGTGGGATGTGATAGACATCATTATCCAGAGTACATGTATGAAGACACAAATTGGTGTCAACATAATTTATATACAACCAGAGATATGAAAAATTGTGCTGTATACATGTAATAAGAATTGTAATGCATTCTGCGGTCATTTTTAAAAAATCAATTTAAAAAAAGGCAGAGAGCAGAGGTTACAAAGCAGATTGGGGAGTGAGGACACACAGTGTGTTGCTGTAGTGAGTTGTAAGAGGAGGGGAGGTGCCTGTCCAGGGAGGGAGCATGGTAGCTGGAGAGGACTTCATGTTGTCCCAGAGAGGTGCATGTGACAGGGGCAGTCAGAAAAATTTACTCTGACTGGTGTATAGCTTCTTGGTCTGAGGAAGATCATTCTAGAAGCTTGGGCTGAGTAATGCTTGTGAGAGGGAAGGGGCAGGAGTGTTGACAGGGCCGTTACAGGGATATAAAAGGAGGTGAAATCAGCAGCACCTGGTGACTGATGGAGATGGGGATTGATGAAGAGGAGAAAAGCCAAGAAAGACACCCAGAGTTCCATCCTGGGTCTCTAGAAGCAGGGAGGTGCCAAGAAATGAGAATTTGGGGTGGGAAATAGGTACGAAGATGAACACTGTTTTCATTTGGACCTACTGAGCTTCAGGTACCTGGGTCACCCTTGAGGGAGCCATCACAAGTAAATAAATATTTAAACGTGAGAAGAACCTGGGAAAGCAATTGAAACTTGGGGGGACCCTAAGTCTACAAGGATTGTTGAAAAAAAATCTGAGATCAGTTTGAAGCAGGCTGAACTCAAAAGCCACTGGTGTGTGACAACACCTCTCCAGAACTCCGAAGTGAGGTGGAGTGTCACTCCTGGTTTGATGCCAGCAGTATGCATGTGGACTGTATTTATTTCAGATTACATGGAATGCGGTTAATGGGTGGTGAAATCTATCCATGCACTACAGGAAGATGTGAAAGATGAAAAGAAATTCATAAAGCACAGAATAAAAAGATCTATAAGACATTGGACATCACATCTGTTAGGTTGTAAAAAAGCAGTTGGGGAGAGGACATGGCAGAGAGGCTGAGCTGGGAAAATGGCTTCTGAAATGAAAAGTCTTTCTACTTATTACTTTCCTGAGCCTGCAAATAACACTTTGTACTGACACAGGTCAGTGGAGATTCGACCTCACTAAAAGCAATGGTTCTCACATACATCTCATGACTTCCTTCCAGCCTGAATTCTTGTTCTAGCTCTTAGGTTCACAGGTTTGCTGGAATAGGCTCCCAGCCAAAGGAGTTTGGCTCACAGACCAAACTGTATGTCAAGTTGGGGATCCTCTCTGGCCCCAGGTGGCTCACCTTCTTGGATCCAGATGTGGGGTTAGGATAAGGACATTGGTCTGCTGGTCATGGAGGTTATATGCTTGCAGCCATTTGATTTGACACTTGACAACATACCAGTGAGGGTTTTACTCACTTCTGTGTACACTGAGGCCGTAGGGAACACTGAGTGGCTGGCCCCACACTTCTAACACTAACTGTGCTACTTTAAACCAAGTGCCTCTGCTTGTTCAGGCTTGCGGGCTTGGCCCTGGCCACTCACTAGAATCATCTGGGAGCTTTTATAGAAGAAGATGAGTGTCCCACTTCCCTCAGAGGTGACAACTTAATTGCTGTGGCATAGGGCCCAATCTTGTACATGTTTAAAAATCCCTCCGGTGATTCTAATGTGCCGACAAGATTGAGAATCACTGCTCTCAAGTAAGGAAATACCTGCTTTGCCAAACAGAATGACTGCAAAGAAATCAAATCAAACAACTAATGTGTGTAAAAGTATAACCACGCAGTGAGGAGATTCCAAGGAATACAATAGCAAAGTCCTAAGAAAGCACCAAAAAAAGAGATTTTTTTGTTGGTTTGTTGTTTTGACTCAGGTGGTGGGCAGCCTAGAAGTTTCTATGCTTCTTCCAGCAGCTAGGAGGTTGGTGATGTCCTTGGTTAGAGCAGAGCAGAGAGGCATGCCCTAGGGGACATTCTGCAGCACCCCCAACCTCACCGTGGAGGAACTGTGCCAGCAGTACATCTATAGTTGCTTTTCTTGGGATTTCTGCCTCCCTTTCCTGTTTTCTAAGCATGTAGTTGTCTTTCCTCTTTCTGTATGTCTATCTCCAGGCGTACATTCCAAGACTCCTATTCCAAATTGCAGGCATGGCTACTCAATACCTGTTTCACTTTGGGCAAGATCTTAAATTCCTCTAGTCTCCATTTCTTCATCTGTACATAAATTTATCATAAGGGTTAAATCAGGTAATTCATCTAAACTACCAATCTCAGTGCTAAACAGATCATAAACCCCTAGGGAAATGGTGATTTTTTATTTTTTTTAAGTAATAGCTGGAATAGGGCAGCCAACCCTTGGGCAAATCACACAGCACTTCAGTTCTGTAACTTATTTATAATTTTCTGCATTATTTATTTGTCTTTTTCTTCACTCACACTTCTCCCTAACAAAAACATGTTTATCCGTTTACACAATGCATTCAGTGTAATGAAGAACAAAAGGAATAAAACAATATACCCACGTAAGTTAATTGTTGAGTAATTTGTACATAATTTATTTCAATGCAAATTTATTTCACCTATTAATCTCCAACAGTTTTGCTATTTTACAAAGTATTAAATTAATTCCCAACCCACCAAACCTATACAGACACATATACTTGGTGTTTAGAAGAATATTTACACAAGTAGACCCAACTATTTTTAATAGACCCTCTAGTGTCACTTAAAGAGATCAGACCAAGGGAACAGTGTCCTGTTTACAGGCTGATACTCTTTGACCATGCATTTTTGCTCTATTTATTTATTTTTCTTTTGTTTCAAAATTCTTCATAGGCAGCATTCATAATATGAAGATATTTGTAAACTGCTTGAGCTACGTGAATGTTATTGTTTTACTATTATTATTATAAAATATTGACTCTGCTATGAAAGAAATCTGCTGAAAATAGGACATCTTTTATCCAGAGTCCCTTATTCACTGGCCCTGTGGAAATGCTTGCGTACATGCTTTAAAACATTGCTTGAAACTTTCACCTAAAGGAGGGCTTTTGGATCCAGAAATAGATTTTTATGGCATCACACTGTGATTGGTTTATAGAGAGTCTCTAGAATTCTTTCCCTGTGTGACAGTGTAATTCACACAGTTGCAGACCATGTTAAATGACAACTTCCCCATTGAAGTCTTTTGGCATTTAGCCCTCTCCTGAGTCAAGGACAGCTCATGCAAATTAGGCCAATGGGTGAACCTTGTTGGATCATAACTCAGTGGGATTCTTGTCGTGCAAATGCTTCATTGGACACCAGATCCATCTAACATTCAGTTAGAATTTTTGGGAGGAAAAGTCAGTGACAGTTAGTGCCCCTGATTTGGTACAGCCATCAGAGAGTCCCATCACCTCAAAGGCTCTGGGGGCAGCAGATGGAGAAGCCTCTCTCCACTTGGGAGTCACCAAAACCAGAAAAGGAGGTACAAGGACACAGTATCACCATGAATTTACTCTGTCACTTTGAATAAACTTTATTCATATAAAATCTTCTTCCTAAAATAAAGGCACTGGACCATGATTCTAATGTGTAGAGGTGGAAACAAATGGCAGAGCAGTAAATGGGAGATGGGATTTCATGTCCCTGAGGTCACTAATTAGCTTTGTGCCTCTTCACCTATCTGGGACCTTGGTGCCTCACTTAAAATCATGTGGAAGGATCAGAAGATGTCACTAATCTTCATGGAGCTCTGGAATCATAATTAAATGCAAGCACGGTTCCAATTTCTATTGACATTTTCTTACAAGAATTAAAGAAATGTTTTCTTAGAATTTTTTTAAAAAGTTTGTACCCCATCTGGGAGAAGGCCTGATCTTTGCACACAGCACCTGGTCAATAAACACATGTTGAGTCACACTAGAGGTGATTCACCTGTGAAGTATAAGTCACCAACTGGTACTAAGAAGGTTAAACAGTGCTTGAAACATGTTGTGTGTTTAGAGAGACGTAAATGAAAGATAACTAGAAATGCTGGATAAAAATCAAGGTAGTGGTAGAGAAAATAAGTGTTTTTTTTAATTCATTAAACAAACATGTAATTAGTCACTACTCTGTGTAGGTGGACTCCAAGACACTTGGAGACAATCCCGCCTCACTCGGTTCTGTACTTTATCTGCAGAGAACTAAATTACTCAATCACTCAAGCATATATTTTAGGATGTGATAAGTGCCGTAAAAAAGTACAATATGGCGCCATGAAGACAAAATGCATGGTACCCCATCTGGTCTGATGGGCTAGAGAAGCATTTCTGAAAATGTGAGATTTGGGCTGAGATCTACAAGATGAAGTGAGTGAAACTGGGAAAGAGAATTGTTATTTCAGATTAAATGAGGCAGGCATCAGCATTGAAGGTGGGCCAGGAGTGAATGGCTTGCATTGCAGATGGTGGTGGGACTGTAGCTTAGAGAGAACTTATAATCCTACTGAGTGAGATGGAAAGCTGCTGGAAGAGTTTGAACAAGGGATAATGCAATTTAACTTACATTTTGAAAGTAGCATTTTAGCTGCTGTGTGGAAAGGATAAAAACAGGGAGGCCAGCTATGAGGCAATTGCCTTAGTCTTGAACCTGGACATGGCAGGGCTAATAACATGATAGTGGAAGGAGAGATGTGTGAAGTGTGAATGGATGTCCCAGGGAAACAGAGCAGAGAGGAGGTGAGATTTAAGCCAGAGCATAAAAGCAAAGCTGTGAGTGGGAGAGGGATAACCCTTGTCTAGCGCAGCAGGAGAGCCTGAGGGGCCAGATGGGGTGCCCTGTTCGGAACGACACTGAGAGACTTTCACAGAAACCATGGATTTGTCCTAGAAGGAAAGGGAGGCAAGGGGGTTTGATGAAAGGAATGTGAATACCAGTCTTAGAAAAATGAGAGAATATTCCTTAAATAATCTATAACAAGAACCATTGTTAAATCAGTGGGAAGGTCCACGGAAAGGCAGTTTTAAATGAGAAACATTCTTGTTCTTTGTTTTGTACTGCATACCAAGAAATTTGCTTGTGAATTTGACATCATAATGGAGACAATTTATAGTATTTTATTTCCTCTGTTCTCCCTCTGGGTCCTATCTCCTGGGGGTTTTGACTTGGGAAGTAAATAAAGATTCACCTGAAACGGTTACCGAAGCTTTCTAAAGTTCATTTTTGAGCCTCATTATCTTTTTTTTTTTTTTCCCAGTTGAGTCTGAGTTTGACTCCTAAGCCTCTTTCAGATGCCAGCTTGTACTTTCCTCTTAGAGAGGTAAGATCAGTTTCCTTCCCTAAAGAGAAATATTATCATTCAAATAGATACAGTCAATCAGAACAGAGAGCTCCTTTGGTCTAGGATTTGCATGAGATGTTCAGAATCTTTACTTATCTTCGCCATGTGCATACATTTCCTATCTTCAGAACACCTCATTATCTTTAAAAATTCTTTTATTTGAATTACAACAAAATATATTAAGCCATCAACATTCTTAATAAGAAACATTAAATAATAAAACTTTAGAAAGGCCCCTGGATCCCCTGCATGTACTCGATGGGAGCAGACCATCATTCAGGTGGATCCTCTGTTCATAGCAGACTCAAGCAGGCAAGAATAATTACTGAGATGCTACTTAGCCCTTTCTCTTAAAAAAACACAGTGTTTCCCTATTTCTAAAGCAGTGAAAAAGAAAAGCCTAAGAAGGCCATAATTCAATGTGTCAATAAATCTTATCATCAGCTCTATTTAAAAATAGACCTGAAAAGGACCCCTTCTCACCACCTCCATGTTACCCCCAACTGCAGCCACATGTTCCCTCTAGTGGATTCCTGACCACTGAACAGCCCCTAACTGCTCCTGAGGCTTTACCCTTGTTCCTTGCAGTGGGCGAAAGTATCCCTCCAGATCCCTGCTCACTGTAACCCTCAGAAGGTGGTGGGATTTGGAATAAAGACTTTGCAGATGTCATTAGAGTAAGGTTGGAGATGAGCTCTTGCTGGGTACGGGTAGATCCTAAATGCAGTGAGAAATCCTTATACAAGACAAAAAGTGGGGAGATGCAGAAACAGAGGGGAGGACTGGCAAGCAAACTGGAGGGAGGCATCTACAAGCCACAGGATGCCAAGCAATGCCAGCTTGAGATGCTTTCTTCTTACGGGTTTTAAGAAAGACCAATCCTAGCCATATGCCCATTTCAGACTTCTGATACATTTCTTTTGCATTAAGTCACCCAGTTTGTAGTAATTGGCTAGGGCAGCCCTAGGAAACTAGCACACCTCTTCCTGTCTAACTTAATTTCCTTCTACTCTCCTCTTGGCTCACTCTGCTCAGCCACGTTGGCTTCTCTGCTATTCCGGAAACCAGCAAAGCACACTCCTATTCTGAGAGTTGACACTGGTTGGGGAATGCTGTTCTCTCACCGGAGTGCATGGCTTGCTCATTCACTTCTTAACACTTTGCTCAAAGATGTCTGCGTGCTTGAGTTCTTCTCCAATGATTTTCTTTAAAATTGCTCTCCTTTTTCCCCATCCCCACCTGTTCCTTATCCCTGGTTTATTGTTCTTCTCAGTCCTTATCACTCTTTGACAAATACAAATATTTTACTACTTGATTTGCATATCACCTGGCTCCTTCCTCTAGTTTGCAGCCCTGTGGGTGGGGAATTTTACTGTTTTTCTCTCATCCACTTCCCCACGCCTGAACAGCGTGCACACAGGCATAGAAGAATAAACGTGTAAATGAAAAAAAGTTTCTTCCACTTCAAGCATATATTTTCTAATTAATGCATTCATACACTCATTGAATATTTATTGAGTTTCTAAATTCAAGGCTTTGATGAATATTAAGATGTAGAAATATTGGTCCTTGCCTTCAGGGAACTTATAACTTAAAAGACTAATTAATATGGACAAAAAAACTGTAAGTGTGGATAATAAAAAGGAATCAGAAGCCATGATTCACATGCTGTGTTGGCCCCTATTCTGATGTTTAAAATATGTGGATGCATATTAATAAATTCATGCTTTTATGGTGATTTTTGTTTTTGAGAAATTTCAATAGTGACAGGCTCCTTCCCAAACTACAAAGTGCTGAAGAGCTCAGCAAGGGAGAGGTCATTTAAGGTTGACTGTGCCAAGCTATGAGGGGATGCATGACTTTGTAGGTGGAGATTATCAGGTCATGTTCTGAAGAAGATGATACCACTGAGTGGACAGATGTGCAGTGGGTCTAGCTTTAGTGGACAGAAGCTTGGAGAGGAGAATAAATATCCTGCCTCTGGCAGTATTTCCAGCTCACTTCCCAGTTTCCCCAGTTCTGTTCCAGGGAGAGAGAAACAGGGGTAGGAGGAGTCTGTCATTCAAGTATATGTGAAAGACTTAACAACTCAAGACATCTTCTCCTTAAATCCCTATGCATCAATTGTTTCCTCTCCCCATAAATACATCTATTTTCAGTACTAAATTCTCACACTCAACTCAAAACTCCAGCAAGGGTCTGGTCCTAGTAGAAACTGATAACTTGGAGGGAGGAAAGGCATAACTGAGCCTGAGTTCCACTCTTGGTTTGCAAGAAGGGAAGAAGTACAGGTGGCCTCCTCTCCATCCATGGATTCAACCAACTGCGGTTTGAAAATATTTGAGAAAAATGACATATTTACTGAACAAGTACAGACTTTTAAAAAAATTGTTGCTGTTCTCTAAACACTATAGTGTAACAACTAAATAGCCCTTACATTTTATTAGATACAAGTAATCTGGAGATGATTTAAGGGATACAGGAGGATGTGTGTAGGTTATAGGCAAATGCCATTTTTTATGAGGATCTTGAAAGTCCCTGGTGTGTGGTGTCTGCAGGAGATCCTGTAACCAGACTCCCTCGCCTGTGGGTCTGTGACCGGTGACACCACCAATCAAAGCTCTCCTCCAGCTTTGACATGCAGCATCACACTGTATCCTGTGCATGACCATCTCCATCACCCATCCCCGTCCCACACATGGGAGGTTCTCAAGTAGTCCTTGATTTCCATTCAGTGCAGCTCCTTCACTATTCCTCTTCCTTTCTTGTAGCTTCTGCTAGGTATCAGCTCTTGACCTTGTGCTCATCATCTTCTCATTGCCTCCCCAGGTCTTAGGGCCCCACACAGGCCAGGAATGCAACCTGCACCCATGGCACTGAACTCTATCCCCATGGAATAAGTACTATTATTTCACTTCTCCAACTCACACATTGTTGCAAGTAAACTCAAAATATCCATGTCAGACCAGACTTATTCATTCAATCCTGTATCTCCTGAATGACAATCCCCTGACATTTCTACTCTCTTTTCTCATCCGTAGAATGGGGGCCATCATGATCATCTCAGTGTCTTATTTGGAATATGAACTCAGAGGGCTCCGTGTGCTTTGCAAGCATGCACCTTCCCTGAGCCACCATGCTGGGGACAGAGCAGCCCTCTCTGAATATCTGCCCCCACTCCTGACTCTTTCTCCAAAGCCCACTATCTCTTCGAAGTTTCATTTTTTTCTATTAATGACACTTTCTTAGGTTTAAACTTAGTTACTTGTTTTACTGTCCATTTTTCATTGTTTTATTTAGTTATTCCTTTGGCTTATTGATTCTTCTTTCAAAAGGTATTTTACATTTGTCCACTCCAGGGTGGGAGATAATCCAAACTCTTCCCTTTGTCTTCTAAGGGATGTCTGTTGCCTGTGGCATCTCTCAATCCCAGCCCTCTTCAGGTGTCACCAACCTGATCAATTTTCAGAGAAGACTTCTCATATCATCTTACTTTTCAGACAGAAATCCTCCAGGTGTTCTTCATGGTGCTTGTTTTATACATGCTCATTCATTTGCTCTGGTATTTACCTATCTTTTTTTTAAATGCCTATTTTGTGCTCGGGTTGAAGGTAAGATTCTGGGGATGAATAAGAAAAGGCCCAGGATTGCAGGAAGACTCTGGGAATTCTCACCAGAATAAAAATTTTTAACTTCTGCATGGATCCTGCCTCTGCGTCCCTATTTCCTGCCCACTTTAGTACAGTGCTGTCCCTCAACCCTGCTCCAGATATCCTGGATTCTTCTGTCCTCCATTAATAACATCTGGTCAATCTGACTTCAAGGTCATGCTGGTCCTCAGCCCTGATTGTCCTCCATCATTTATTAAGCAAACATGTATTGCCCACCCTTGTGTAAGCCACATTCCTTTCTCCATACACTTCAGTCTAATTTCAAACATCCTTTGTCCCTGTAGGCTCAAATATAAACTCCTAATATGGTCAGCTGTACCTTATGAGGATACCGGGTGCGGGATTATTCATTGCCTGTGGTTTTGATTACTTGTGGATCTTGTCTACACACAATAAGATTGCAGGCTCAAGAATTGCAGAATCATTGTCAACTTCTTTTATTTCCTTCTTCCTTCTTTCTCCACCATGAGCTGATTCCAGGAAACATTTTGTAGAAACTTTTGAATACAATGAAGTACTAAAGGACATGTTACTGACCACATCCTGTGGCTCACCAGGTTCTGTGGAAGATCTCTTCTGTCAGAAGCTCATATTAGGCACACACAAAAAGAGCTTCTGTGTTCAAATATGTCTGGAAAATAATGACTCATATTAAACCAACTTATTTACTGTATGACTTCTTAACTCCTTAGTATTTACAATATTAACAAATACCATTTTCGTCGAGAAGAAACTGTAGTTTCTGAAACTTTAACTTCAATACCCAAACAAGCCAGGCACAGTGGTGCACACCTGTAATCCCAGTGACTTGAGAGGATGAGGCAGGAGGATCGAAAATTCAAAGTCAGCCTCAGCAACTTAGTGAGGGACTAAGCAACTTGGCAAGACCCTATCTCTAAATAAAATATAAAAAAGAGGTTGGGGTGTGGCTCAATGGTTAAGCACCCCTGGGCTCAATTCCTGCCACCTCAAAACAAAACAAAACAGAAAAGCGGTTTTCTTGTGGTACATTTGTAGAGTGGGTTTTCAACAATCGCACCTCCAGAATTACCAATTTTGGATCTCGGTTTCCAGATTTATAATAGTTACGTGTCTTTATTCCATCTTTTTGCTTTACTATCTTCTTGGTAGACCCTTCAGGTGTTATCAAAAGCAAGAAATAATAGAAACAAATACAAAGCAAGTAAATATGGACTATTGTAATTACACTATTGATGAGTGAAAGGACAGTCTTGTCCCTATAAATTAAGTGATAGGGTTTTTTTAAAAAAAAAATTGATTTTATTTTTTTAAATACATGACAGTGGAATGCATTGCAATTCTTATTACACATAAGAGCACAATTTTTCGTATCTTTGTATATAAAGTATGTTCACACCAATTCATGTCTTTATATGTGTACTTGGTGTTTTTTTGTTTTGTTTTGTTTTTTGTTTTTTTTTTTTTTGCATTACAATTCTTATTACACATGTATATCAGTTTTTTTTTTTTTAACAGATTGAGTAGAAGCATACGTCATGGGCAAAGAGTCCCAGAGAGAATTTAGGAGACCTGGGATCCACTTTTAGTGTTGCCTTCAACTACCCTAAGATTTGAACAGATAATCTAATATCTCCAGATCTCAGGATTTCTCACTCTGTAACATGAAGAGGTCAGATTAAATAAGTGCTAAAATACCTCTCAGGCCTAATGTCAATATGTCCTTACATTTTGTTGTGCTTTATCTCTGCATACAGTTCCATGGAATATACCTGCAGACATTGGCACAGTGCGAGAAACACTAGAAATCTATAGGGAGGTTGCATATAGATGACCTGTTCACATTTCAAATCCCCTCTGGAGTTTGTGTGCTGGTTCCCCAGAGATAATAAACTGGGTTTGTATGTTTTGAAATATCATTTTACTCATTCTTAAATAAACATGCAATGACTGCTTAGGGAATTTTTAATAGGAAGCATGGGGCTCAATCTTCACTAATGCATCCTAATGTGACTTTGCTAATAGCCACTTTAGAAGGTTGTTGCCGGTTCATTTTTGGCCCTTCCTTTAATTGTGCCAAATGACAAGAATTTAGGCCTTTGGCTACAGCTGATGAGGAAATTTTGAAGACCATCCAATTCATTTAATTTGTGAATTAACATAAATTGGAGCTCTCCAATAGAAAAAAGTAGGAAAACTTTAGTCCATTACCAAAGTTGTTCTACCCAGGTGGTGAAGATTTTCTTTTCTTCTCTCTAGCATTTAAAGGAAATGAAGCACTGAAATACTTTCTCCATTTTCTCCCTGAAATGTTTGTTCTCATACACCCCAAGCAGGATTTTACTTGGGTAAATAACCTGGAAGGTTAAATAACTCCACATAACCAAGTTTACCTAGTGGCTCATGCCTGTGTGTGGTGAGCAAATTGATTTTTCAGGAGTTACCCAGCTGTTCTAACTAAAATGCTTAGAGGTCATAGTTTAGGTCTCTGGTACAAAATGGACACAAGAGCATTACATCTGCTATAATTACTTAGCACCCTGTGTTTTTGAGAGAATAACCAGTAGATGATATATCTGATTACTTGCCCTTTTTAAAACAAGGCATAACCAAAAACAATACAGGAAGGAACACTTTGTATCAAAGTACTCGAAAATGGAATTAAACAATCACTTTTATAGAATCGAAGACAAATACAAAGCCAATGATGATTGTTTATCTTCAATATTTACCATATTTTATAAACACTCATTTTAGGTCATCTGGCCAGTCTGCAACCAGGTGACATGAGACTTGCGTTCAGCCAATTCATCCAAGAGCACACAAACTAACCACAAGTGCCACCATCTGCTCCTGGAATGTTGGTATTATTGTGTGACTGAGCTCTGCCTATTGTGTGGATGTAATGGAATCCACCCTGTACCCCAGAAGTAACCAGATTGCAGTGAAATGCTTTATCTACAGAAATTCCTAGAATCATTTCAGGGAATGTCTAGTTAGAGAAGCTTAAATCATGATCAGGGGGAAAATGAAAGAAAAGAGATAGTTTCTTCTTTCAAGAACCTCAGGCTAATAGAGACTGGGAGAGGACAGTTGCAGTGCTCTCTGGCAGGGACCTTTGCAGAATAGACAGGGAAGATGCAGGGGGGTCTGGACAGATGCCCTGGAAGCAGACATTCAGACTCAATGGATGAGTAGAAATGTACCAGGTGGTTAAAGATAGAATAGCAAATGTAGATAGAATAGCAAATCCAAATAAAGGACAGAAGTAGAGAACGGAATGTATTATGGGAATGGAAGAATGTTCCTTATGGACAAAGCATGAAGGTGTTTGTAAAAATGTAGATCTAAGAGGTTGGGATGACAGGTAAGGGCTACGTGGTAGAGCCTTGAGTGGCAAACAAACTTTCATTTTTAAAAAAAATTATTTCCTGAAGGTAAGAAGAAACCATTGTGGGCTTATAAAATTTTCTTCCCTACTCTCAAAACATGTCCAATTTTCCTATGTACTTGAAAGTGGTCATAGGACCACCATCAGAACAGGCCAGACCTGCAACCGACAGACAGAACAGGCCCAGTGGCCTGAGGAAGGGTAGAGCCGCCCCCCCCCCCCGCGCCTGCAAGGTAGGCGGACCTGCGA